>NC_031502.1:47287058-47312078 GCF_000237925.1 Schistosoma mansoni
ACGGGCGTGCTGCAAGCGAAAGGCCCCGCAAATTGGAATTAAAGGCCCGTCGATTGCTTCCGGGTTTTCCATGGTAGTCTAGCTTCAAGTGACTCGTGATTTCAACTATAAAATGATTAAAATCTCCACAAAAAGCCCTCTTATATGTTAAATATTTAGTCATTCCATAGCACTGCTGAGGAGAATGAAATGGCCATCCAGTACTTCCAGATTTTCATTGATGATCTAATATCACTAGATTCATGATCTCAACAAGGAAAATTAAATAAGATAGAATTAAAAAAATCACTTTAACTTACCGTATACCATGTTTACCAACAATTGCTCCATTGTAAACTTCTTCTCCAACTAATAAATAATCAGGTGCTGTGGCTACATGTGCAATTGGTTGATTTTCAAAAAATGTTATATCATCATAAAAATAAAATACACTTTCTCTTTTAGCTTTAACTATTGAAATTACCTAATTAAATATAATAAAAATAATATGAAGAAGTATAATTCAGGAAAATAAACATTTAAACACAAGATATTATTTAAATTTAAGTAGTATATAAGTAGATAAATAATAAATGAAGAAATTTCAAATATAATTTAAAGCCTTAATAGTAAGATGAATTGACCTTATTGTTGAAATATGATAGAAGAAACTTTGTATATAATAATCAGTTGATTATTGAAGTTAAACGTTTATAAACTAATGTTAATTGAAATCAAAGGTGTAATTTAAGCTAACATACATACATATTATAAATAAATATATTTGTAATATCCCAATGAGTTGAAAAATTAGATTCTTTGACGTTTTGTGACTCAGCGTAAGCCACTTCTTCTTCAGAGAATATTTGGTTATTTTCTCTCTGAAGAAGTGGCTTACGCTGAGTCACAAAACGTCAGAAAATCTAATTTTTCTACTCATTGGGATATTGCTAAATATATCATTTTTATTTATAACAATCTACCCAATGCTCAATTTATTCAAAATTATCAAATCAAAACTTGGTAATGATACACACATACATACATATTCTTTCCATTAATTAAAATAGATCCATAACTTGAAATGTTAATTATGATAAAGAATATGAACGTAGTCTGGATACTTGTTATAACCATCGTTGAACATAAACAAAAAAACATTCTGTCTTCCATAGAATCAGTAATCATTTAAATGTAATGATACCTACTTAATCGCATACTTATTGTTCAATAAGTTTTTTTCAACTTTTGCAGAAGTATGAACATTATGGCTGTTACAAATAGTAAACACTTTGGAGACCTAAAAATATATCTATTAGCGTCTATTGTGACTTTTATTACTATTATCATCATCAAAAGCCATGTACTTGTGGTGTATGCTAGTAATACCGACATAAGTAGTGTATAACGACAGTCAGGAATAGAATGTCTGGTAGTAGAAGCTCAAGAAGATCGGCGGGAGGGGAATAACGAGAACAGAAAGCAGTTAGTATGGAAATGCAGGAACGATAAAGTCTGAGACGATTGATTGACAATGATTGACAGTATTTACTGTATGGTTCTGAGAGTTTACTAAGGTATTCTGTAATGTTGTTTTGAAATACATTTGATTATCTCCACTTGTGTTCTCGTTTATTACTAACTAACATTTTTGTGGTGTTTTCGCAGTTATCAACCCGAAATAATTTAGAGAACTTCATCAAGTTCTGATTTAATTTAGATACTTTATTAACCACTGAGAATCCGTTTTAATTAGGCCTATAGAATATCGGTTAACTTTCAATACTGACATTGCTTTAACAGTTCAGCGATCATTTTGTAACCTAAATTTTAATGGATTACTGAACAAAGTAGATTTTAAAACGTTTAGTGCTATAAATCAAATGGTAATCAAAAAATCATTTTATAGGGCCGAAAAAAAGTTTCATTCTAAAAATCCATCACATCAAAATGGACTATGATAGTAATAACAAATCAGCTGCTTTTCAAATAGTATATAATAACGATTCAACTATTAATAGTTAAAACAACGTTCTCCTTAAGTAAATGTCTTACAATAATTTACATTAGATAACAACAGAAAAAATGAGCCTAATGTGGACATACATCTTCTCGACACTTTACTTCCATATCTTGTAAATCTATTCCTGACTGATGTTGATTTTCCATGATATTTTGAATTGAATCAAACTCCCTTACAGCATATGGAAGCCAGTCATCTGAGTCAAATGTAAAAAGGCATGGATCACTTCGTACATTAATAACTAAACATTTCTTTAAAAAAAGGGGAAAGAAGAGAAATGTAAATTAAACGAGAAATTAAAAACTGTTCAACAATTTGCTTTCATTAAAAATAATCTATTCGGCACAATTATATTCACTTTGATATTAGATGATTTAGAGGTAATTGACTGGAACATTTTGACTTGGAACGTTTTTTGCTGTATCAGGATTAAAACCCAGAACCTTCGGTCTCGCGCCAGAACTCCTAACCTCTAGACCACCTGTCCGACATCCAACGGTGTAAATGTCTAACTTCAATCGATCCAGTGGAGTCTGATCAGTGTCCGGTAGAGACAGTTATCCACTTCAACAATAGATAAAGGGTTGCACAAGACCATGGATCGATTGAAGTTAGACATTAACACCATCAGATACAGGCTCAATTATCAAGATGTCAGGCGACCGCGCGCGAGACCAAAGATCTTGGGTTTGAGTCCTGTGTGCAGGATCGTAGATGCTTGCTGCTGAGGAGTCCCATACTAGGAAAAGATGACCGTTCAGTGCTTCCAAGTTTTCAATGATGGTCTAACTAACATCGACTCGTTGATTCAACTATTAAAATTACTATAATCCCCATTCTGATAATAATTAAATCTAGCGAGAATGTAAAAAAGACTAAATATTTGTCGTTTTCAGAAAGATAATCAATTAAACTGTTTAGGCGTCAACTAATTTTTAATTTTTATTTCATTAACTTTATAATTTATTTTTAATAGATTCTTTACCTTTTTCCTATATATTACTACATTATTGTGACAGTAGTAATAATTGATGATATGCAACTTTTTTAACCATTGTTCATATCAGAATTTCTTTATCATATTACAAATAAAGCTTACAGTAATATCAAAAAAGTTATTTCTGAGAATGACTTAACATAAGTTTATGATTATCTAGTCATCTACAATCCTAATTGAGTTCCATCAGTCAAGTTGTAATTTAAATACTAGTATAAGTTAATCCATGTATTAGCGTATTTAACTTAGATGATTAATGATTAAGGACAATAGACATGGATACTTGAAACTAAATTTCATGCTATTCAATGAATCCCAACAGGTTTTATTGAAAATTTTGAGAAGATTGATATTTTTAATGAAACCACTTAATTTTGGTTTAATTTGAATATAGTTCATAAGTTTTCTATTAATATTAACATTAACCATTTCGTTTTCTACTAAGATAATTATCATTTCATAATTAATATTCTAAGTGGTAAGTTATTTTACCTTGCCATTGACATTCAATGTACCGATTCTGTTGTTGTATTTATATATCTGATCAACTGAAGAAGTAAAATTCCACTTTCCTTAATATGGAATTTAAGATAACAGAAGCTAAAATAAATATTATCAGAAAGGGGTTTTTGTGAAGATTGTAGTAATTTGATAGTTGAGTTCATTAGTCAATTGAAACTAGACCACCAATGAAAACCTGGAGCCGTGAACGACCGTTTCTTCCTAGATACGGGACTCCTCAGGAGTGCACATCTACGATCCCACTCGCGGAACTAGAACCCAGGACCTTCAGTGTCTCGCCCAAGTGCATAACCTCTAGAACACTGATCCGGCATCCAACGGTATTAATGTCTAACTTCAACTAATCTACAAAGTTGCGCCACCGTCCACCATTGTCTTCAGTGAGTTACTATCTCACAACAGACCTGGTTGAACTCCATTGGTCATGGCTTCTAACTAGAACTCCAGGAAATACCTCTTGAAGCCAGTCACCTGTGAGTACATGATGATTATTGCCAGAAAGGGGTTTTGTGAAGATTTTAGTAATTTAATAGTTAAGTTCATAAGTCGATTAAAGCTGGACCACCATGGAAAAGTTAGAATCCTTTTTTTGACAGTCATCCAGTGCTTCCAGGTTTTCCATGGTGGTCTAACTTTAATTGACTGATGAACTCAACTACTAAAATAAGTAGCCGGTCGGAAATAAGTTCCTATTATTTCAATTTATTGTTTACATAACTGTATAATTAGAATATCAAACTAATAATTTTTAGAATGCAAAACTATCAAACAGTACATAATAAGGAACTTCTTTCCTACAAAATGTAATAATTTCATTGTGTAATTATTTGACTGTTACTTGTCAACGGTTTAAGATTTAACATTAATTAACTAATCCAAATAAGTATGTAATCATAATTACATAAAATATGACCATGTTTAAGAATAACTGAACATACACAAACTGATTCACTAAATAGTTTCTTTCCACTATTTTACATATATATATATATATATATATATATATATATATATCCCCTGGAGATTTATGAATGGTAACTCTGAGGACTATCTATGGACCAATGTAATATGTATATTTCCTATTGTATAATTGTTAAGGAACTAAACTATTCACATTCGTGTCCCTCTTATTATAAGCTTTATTTTGGCCTATAGACTATTATTATACGATTTGTCATTCTTGAGTTATCCCTAGTCCATTAATTACTGTTCCCCCTATTCACAGTTACATTTGACTAAATCTTGTACAAATGTTATTTTCTATTTTATGGTACGATGTGGTCAGTCTGTTTGGTATAAAAACTCAGTATTTTTGAAATACAATGATTCATACCACAGAGGCTGTTATTTGTGTTCTGGACTTAACTGGCTGAACTAGACAGAAATCAGGACTGATAAGTGCTCAAGACTGTGGGTACGGTTTTTGGTATATCATTGCTCTGATCGATAATTCACTCTTCTCTAATTGGTGGGAATTATTACGTTCACATATAAACAGCGCACTCAAGCGATCGACATAACAATATACGTATACGTATACAGATTTTATTTAAATTTATTCACTTACATTATGATGTAAATCGTTAATTTGTTTTTTAATCTGTTCATATGATGGTTGAGATAAACCATAAAGAGGTAATTGTAATTTAGATTTTTGTATTTTAATTTTCTTGTGTTCATCAATTGGTACTCGTAATAGATGATCACCATCACCTTCACTATCTCTGACAAGACAATATTTACCCTGTTTATTTGAAATAAATATTTATATAAATAAACAAAAAATCATAATGGTAATAATGTATTAGATTTTTTGGTGTGCATTATGCTTACAAAGTATAAAAGCTCAAATTACTAAATGATTTGCTAGAAAAGTATAAGTTTTGTAGCTTAAGATTGTGGTGTGTGGTACTCATGTTAACAGATATAAGTAGTATGTATTGCCAATCGTTCACTACAATACTTATGAAGTGTATCAATCAGAATATAGTTTCTAATAATGTTGATTTTAGCAAGTTTAAATTTTGTTTTATAGTGACACTAAATCAAGTTAAGAATGATTACAAAAAATGACTGTGAATATTAGATTCGTCTCTATTTGAAGTTTGAGCATTCTATTTATAGAGTATTCTATATATAATACTATATATAGCTAAGGGTATTTATAATTAGTTGTCTAAACAAGAAACTTCAGATTCTTTGGCCAGGTATCATCAGCAACAACCTATTGAGGCAGGGAACAAACCAGCCCACACCTCAGCAGGAAATTGGGGAAAGTCGCTTGAAGTGGACAAGATACACAGTGCGGTAATCATCAAACTTCATCACAGAGCAAGCCCCATTTGGGAATATTCATCATTAACTTTCTACCCAATGCTCAATTTATTTAAAACTGTCAAGTCGGACCTTGGTATTGGTACCTACAAATTCACGTAGAAGTATTTTCCAGAACGACAATGAAAGCTCTCTAGTTAGATAATCAATCTCAAAGTAGACCACATTATCAAAATCATTCACCTGAGCTGTAAATCTTGACTCAGAATTTTTGATTAATTTTTCTGTTCCTTCCAGTCATTCAACTCAGTTACTGATTTCATGATTTAGTATTCTAACTTATAAAGTTAATTAAATCTTTGGAAAAACAACTCCTTCGTCGCATTTGATAATAATTAACAAGAAAACTAGAATTCATGTTCAGTCTCATTTAAGACTTATCAATTTAATCCGTCTATAACTAAGCTAGCTTGGCATTCTTGCTTAAAATCACCGATTTAAATGCCCCGTGACTATCAGATTTTGGATGAAACTTGTATTCATAGATTAGTGGAGTTATCATTCTTGTAATTTCACTGATTCACAACTAGATATCATATTATACGATAATCGGAGGCTGTATCAAAGCTTCCATATCAAACAGCTATGCTTCATGAGAGAACAATAAAATGGTGGATTTGATCTGAAAATTACAATCTATTTGCTCTAGACATTTCGAACAACCTAATCATACATAAACTTGTGAAGGTATTTTATATGAAAATTTATGAAGGTTAATTAAACTAAATTTCAAGTAAACAAAGTGATAATTATCAGAAGGGGTTTTGTGGATATTATAGTATTTTTTAATAGTTGAGATCATTAATCTTTTGAAGCTACACCACTATGAAAACCTGGAAGCACTGGACGGCTGTTTCGTTCTATTATGGGACTCCTCAGCAGTAGTCTGGTGGTTAAGCGCTCGCGCGCAAAACTGATAGGTCCTGGATTCGAATCTTGCGAGGCAAGATCGTGGATGCGCACTACTGAGGAGTCCCACAATAGGACGAAACGGTCGTCCAGTGCTTTCAGGTTTTCCATGGTGGTGTAGCTTCAATTGATTCATGATCTCAACTGATAAAAGAAGTGGTAGTTGTTAATAAAAGACAGAAAATTAACATAGTATGAAAAGAACAAAAAACTGTCTCATTACACATATCCATAAAATGGCTTTAAGATTGACAGGGAAGATTTAAAGTTATAACAAATTATTTCTGTACACATAAGGACGGGGGGGCTAAGTTTATGAACAGTCATGTCTTCGATAAACTTAAGAATTCATTCTTGACAATTTCCATACAAGGTATTAAAAACTGTATTGATGTCATTTCAATACAATAATGGAAGCTTATTTATGTGTGTTTTTTATGCTGTTCATCTTAATCCGCTTAATTTGTTCAAGATCACATAAATTTCAGTCGTTGTGTATATTTGAATTCTGCTTATTAATTATCATTCTCATTGTTTTTTTCTTTTTTTTACAACCTATTTAATAAACACTCATGAGTAACTAATAGTCTCATAGTTCATTTATCGTATATTAATATCACTTATTCAATATTTTCTATATTTTATACAAATATTTCGAGGATTGGCAAGACAGGGACCGCATTCCTACGATTGAAGAACATATGGAACTTAAAACAACTGTCAACCAATATCAAAGTCACAATCTTCAATACAAATGTCAAGAAGTAGTGGCGTGTTTTGTTAATAGTTCACCCCAATAACCGTTATAATACCAATCTTAACGGTGTATAATATCAGAAGGCAAAAGGAAGCGGCAACTACATTTTTATGGATAAATAACGTAGGCCAAAAGGATGACACGTATTGGAGATGGCTGGTAAGCCAACTCAAGAGCGAAGCGAAAATAATGCGTATTGGAGATGGCGGGGAAGCCAACTCATTTTAAGCAAGCGTTAATCAACATTTATAGTCAGACAAAAATGAATGACAGACACATGATGAATAAGGTACGAAATGTGCATACACATACGCTCATATAAAAAGTAGTCAATGTTAATAAGCGAATAATTAACAAGATCAAAATATGACTCATAATGTATAGTGAATTAGCTTGGCCAGCAACTAGAATAAAGTATATGGGCTTAACATATAAACTGATGCTATAAAGACATTCCTACTGTACGGAGCTCAAACGTGGAGAACTTCCACAACCATCGTCAAGAAGGTACAAGTATTTATAAACAGTTGTCTACGCAAAATACTCAACATCCATTGGCCGGATACTATCAGCAACAGCGTTTTATGGGAGAGGATAAACCAGCTTCCAGTTGAGGAGGAAACTAGGAAAAGACATTGGAAGTGGATAGGACATACATTAAGGAAACCACCAAACTGCATCATGAGACAATCCCTAACTTGGAATCCGGAAGGAAAGAGGAAAAAGAGGAAGGCCAAAGATCACATTACGCCGGGAAATAGAAGCAGATATGAAAAGAATGAATAACAACTGGAAAGAACTGGAAATGATTGTCCAGGACAGGGTTGAATGGAGAATGCTGGTGGGCGGCCTATGCTCCTCGACGAGGAGCAACAGGCGTAAGTAAGTTATAAAAATATTTATTATTTATCAAAATATGAATTTTTAAACTAAACTGTAAAATCGTTCATTGATACATTTTTAAATTGCTTACTAATATCATAGGATGAGCTATCATATTAGGTCCAATTTGTTTCATAATGATTTCAGGTAATTCATCAGCTAGAGTTTGGTATTCTTCTGTACATCCATGAACAACAATAGCTGCTTTATTATCTGCTCTTATACAATGAATTGTTCCTCCAGCTTTATTAGTTACTAAAAGAGATATACAATGAAAACCAAAATTCAGAAAAAAGCTCTTGCAAATACTAAATACATCCATATTTCAGAAATCATGTTACATTAGTATCACTTATCACAATATAACTAGTAAAGCTTATCTAATCTCTTTCTTTGCATGATGTTCTTCAAACGACTTGTGATTATCTGTTTAAAATTACTTTTACGACATATTATACATGTATGCTAAGGAAGTAGTTTGACCGGTTAATGCACCGTATTTTAATGTCCTTTTGTCTTTGAATTCACATTTTTATTTTGTATTTATTTAGTTAATGATATGAGATATAGCATAAGCTAGTTGATTACAATACTTGGAGAATATCATATAATAAGTAATTTTAAAGAAGAATCTACTTGTACAGTTATGTTATAATATCAAATTCCAAAAGAATGTTAGAATAAGTCTACTTGATATTGTCTACTTGAATCTTCCCATTGATGTTTAGCACTGCAATTGATCAGTCTCGTACTGGCATGTGTGCATACTATGTGCATTGCCTCGATGTTGCCTTAATTCACAAGCATCAACTCTAAGATGTAGGTACATCCAGCTGACGAGTCCCAAATAAGACGAAATGCGCGTCATGCATTTCAGTGCTAGCCATTATACATCTTTGTTTATAATTGTTGTAAATTAAGGCTATATCGAGGCAATACGTACAGTATGTACATATGGTCAATAAGAGACTGATCAATTGCAGTGCTAAACATTAATAGGAATATTTAAGTAAAACAATATCAAGTGAATTTAAACTTCACTCCATTGTACAAGCAAGTGGCTATCAGGACTCAGTAGCTGAGTGGATAACGTGATGGCGTTTGAAGCGAACTATACTGGGTTCGAATTCTAGAGTGAACATCAACTCTGAGATGCAGGTACATCCAGTTGACGAATCCCAAATAGGACAAAAGCGCGTGTCCTGGATTCCACTGCTACCCACTTTACATCTTTGCTTATAATGTTAGATTATTAATAGTAAAAATCTACCTTTATTTTGTTCAGCTTCCAAACGATTTTCATGTTCTCCGTTTATATTCTCAACTGAAAACACACAACAAAAGTAAATCAGAACAAATTTTGTTATTTATAAACATAATAGACATTATATATAAACTTTATATTATAATATTATTCATTAAAAGGATTTAATTTAATAGGTGGAATGATTCAATGAGAAATTTTCTTATCCCCAGTATTTCCAGTTTTTCAATGATTGACCACTTAGAAATTAAGTAGGAAAAAGTTGAGTAGGAATGACTATATGAAATGTTATGAGATAATGAATAGTTGTTCATCATCATTACTTAGTGGCTAGACAACTTCCAGAAAACATATCCATTTATATAAACCACTCACTTATTTACAGTAGAAACAACTTCGACTATATTGCAAAAACTTAAAAGTCCAGTTGTTTAATCACAGGAATTTCATAAATTTATTATTATTTCCATTATTATGAATGCTATACTTCCTTATGAACATTTTCTTACTATAAAATCTACCCTTTTTTATTCATTCTGCCCTAAATCTCTTCGTAAGATCATCAATTTATTCTGTATCATATATCTGTTTCAGTGATTAATCAATATGAAATCTTGTATCATTCTGTGACCATTTAAATCCACTTGAGAAAAAAATACTGTGAAAATTATCGAAAATAATAATTTTGATTAAACTATGTATAATCTTAGTAAATCTTGATTTGATATACTTAACCATCTTGAACTAGGTTTACTATTCTGTTACATCTTTCTAATAACTCCGCCTGTAGCTCCTCCGGGGGCTACTGCCGGTCCCAGTCATTAGTAGTTTATGTGTTTGGTGAAATTAAAAGTAGCGACTTTAACTAGATTTTAATGACTAAATTTTACAAGGCAAGAATATCATGTAACGTATGCTGGAGACAGTTTATTTGGGCTCTATAAAGATTAAAATTACACATTATGTAACTAAGTCTATCACATCATTCACAACAGCTTACAAACCTCTAGGAATAAATGTTAAAATCCATCCATGAACTGAAAATGAAATTATGTCTACGAAGATCTGAGTCTAAAATTAAATAGTTCGAACTTTCAGCTTGACAAACGGGTTTGAATCTCTCCAGGCAAACTATCAAAACTACTATTATAAAAGGTAAAAGAGTTGGAGCTGATTTGTTTAAGTTAGTGAAATTTCTATAAATATAATTTTAGTTTTAACGTCTCCATACTCAGCATTGATTATAAAAAACTATTTTAATAAGCTCTGTACAAAATCAAGAAGCATTACCATTGATAAAGTCAAAAATAGTATTACCTGAAGCTTTTAATTCACGTGTGTCCATAACTTTTTGTTTCGTTTTACGACCACCTCCATGAACGCTTGATGCAGTACCCATTGTTTAAGGAGTTTCGCTTGATTTTTTCTTTATTACTGGTTGTTTTGTTAATTAGGTCACATACAAAAGAAACGAGGAAAAACTAAATGATAACTCTGCGTAATAAACTTATCTGTTACTGAATACTATGAGTTAATTATATATACATATCAAGGCTATAATAAGGTTTATTATATGAAGAAATTCGGATGTTACCAATAAAACACCTCATGCATATGATTCTGTTTCTTTTCTCCTTATTAATAAACTGCTCTTTTAACCGAAGCTTAAAGAAGAACTGATTATAACTGAAAGCCGACTAAATAGTAATAGCTAACGTAGACATTTATCTGAACGAATTTGATGTCTAACACTCGAGGAATGAAACTTGCTACGGTAACAAGACAACCTGTCTTACAAAATTTTCAATCTAGAGGTGATTAAATTATGGTTCCGATGGACATCGATTCAATTTTCTAATCGATCCAAAATATTACGATTTTCCATTAGTTGTTTCATAGTATGCAACTGCCACTTTTGCTAACAATAATACTAATTTCTTCTCAACTATAGAAAATGATGTTCATAACTATATTTAATGTTGTAACTCACCAATGATTCATAATGGTGATCACTGTTAAATGATTAATTTAAGAATAGGTTCTTTTAGCTACAAAGAAAAATCCGCTTCTTGTTTGGATCACCTTTAACTTTCTAACATTTTGACTGATATTCACCTAATGTGCTATGATACAACTTAACCATTAATGAATGACTAAATCTTTAACAAACATGTAAAAAAATAGTGTAGTCATTTACTCTAATCCCCATAACATAGCTGTTAACAAATCTGAATAGAAATACCAGTTTTCAAAAGATTCATAGTCAAGTCTAAATGTAAATCAACTCTCTACTAGTCTATAACCATTTGTGTTTTATACCATGGTTGCCCTCAAGTGTGCCTTTCTAAAAAGGTACAAACAACGAAAAAACAACTATGTGTTTCTCTTCAGTTTTCAGTATCTTTTAAATTATGTCTCTAAACGAATAAAATCATAATTATGGCAGAATATTATACTATCCTAAAACCAGGATTGTTATAAGTATGGATTATTACTGATAGTACAAATTTTATATTATAATTATTATGACATGTTACATTTCATTATTATTCATGTTTAGTATATTAATCTTCTCACGTAAGACAAATTTAGCATAAAGCGATGTTTTACAAGTCAGTAAAATATCTTACATAACATTACCACGAGACCGAAGGTCCTGGGTTCGAATCCCGTGAGTGGGATCGTGGATGCGCACTGCTGAGGAGTCATATACTAAGACATAACGGTCGTCCAATGCTTCCAGATTTTCCATAGTGGTCTGACTTTAATCGACTCATAAATTCAACTATTAAATTACTTCAATCTCCATAGAATCCCCTTTCGGATAAAAAGTGTTTGTTTTAAAAACGAAATTTATCATCATCAAGAGAACAGTATTTCATTAAATATTCGACTTTGAAACAATAGATTGTATTGAAAAAGCACCATAGAAACAACGAAATCCTATCGTATGGACTAAGGATTTTTCTAATGGAATGAATACATCAACTAAGAGAACATTTTTTCTTAACAAAGAAACACATTTGGAATGAAAAAATATTTGATTTAATAATCAACGACTTGGGAACTTGATTTACATTAGATAAATGATAATAATCTTTGCTATGTTATGATATAAAGGTGTTCAATTCACTTGTCATATGTAGATAACAACTACATAATGAAGTGAAGTGATTTTGTTGAAATTTCCTAACCACATATAAGTAAACTCTTTTTTCACAACGTGACTATGATGATGAATGATGGAACTAAGAAATACTGAAGTGTGTTTTGATGTAATTTGTAACTTTTCAGCAATATTCATTAACAATTTCAAATAGGAGATTGAAACCAAAGTCTTCAAATATAATGGTCAGCATGATTCCCTTCATATTACAAAGAAAAAAGTAATTTACTTTTCAATGTGATGTTGTGATGTTAGTTAACAATAAGTTTACTTTCTAGTTTTTCTTAGTTGAAAGCTTGAGTCAATTGAAGCTAGACCACCAGGAAAAACCTGGAAACACTGGACAGCCGTTTCTTTTAAAATTTCAAAATGAAATGAATAAAACGACTAATCTATTCGATATATTATTATTACTTTATGTTGCTATGTAGTCTAGATCCTCATATACTTACATCATTAAGAATAAACAAAATAAGTCTGAAATTATTTACATCTATGTAGTAATGGAACTCATTTATGGTAATTAAATATCTTTTATTCTACTTGCAAGATATAAAAAATAATTATCGTCTTAAGAAACTTGTATTTTCTTTATTTATAATCACTACAGTTATATTTTACTCTTTATAAACTATTGAAGTCTATTATGAAATTCATTATGTTTCACTAAATAAACTTATATAGTAGTAGCAATTTTCAAAAAAAAGTTATATAAGTAGATTTATATTCACTTGGTGTTGTTTACTTGTATCTTCCCAATGTTATTTAGGACTGCAATTGATCAGTCTCTTGTTGGTATATGTGCATCCTGGGCGAACTGCCTCGATATTGCCTGAAGTCACAAGCTTTATATGCAATGCTATCTATTATCCATCATTGCATATATATCAGTAGATTGTTAAAACATCATTATTACTACTAATACTTTAGATTAAACTATATGAATATACTAAGAAAAGTGGGAAATTTCTTAGGAACAGTTTCTTTTTGTATTTTTTTTAGATATATGAAGAATTTAATTTATTAATAATAAACAATATTAGAAATAATAAATGGTAAGTGTCATTTCTTTATAAAACTTAAGAAAAACGAATCAAAATTATTATTATTATTATTATTTTACAACACTTACTACATGTTTGAAAGCACGAGTCAATTGAAGCTAGATCACCAGGGAAAACCTGGAAGCACTGGATGGCCGTTTCGTCCTATTGTGGGACTCCTCAGTAGTGCGCATCCACGATCTCGCCTCGCAAGATTCGAACCCAGGACCTACCAGTCTCGCACCAGAGCACTTAACTGATAGACCACTGAACCGGCGTCCGATGGCGTTAATGTCTAACTTCAACCAATCTACGAAGTTGAGCAATCGTTCACCAATTGTCTTCAGTGAGTTCCTATCTCACAACAGACCTGTTTGAACTCCACTGGTCCCACAATAGGACGAAACGGCCTTCCAGTGCTTCCAGGTTTTCCTCGGTGGTTTAGCTTCAATTGACTCATGCTTTCAACTATGAAAATACTGAAATCTCCACAAAACCCCTTCTGACTTACTACATGTGTTTTTCTTCATTAATAAATAAAGTTAATCTAAATTAATGAATAGTATTGCTGAGAATAATCCAAGAAAATTAATAACCACTTCAGTTAGTAACAAGTTTTTTTTATTTCTGAATTTGATTTATTATTTCATTAAAAAAAATACAGAAATCGATTAGTTCAGTTAATATATATATTTTTATTTGTATTAACAGTCAAGGGGGATTATCTTCCAATTACTTTATTGATAATAATTATTGTATTCAGATGACATGAAAATATTATTTTTTTTTAGAAAAAAATAAGGTTTATATAAGTTCGATTATGATTTCTTTTTTTTTGTTTGCAAATTATATGCACGTATATTTATTTGCTTGTTGCTAATAGTTATGTCACATTCAATGGTATTATATTATATGAAAAGGTTTGAGTATATATATATATATATATATCACTAGTCCAAAAGTTTCTGGGCGTTACTTTATCCTAAGAATCTGATGGTTAATTTTCGTTGATAATATTAAAATGAAAATAATTTGCCCTTCCCAAACAATCAGAACCTAATTCAATTCATTAATTTTCATCCTATACATCATGAATATAGACTGAGTTTTTTTTAGTAAATACTAAAACGTTTTAATAGAATATTAGTTATAAACAAAGATGGATAGTGGCTAGCAGTGGAATCTAGGACACACGCGTTTTGTCCTATTTGGGACTCGTCAGTTGGATGTACCTGCAACTCAGAGTTGATGTTCACTCTAGGACTAGAACCCAGTAGCGTTCGCTACTGAGTTCAGTCAGCCATTCACTTATGCAACGAGTATGAGTTTTAAACTTTGGTTTTCAGTACTAGAGTGATCATTAACTCTGTGATGTACGTACATTTAGCTGACGAGTCCCGTGTAAGGTGAAACATACATGCTTGATCCTACTCCTAGTCACGTTTCATCTATTATACATCAGCCTATGTTGTGATGACTTTATCAAGGCTATCCTCACAGGCAGCACGTATACCAACAAAGACTGACCAACTTTAAGTCAAAATTTCAACAAAGGGAAAATACGATCCATTCCAAATTGAATCAGAAAACCACAAAACTATTCGGAGTGAAATATAATACATATATTGCTTGAATAGCTTGGTTGTAGTGTCTCTAATTATGACACTTAACGACATGGACAGCATCAGCTTCCTCAAGTTCGTAGACACACCATGCTGATGAGTCTCAACTAGGAAAAAATATAAGTCCATAGATTCCTGCCTAATATCTAAAATTATCACACATCAAAGTACTATATATCTTTAGTATTTGACATCTCTACTTCTTCAAACCCTGCTTTCACTTCCATTAGTTCTTTTTGATAACTCACTATTCCTTTAAACAGTCTTTCCTCAGTAAATGCTTGAAGTATTTGATTGCCAATTGTTTTTACCAATTATTTAACCTTATCAACCTGTATCATTTTTAGTAAGCGTTTAACTTGTCCTGTTGTTATTATTTACAATGAAATTTTAGTCACTTTGTTGAAAGATGTACATCTTGTTGGGTGTTTGAGGCCAAGGGTACTAATATTTTAGTCCTAATGTGAACATCAACACTGGGGTGCATGTGCAATCAGAAGACTGGTTCATTATAAGGTTGAATGCACGCCTTGTATTCCATCCCCAGTCACAATCTTTTTATCAGCTTATTATTACTGAGATATTTTTTGGTATAAAACTTATTTACTTTTAAAATCTGTCAAGAATTCTTTTATTCAATTTTAGAAACCTGTAATTAGTACCTGTTTTTATCTCTCAGTCACTATATGACATATTCTTGATCGACTGGATCTATAGAAGTTTTGATGATTAACTTGATTAACTTGAGTAATTGTTTCTGACAAAAATATCTGTTTAGTCACCGAGGTATTTTTTCAATCTCTCTCATTTCCTTTTTTCTGTGAATTTATGTAATGGACAAAATAATTAATATTCACATTTTATTGTTTTCTTCAATTATCATGGCCTAGTCTTATTGTTTTTCAGCTTTATTACTCATACAACAATCAGAAACAAGTACATTTACTAAACTATTTACAAGCTATTGTATTTTAACAGATAGATTTATAAAAAGTTTATTTTTAGTACGTTATTATTGTGAACAGAATATAATGTTTTTACAACAGTACTATGTAGAGTAACGTGTTACTATGTTATGATTTAAATTTATAGGTCATATGAGTATAACAGTTGGGAAATAACTAGATGATGGATATTTTTTAAGTAATTCAAATGTTCGTTTTGCTCTATATCAAGGTACCATTCTCAAGCATTTAATGTCTTTATTTTATAGAGCATTAGGTTTGAACAATAATAATAGTCAAAAGAATGAAATGAACTCTTATGACTTATGACTTGGAGTTTGTAGATATTCTCAATAAATCTTTACACTGAGTAAGTGTTGGCTTTTTATGACTCCGACAACCGGTGAGATACTAATTACATTGCTTCTTATCGTTATTGAATGTAAACACTTGGTATATCCCAGATGAGACACTTCTGTATTTTCCGGTATTTAGCCTTGCAGACTTATGTTTATCGATCTTTGGCTCCGATCAAATATACCGTTTATACAAACACTTAATGTTGTCTTCCATAATTGACTTTGGAGTATCGTATTTAAGAATGTTCTGATTACAGTATTGGGTTACTCTATGGTATCCAGGATATTTTTTAGCGAACATGTTTGGTATTATGAAGACTAGTAAGTGGGTTGCTTCTTTGTCTCGCCCTCCATATTCCTAATTGTATTTTACTTTACGTTGACTCACATGTCCATACCTACATGCAAACTTACTATGAGTTGACACATCCCTTAAGTAAATGGAGTGAAATCTCCCACTAAATTCAAATCCGTTACCAAGAGGAACTACACCGCTGATACACCTTTGCAACTGATAGAAAATTCTATTTGTGCTTTTTGACCAAATATTAATCTATCTGTTATTCACACGGTTGAGCATGCACGATATAAAAACGATTTACTTTCTCTTTGCTGTTGAATCCTGGTGGGAATATGATATTGATCTAACGAATTATGACCCAACATGTTTACACGTACCAGTATACTGGATTTTCTTTACACTAGACGTTTTAATACTCCTCAGGAAACTTCTCAAACATCATAGCTTATTAGTTGATCAAGACTATAGGAGGCTGTTTGATCAAAAAGATGGGCTATTTCTTCATACTGCAAAATTTATTGATTGTGGTCAAAAGTACAGTAATCCTGTACATTCATACGATTTTCAAAAAGCGAGCCCAATTTAATGGAGAGAAAACAAATTTACTACCTGTAACCAGTATTCTCGTGCACCAAACCTCAAAAATGAAACAAACCGTATGCTTTGAAAAAAAATTACTTGTTTCCAAAAGTTAACATGTGATTGTATCATGAGTTGGATTTAAGGATTATCTGTCTTCTCAATAGTTCATAATAGTTTTAATTGATTGTGGAATTCAAAACAGAGAGCAGTAATTGACGTACAACAGTGATGACTGGAGAAAACTAGTCTGAGCTTTCTGACCTCAGACGTACTATTGACTCTCGATTTGCTGGATCAGACGAAATAGAGGTAGCGGCAATCTCGGAACCGCCAGAACTGACTACTATGGATCTTTATACTGATTGATCAACTTTGAGCGAATTCGGTCGCAATAAAACTGCTAGACGATAAAAGGAATGAATTTACGAGAACGAGGAGACCATAGCAAAAACAAACATTTTAGCACGTGGAGCCCCTTCATCATAGATCTACACGCTCCATAACTACTAGCGAAAAAAAGAATCCCAACATCCTGAGTGCAACGAAGAACCGAACACCTAAAATATATCAGATTCAAATCCAGATTTGCTCATTCAGATCAGAAGGCCTGCTGCCTGTGTCAGTCGTTTCATAGTGAGCTTTTGAGTGTCTAGTCTTTCTTTGAGTGAGTCAGTTGAAATGCCGGACACCATTTCTTTAAGCAATAGGTTCCAAGAATTGTTGACTTGATGTGAAAATCTGTATCTTATGGGTATTTCGTCTGTCCCTTTGCACACTATAGCACACACATAGCAAGTTGTGTATCAGTATCATATTTCGGACACCGGTCTTCATGGCTCTATGTCCTCTGACATGTCCTGATATTGGGAAAAAACGAAAGGATATATCACGCCTAAAAACATTTTGTGTTATTCTATACATCAAAATCAGATCATCTCTTAATCTGCGGTAGGACAGAGTCAAGAGGTTTGGCTTCTCAAGCCGCTCTTTGTATAGTAAATACCAGAGTTCTGGAATTAAAAGGGTAGCCGCCCTCAGCACTGTTTCCAAGACATCTGATTCACTTTCTAAACAGGGACTTGCAGCCCAGATTCATTTTCTAGTGGCCCTAGATCTGACTCCAGTTCTATCGTATGAATGATTGTTATTGATTTACACATCCCGACTTAAATCGGGTTAGTGAATAACGAAACTATAACGAGCCGAATACGATTGTGGATTTTGAATACGTATATTTCATGCAATCACTGATGGAAAGAGAAAATCAGGGAGACAGCGCAGGAAGATAACAGAAGGGACAGGAACAAAAGGGATCGGGGTTGAGTGAGCCAACTCCATTTAATCAAGCGTGACTCAATATTTATACTCAAGCAAAAATAAGTTACAGAAACATGATGAATAGGGTAGGTAATAAGCATGCATACGATCATCTAAAAGATACTAAGGGTTAATAAGCGAATAAGTGGCAAAGTGAAAACGTGGCTTGAGGAGAATTGATAGATTGGTCCATCCAGAAGCTAGAATAACCTATGCAGGCTTGACACAGTACCAGTCCTTACAAGTTTTCAAGCTTGCATCTTACTAAGGTTGTGTACTCTGCGGTAAACATATTAGTATCCAGCATGGTAAATGTTTCTCTTAAGGCCCGTAGGGTTCTAAACACCTTAGCTGAGACTGCGTAGCAGTTGGCTGTGGTTCTAAGATCATGGCTTACGGTCACCCCAAGATCCTTATGAGACCGGACTACGAGCACAGACTGTTACCTCATGCTGTACCTATTTACCTTTGTAATAACAATAACATGTTTCTGGCCGAGCAGGTACGCTCCATTTTTACAGGCATGATCAATAATCTAAAACATTGATTTAGAGATAAAATGCTTCCGAAGTATGGTTGTTCGACAAAGAAATGTCAGAATATCTGTGCAGATGTACCAGCTAGTTAATAACTAGGTTTATAATAATAATAATAATTTCTTCTCAAATAACAGTTTGTTACATGAGTCATGCCGGTTTACAGGCAAGATCAAATTGTTACAGAAGTTACAATTTTCATTGTTGAAAATTATTCAGCTGGGTTGATATTTCATAAGATATGAATGTAAATGTATTTCATAAGGAACATGTCAATATCACACTTGGAGCACGTTATGGAGGTAGCGTTGCAACATACAACTGATAGTCGAGAATAGATACATGCGAAGTTGGGGGCTTTTAGAAGTTTCGACCTTATATCCCTCCAGAATATCGGAAGCTTTAATAACGATGTAGGACGAAGTCACACGTGCCATATCTGTTTTCGGTGGAGTATCTGCAGGAGGCTGAAAAAGGTGTAAGAAAAAGGAAGGACGAAAAGCAGAGCACACAATATTCATGGAGGAATAGTTAAGGTATAACCATTTAGTCTATTTGTCTGTTACTGAAGTATTTATTAGGTAAGAACATACTAATGTGTTAAAGAAAAATAAGTGTGGGCAAGGTATGAGTGGACAAGGAACTGTATAAATGAAGGTAGTTCAGGAGGAAGTATGGAATTGTGTAATTATAAAGTGCTGAAAACAGTATTCCGATACAAATGACTGTCTCCCTTTACTTTAGAAGCTGTTTGAACTCTCTTTTTTTATTTTCAGATTTTATAGGGTATAGAGTGGGCTTCGTTTTTAGCCAATTGTCTAGTTTGCTTGTAATAGGATTACTCGGTAGGAAGTGGAACCAATTCAGCTTTTTTTTAACATGATCTGAAGTGGTATTTTGCATGAATAATTTCGCATCAATACCGTTGGTTCGTGACATCCCACAGTACTGTGAATACAGTTTTTATGACCTGTTTCAAAAATGGAACTGTGATGCTGCCAAGTATCCATGTAATGCAACTGTCCAATAGGTCTGTAGTTGTTGGAAAGCAGATGTAATGGGCACTTGGTATGAGATGTGACCTTGAAAGACGCATACGTTAAGTTCGTTTGAGGTTTGTTCTAGGAGTAAGGAGAAGTTCCACGGTTGTACATTGAGAACGTGGTTCTGAAAAAATTGAAACAAATGAGTAGCAAGGTGTTCGAATATAAACCCTGAACGAACCTTAACGGTTTGTAGTGGGAAAAACAAAGGTGTGGTAAATCAGTGGACAATACTAATAATTTTTGTCTTTACTAGAATGAAATGTGGGTAAAGTGTCTTCAGAAAAGAGGAGACGGTAGAAAATAATGATTAGTTGTGATGCATGACGAGATGAGACGGGTTCAGATGACGGAGCGAAAGTTGAAGTTAAAGTCGAGAGGGCTGTTACTTAAAGTCGAAGGTGCATCAAAGAGATTGGTGTCGAGAGACGCTGATAAACATATCTTTTATTGTCCATTGGTGTTTATCATCCTCATTTTTCCATCTGTCTCAGTCACTAGGTCATCATGTATGTGTGAATGTAGACACACTTGGCTGCGTTGATAGGCATCAGACACTTTTTAGACCAGTTGGTCAGAACATCTAAGTCCACCTGACGTGCGCATTTGTCTGCGTCTCCTGTTATTTCACGCCATATTTTTTCATCATAAACGTTTAGTAGCATCGTGGACTTAACTATATCTGGGAGTCCACTTGAATGCATTGTAAAATGTAAAAGTCTTTGGACAGAACCTTGCGGCACTCCACTATGTACTGGTTTCCAGGAGGAGCATTTAGAGTTTATTCTTACTTTCTGTCTAAGACCTGCCGAGAAATCCTTAATGCACTTTGTGAGAGGTCCGGCAATTCCTAGATTTTCCAGTTGCAAGAGGAGTCTAACAATCTACATCAAATGCTTTGCTGAAATCTACGTAGAAAGTAACCTTCGATTTTTCACTATCTAGAACCTCCGTCCATTGCTCTATTGCTATAAAGGGATTTGTTGTGCAAGATCTTGATCATTCATCGCAGAGTTTCAACTACGACATTTGTGAGACTGACAGGTCTGTGGTTTTGTGAAAGTTATCTTGATCCCCTTTTATGTTTTGGAGTGATAGTTGCATCTTTTTAGACCGTAGTAAACACATCTTGGTCAATCGACATACTGAGATCATAGTCAGTGGAGCAGCAGTGTATTATGTAATTCATCTCAGGATTTTAGGGTGTAGTTCATCTTATCCCACTGACATTCCAGTGTCTAAAGTTCTGAAGGTTTTTAGTATGACGTCTCGATAAACTCCACAGTGAACAGACAATTTTGTGACATTGTATTTAGGTTTAGACTCTCATTTGGAAGACGCGCCTGAGTTAAAGCTGTCCCGAAAAGTTCCACCATGGCCTCTGCTTTGTCCTGGTCTTCCTCTGTCATTTGAGATCCATTCCCTTCCGTGATTAGGCTGAGAACTCAATAGTGCGTTCTTGTTATGTAATTAATGTATGAGAACAGTTTCTTCAGGCACTTGATTGCATACTTGATCAACTGATCTTCTTTTTTTTTCTGAGCTGTCCGGATTGTACTTATGCGGTATATGCTGTTTATGGTGAGAGATATAAGAAGTATGTGACACGAGTCACAAATGGAATGCCTGTCTGAAGAAGATCGAGAAGACTGAAATGAAGAGAACAGAAGGTGAATCAGAAAGTAATGGTAATGACAACAGAATTGAAAGAATCATGGAGCATGTAAATGACAACTGATGGAAGATGTGCAAATTATGTATTTGATAAATAGTTGGCATATTTTGTGACAGTACTCTGTAATTTTACACTAGGCGATAAATTGGTCTTCCCTGTTTGAGTTTTCGTTCACTACGCTTATACACAGATCTCGTACCGACCTCTTGCGATCCATCGTATTTGCTATGCCAAGGCTGATGTTGATGTTCCGACATCTCTTCGTTTGCCTCAGTAAACGTCAAATATACCAGTTTATCCAAGGATGGCCATGCTTTTTCGTCTTTGGGACTGTCCAAAATATAAATGGTCAAATTACTTGATTGTGTAACTGTCGGAAGTGATTTCATACCTCTCCTATTCGTGAGCCTAAGTCAGTCTTCCAGTTTCCAGCCGAGTTGATCGCCTTCATATCTGCCTTCCATATGCTGAGATAGGCCACTTTTGTCATAGTCTGTAGAGCTTATGAACGCTAACTCTTGCTATTGTTTTCGGTAGCAGCTTGCTTATCAGGGATTTAATGTGGCTTAGGTCATGTTCAAACTTAGTCTTTGTTTTTATTTTTAAAGATTCTTGCAGTGACATAGGTTCTTAACCACACGACCCTTGAAGCTGAACATACAACGACTGAAAAGTTTCACGTTCAACATTTAACGCTATGGAGCGGCTCTGAAATGGCGAACGTCGGAATACTTGATCAATATAGGATGGCTCGACCATGCGAGTGTGGTCACTACTATGTCAACGCTTGGTTTTTATATTGAATATTCATATTGATTTCTCTTCTCAGCCCAAGTGTGTTCTTCGGAAGGTCCTAACCACAACCAATTGTTTTTATCATCGGACGGGTCAGTATCGATAATGATGCGACTTCCACATAAGGTTTGATAGATTAAATAGTCAGACCGTGACAAAGTTGCGGTTGTAGAATATGTCTGTTGTTCTATTAGCGTTGATAAGTGTACTGATGCTGACCTAGACCATAATTTTAGACCTTCTTAACTTGCAAAAAATGATTGACCACTCTGCAAGATCTGTTTTGACAATCTTTGAGGTTTAATTCCCTGCACCTTTTTCATACCCACTGCAACGAAAAGATAACTGTGAAAATCCCTCTGCAGCATCTCATTGGACAATATTTTTACTTCTTTCTTCCCCCTGTCTTGTATTGTAACCTTTATTCAGGTCTGCATCAGATGTGCAGGTCTCACTTCTTTCATTCACTTTCCGGGTGCTACAGTAAACTAATAATTAGCTTCGTTTTCTTCTTCTTCTACAACTTTCAGGTGTTGCTCCTGCAAGGTTTCTTTTGTGTTGATATTGGGTTCAGTAGCTGAAACTCCGAACTCATATACTTTAGGGTTCTTTGTATGCCTTTTCGCTATCCTTGTAACCATGTTGAAATTTGTGCATTTGCTACTCACGACGTTGTGGGTGTCTACCTTGATGGTTTCATTCAAATTTAAAGCTGGAATCATGATGACACTTACTCATTCTCCAAAACCCACCAGCTGCTCATCTGCTGCTGACTTTATAAGGCAGCATAATTTTCAGTCAACGAAATATGGGTTTAAAATATCCCTTATATGCAGCCCGTTTAAGTCCAGTGCACACGTTGTGATACCACTTGTTCAAGTTGTTACATTGCATTCCACACCAAATCATCCCATACTTTAGTCACTGAATATCGAACAATTCACCAATCCTTGTCATGATCACAAACAACCGACGCGCACTAGTTAACTGCACTCTATGAATTGGCCCATGAAGCAATGGTCGAACTGTGTTCCTTGTTCCTACCTTTGTTAATATATCTCAGTAATGACGTCGTTTGTGTCACATGGTCATCGAATCAGTCATTATACCTGTATACGACAAAATAGCAATCGACGTTAGGTACTGATTGTATGATTTGACCTCGACGTTAGCTGGTTAATCACACCACTACCGTCTAACTAGGGTAGGCCCCAAATCATTTGTCACATCATCTACTTTGGTGATCTAAAGGCGGGCAGCAGCATATGAGTCTACCGCAAAGGTGTTTTGTTTGTTAAGCATGCTCACAGAGAGATTAAAACGAAAACTATATTTAGAAGCTGTGAAATCTAAACAATGACAGAAAAAACTGATTTCCAGAGCAAGTGTTTTAGAAGCTCTAAATGTGATAGAAACTGAATAAGAAAGGTTAGCACTTCTATGTTGCTGTCATTGAAAATCCAACCTAAGTAAGTATAGGAGAAACACATACTTGTTAAAACACCTTTATATGAAAACTTAAAGTTCTACTAGACATACTGATTAGTAGGAGAGATGGTGGTTCCATCAAACGTTCTGAATATAGAAAGCCAACATGGACAGAACAATATCTTGATTTCCATAGTCGCTGCCCAATTCATTACAAACGCAGATTGATAAAGGTCTTATTCAATAGAATCAATCATGTTTGTACAAGCGATACTAGTAAATTAGAGACGAAGCTCTTTACTGAAACGTTAAGGAGTAATAGTTGTTCACTGAACTTCATAAACCACTGGAAGGGTCTCGATACGATTAGACCTACGCTTCTGGCACCCAACATTGACAATTCTTTGCACCAATATAATCAAAATGAGCCTATAGTGACACTGCTGGTTCACCTCTGTCCTGTTAGATATTTTTGGATCAGTTATTGAACCTATATACAACACTCGCCGTTTATCTTCTTTAAGAAACGGCTTCATCGTGCC
>NC_031502.1:47312278-47313310 GCF_000237925.1 Schistosoma mansoni
GACATGAGGTATGTGACAATTATAGCAATAAAGTTAGCACGAAAAATGGTTACTATAACACGAATAACTTAAGATAATACGGAATAAACTAGTTATATACTCAACTTAGTTTACGGATAATCCGGTCTACTTTTACGATTAAGTAAAAAAAAAAGATTAATAACAGAAATGAGGTTAAATTGTGTTCAAAAAGGGCTCACCACTTTCGTGCCTATAGGTAACCCTCGTGCTATTGATAGAAGAAACCAGAGAAGTAGTGAATAGGTCTTTATTTCGATCTTCGCGCAGTCACAGTGGAGCGTGGGATTATCTGTTCAGACAAACAAAGGCTCTCAACATTCCATATAAGATAGTAGGGAATATAACGCTTACAAAAGGTAAGGAAGTGAATGAATACTTGAACAATACTGTTTTAGCATATGCTTGGTTGTTTGGGGTCAACTCTTAACCAACCAACCTGAGCTGTTACAGTTCCTACCTTTGTTAATATATCTCAGTAATGACGTCGTTTGTGTCACATGGTCATCGAATCAGTCATTATACCTGTATACGACAAAATAGCAATCGACGTTAGGTACTGATTGTATGATTTGACCTCGACGTTAGCTGGTTAATCACACCACTACCGTCTAACTAGGGTAGGCCCCAAATCATTTGTCACATCATCTACTTTGGTGATCTAAAGGCGGGCAGCAGCATATGAGTCTACCGCAAAGGTGTTTTGTTTGTTAAGCATGCTCACAGAGAGATTAAAACGAAAACTATATTTAGAAGCTGTGAAATCTAAACAATGACAGAAAAAACTGATTTCCAGAGCAAGTGTTTTAGAAGCTCTAAATGTGATAGAAACTGAATAAGAAAGGTTAGCACTTCTATGTTGCTGTCATTGAAAATCCAACCTAAGTAAGTATAGGAGAAACACATACTTGTTAAAACACCTTTATATGAAACTTAAAGTCTACTAGACATACTGATTAGTAGGAGAGATGGTGGTCCATCAACGTTCTGAATATAGAAAGCCACATGGACAGA
>NC_031502.1:47313510-47367578 GCF_000237925.1 Schistosoma mansoni
AAATAATCCAGTTAAAAATCCCTCCAAATTAAAGGTTCTATCAACTTTTCGTTTGTTACTTATTCTTATTATCTATTTCGTAAATGATTTATGCCTAGGCTTCTATACGTGAGATTGCTTCAATACGAAAGTCTCTTTCTTGGTAGACAATACTCATTTAAATAAATATTACCTCTTACAGTTTCTCCTTATCTAGAGCAGTTATATGTATTAACATTCATCTTTAGCTTTCTATTTGTGCTGGCAGTGTTTGGCTTTACAACCCTGTTGACAATTCCCATCATTCAACAACTGATTTGATAATCTCTTTTTTCTCTGAGTCTTGACCCAACATTGACAATTCTTTGCACCAATATAATCAAAATGAGCCTATAGTGACACTGCTGGTTCACCTCTGTCCTGTTAGATATTTTTGGATCAGTTATTGAACCTATATACAACACTCGCCGTTTATCTTCTTTAAGAAACGGCTTCATCGTGCCAGGTTCGCACGACGACCCTTACTGATTGTAACATTAATCATTGGCTTTTCAAACCCTAACCACGAATTGATCGATGGCTTCGTACAACGAAATCACGACTTATTTTCACGGTTATACTTCTGTACTTGCAGTTAGTCTGTTAAATACAGATATAACTACAACTCGACAATTGCGGACGGAAGCTGTCAGCGAAACTATCTGACTTTCTATTTTAAGAGAATGACAGTACAAACATCGTCATCAATCGATGATCCACTTATCGTACTACCACTCTAGTATCATTGCTCTTGCAGAAAACTTAAATTTTCTTGTCTGAGGAACTCGATCATTTGTCAAAGCTGTCTAATTCTACGTGACTTGATAGAACTTTAAGACGTTATTTTTTCTCCATTATTTCTGTAGCTTTATATTCAACCAACATCTTTGTAATTTATAATTACTCGTTTTTATCTGACCAGTTTCTGCCGCCTTCTTTTCGTTTGTCTTACAGTTCGTCAATACCCTGAGGATTTATATTAATCGTTCGGCAACCTCCGGCGCGCGACCACTCCCAATTCAAATGGCCTTTATATCTGTTGGGGGAATATTGTGGGGCCAGTGAAATGTCACTGAGCCCTAGTGTGATGTTTTTATGAATTAATGATATCTTTGTATTTGATGACTGTCTGATTTCAAATTCCGAATACAAAACGTTCGTTGGTGCTCACCTAGTTCTGTCTACTTAGAATGCGCTATTTCAGGAATTCCTAGTTCGTACAATATTTCGAATACTTCTAACTACCACACCTAGCCAAGTCATCCAGCAGTTGGGTCACTGAATGTCAAACAGTTCATCGATCCCCGTCAAGGTCAATAACAGCCAACGCCCATCAGTGAACCGTACGCCATGGACTGGCCCGTGTGGAGGTGGTTGCACTATCTTCTCTGTGCCCACTCTTACTAATATATCTCCGTGATAACGTCCTTTGTGTTATGCGGTTTTCAAGACAGCCATAGTACCTTGATAAGACGAAGGGGTAATCCACGTTCGGTACTTATCGTAATGTGTGACATCGAAGTTTGCTGTTGGTCACACAATTTCCGTCTAACTCGAGTAGGCCCCCAATCATTCAATAGAGATCATCTACGTTGGTGATCCACATGCCTAACATCAAAGCTCAGACGTTTTGTGACTTTGAGTTCTAACTTCACGAGAATATAGTTGTGATGGAGTTTTACTCTCTGAGCCGGATGGTTTGGTCACAACCAAGCTCAGGGAACAAAATTCCGTCAAAATCATCCACCTGGGCTACGAATCTCCATCGTCTCAGAATATGGTTAATATCTACATCCATACATGACCAAGATAAAAACCATTTGTAGCGGTCAATAAGCCCCCAAAATAAATAATTCCATGATTCTAAGACATTCGATGCTGACAGCATTAGCTTTACTGGGCTCACCTAGCTAAAGGCACTTGGTAACGCATCCGCTCCAGATCACGAGTGGGTACGCCGTGCTAATCATCCTTTTCAACTACTAACCCGCTTAGACCAAACGCTCCTTAAAATAGCGATAGCTTTCCAGATATACATCCAAACCCCTCCATTTCTGTCTCCCAGTTTGACTGAGTTGTCAAATTCCGAATAATTGTGGCGTCTTCACACTTATCAGGGGCAAGCCACGGTGTAAGGAATTTGAATTTTCGCCTCCTTGTAAATGAGCGAGGCCATTATGGACAACCAAACCAAGTATTTTTGCAACGCAACAACCACTCCACCACATCATTGAATCAAACAGTGACAAACTATGTGAACTAGGTATTTAGTCGGTATGGAAGTTCCATTGAATAATATGGTTTACGCAATCTGTTGATCCAACGGAAAATCATAATGGTGACCGACAAGACAGTTATCGAATTTCATCCGCCAAAAGACTAACGATTGCTTGCGACCGTGTCTGTTAAACTACAGGGTTAGGTCTTCTTACATTCTCTACCAGCCAAGGTGAACATGAGACCACTAAGAGGCAAATTTAGAAGAATCCTATACAGTTACTCATATATTTATAGACCTTTTGTCCTTAAAATCGGACAAGTACATGGAAAAGTGCTTTTCATTTCTGCTTTAGTCTTTTCGATGTTGTGCTAAATTGGATATTAAAAGGCCTTGAATCTTCCAGTCCTGGCCATTTACACCTAAGGATTTGGCGCTAATAACGACGATGAAGCGACATGATACAATGAAGCAGGTTTGTTCTCAGTTGAAGTTGCTGAGAATGATTTACTTTAACATGATCGTCTTTTTAAGGCACGGCGGGAGATATATTTCCAGGGCTATTTGTATTAACATGTTTCAAAATTGACGGGGCGGAAACAGCGAATGTTCTTAATCTCCCAATTATGGGAAGGTTTTGGAGTTTTCCCCAAAGTCTGGGGAATTTCTACAAACCTGGGTAAAATTTGGGGGTTCTGTGCCGTTTCGTCAAAATTTTCTATTGCGGCTTCCCCAAAATTTCTTGAAAACGGACAAACTTTTCCCCAAAATAGGGAGATTAGGTTCACTATCTCTAAAATACTAAACCGTCATGTTCCTGGGACATATTTGTTAAGTTCCTCTTCAAAAACTTATTAGCTACAATTACTCACTTAGAGAGACTCGCGTTCATTTCAGCCCAGTTTCCCCCCTACTGTCAGCTCAGGTCTGATGTTTGACAGAAGTTATATAGGTTGGTCACAAATGGTTAGGCCTGATGTACTAGTTGTTTATTCGGCAGTAAAAGTGTCTGAATGACAAAGATTAATTCAACTTGGCCTACATCATTCCACTCCCATTGCGGTTTCTCTAGTTAAGCTTCAGTCGTTTGCAAAATGAGTTTGTTGTAAATTGTTGCTAGACACATCACATATCAGGACTGAATACTGTCTGCAGTTTGGTGCCCACGTCGTTAAGTTGGTTTGATGTATAGTAAGTTAGGGTATCTTCGAAATGATGCCAAGAGTCGGGCTTGGTAGTCAGGTCTTAGCTGGTTGAAGAGTGACCTACATATTAATATCCTCCAGTCACCTAAAGGATTTCACCATGCTATTTTCTATGTCCATAATTTGTGTACAACCACTCTGTCACAAAAGACCTACCCTTCCGGTTAGTTGTATTGTACTCGACTCCAGATAATTGGAAGGCTTGAATAGTTGACTCGTCCTCGTAAGTAACCACTTCTCAGCATATCGCATCACTGCATATTGTTTATCAATCAACGTCCGCTTTATCCATTTTGCGAGTCGGAATCGTTTCATCAATCACTTAAATCCCCTACTACATTCTCTGTGGCCTGCATCTGTTTAATCTAGCACGATATGATGACTAAAGTATGAAAATCTGCCTGATTTCCCCGGCTCTGTTTTCGCCCTAGTAGAACGTCGAAAGCATAATCTACCAAGTCACTACTTTGGTATCCGTATGTTCTATACTACGTGGTTCATCCTAGATCTTGCTATGTTTAGTGTTAGAAAACTTCTGTTCTTTTAAATCAGAGATTTTAAAACATCCACTTATTCCAAGAGAAACGTCCACTGTTTAGTCCTTCGTCTGTCGCTATAAATCTGTAGTGTTGTCGCCAAAAGGCTAGCTTTTTGTCCTTTTGGTTTAAATAGAGCTTATACATATTGGTTTGACTGAATTGGCAGTTTAGTTGTGTATTTCGTCCCACGTATGGAAGATTGAATTTTGATTTTCTGTCGTCGAACATTTTAAAAAGGAACCCCAAAAATTAACATTCTTTAAATCCTCAGATGATATATAATACAGTTGATTTTATGTTTTTTAAATTGAACTGTCGTATATTTATTTTCGTTATTTTATCACCTAAACAAGCATTGATAGAAGGCACCAAGTGTATATACACCACACTTCTTCGTTCGATTTGTGTGAGGGCTGGGATACTGCCCTGGCGCCCGAACCGAGGCAGGTGATTTTCTTGGGGGCCACACGCCGAGCCTTTAACCTAGAGGTCTAATGCACAACATAGTAGAACAACGTTAGGAGATGCTGCCCCATGGTAGCCAATGACAAGCAATAGGTCCATACGCCGTTTGTTCCCTCAGGATCCTGGAGCTCATATGCACCATTAGTTTGTAACTAGGGTTTTCCAACTCTCCTGGCTGAATCCTCCATATCCATATATCGCAAATGGGCTACATAACTGGTAGCATCTGAAAAATATTTTTCATTTCGTAATTTGGCTTTTAAATTTTTCTAGAAATCGCGTAGAGTAGTTTTGATAGGAGAATTGCGTAACTTCATCTCGTGTTACACAATACTGATTGGTCATCTCGCAAACAGTTTACCTGATAGCTCTAATCTCATCGACCAATCAAATGTAAGCAAATCCTTTGTCCCTTGTCTTAAGATTGTTTGGCTACTACTGTTTATTCAGTTTATTTTCTTATGAACGTTTCGTCCCTTCAAACTTGGCATTCAAACGCGGATTTAACTTCAGCTCTTCCATTCCAGTCCATCATCAATGTAGTTTCTCGTACGGATTTGCCAGATAACCATATTCGAAGTTCGGATGAAAATGAAATGCTTTGCAAAGATCAGTTTGTGTGCACTTCGTTAGTCCCATTTAGTTATCATTTAAGTTTACTTTCACTAAGCACACTACCAAATGAAAAGGTAACCTAGGTATTATTATTATATATGAGTTGTCGGTGTCTTATTGTTACTTTTGTGCTTTTGTATAGTTTTCCGTGGCATCTGAATGCAGTGGTTTGAATAAAAACACCACTGTATGAATCTACCCTACTTCGTAAATCTTTCTCATTTTCAAAAAAAGCAGAATCAGGTAGTCCTCCGACTTCGCAATATGGACAAACTTTAAAAGCTTGGGCGAATACCTTCAGGAGATGGCTTTTGTATCAGGTCATAGTCTACGTGTTTACGCGGTCTACGTAAGCCATACATTATTTATGAGGTCTAGTGATACAAATCGTTGGCTCAAACTTGGATAGGTGGAGTGGGGTTCGAGGCCAAAACATTACTTAAAAGTCGAACGTCTTAACCTCTAAATCACTAGTCTACACTTCAATAGTACACTCACAAATTATTCAGTCTTACATGCCAGTCTAATTTAATCGTGATCAATATATGTAGGATTAAGGCTAGATCAAAATTCCTTAAAATTATAAATCATTACTTTTGAATTCGTAAAAGTTGATGATTTTTCATTTCGGTTTCAGAGAGTTCTTACTGAGGTCCCAACCGTAGTTGACTCCAGTCGTTTTGAATCAAAAAAGGTTAGTTATTCCAGTTTTAGTAAGTCAAGTTTAATATCTAGAGAGCATTTTGTTATAGTTGTAGTTCATTGATCCAGAGTGCATATGTTAAGTCAATATAATTGGGAATGCCACCTGTTTCCTTGATTTCCCAATAAATAATTGTAAGGTCTTGCTCTCAATATACTAATGCATCCTTTTTTTTTTTACTGTCATGATAATATTCTGTATATTTAAATAACACTTAAAAATTATATTTCGTTTGCGCTAGTTCTATCAAATTAACGAGATCACGTCACTTAATTGTTTGCTTGAAATAAAATGAAATGTCAGCGACAGTTTAGAAAATCAGTCAGTCAGTCACTCAGCTACAACGTAGGACCAGGCACATATATGCATCGGTCCAAGTTGCCATACCTCGTTAGCATAACAAGATCAACACCGGATTCATAGTAGTTAATTTAGTGGTGGTGGTGGTAGTATATAAATTATAGGTTGTATATAAGGATATAGCACAGGAAGGAAGAAAGTTATGAAGCAATTTTAATCTCAAGGTTTAAGGGGAGATAAAGAGTGTATACATCTACGCCATTGTGATCGATTCTCAGCCATGTCACCTAGAGCCTCCAACCATTGGTTACGATAGTCACGCGGACCCCAACCATGTAGTCTGTATCTGCCAACATGGCTCAGGCTAGAAGTTAGTGACTTCAAGCACTGATGCCATGTTTTGGTAGTTTAGAAAATACACCAGCCTTTATCTGGTAATACAGTTAGGACAATCTTCACTTGTCCATCAAGTAAAAACATTGATAAATATTACTATACTTGTATTCTTTCATTTGTCTTCGGAAAATTTCAAATACAAAATTAGAGTATCATCCTTCAAACAGTACAAATTCAACTGTGTTGATAATCTTTTATTCTCGATATTATTATTTATTATATCACAGGCAAGGTTAGATAGTACATCATCGAATTCTTTGCCGGAATCCCGTGTTCTCCACATCCGTGGCTTACCATCCGATGTGAATGAGCTCGAAGTTTCAACGTTAGCTATACCATTTGGCTCAATCGCCAATATGATACTAACAAGAAAAAATTGTCAAGTATGTATTATTGTGTTTAATGCTTTTCATTAACTATCATTTCCTTTCAAACATATTAGTTGTCATTTAATAAGAGTCAATCATAACACTTGTACATTCGTCTTTATTTTCCCAAAAAATGTTGAAATGTACTGTTCATTTTATTCTTATGAATATCAAAGCGTTACTTTTCTCAATTTTATTTATAAAATAAGAATGGACTGCGCGAAATTTATCAAAAGCGTATTCACAGGAAGTTCCAACGATCAGAGTGTAGTGTTTCTGGGAAAAATGAGTCAAAAGGCAATTTCCCGGCCATTGACAGTTAGATGTATACACGTTGTACGTTACTCTTCATTACATATTGTCTTATCTTTAGGAAAGAACATGAATGAATAACAGCCAATCTGGAGGGTTAATCGGAATTGCTTTTTTTCTTATGGTTCCTAATCGAATTAACATGAAATATTCATCTTTTTACTTCATGAAACTCCATACACACTGTTATCAATAGTTAAGGATTACCTTCTCAAAAGTTATAATGGCTATTCTTTGCAGATTATTGTTCATTACACCTTGGTTTTTTTAATAATAGGAAGTACATGTTATTTAAGTAAAGCCAGTCTCACTTTGAAACACGATATGAAAATGAATGAATGATATAAATTAACCTGTGATAAGAAGCATATATAATAGATACTTAACTGATCATTGATCCCTATAAAGATGTGTTGGTTGAAATGTCATCCTTTTGAGTGACTTCTTGAAATTACTCACATTTCAATTTTTCACACTGTTCACACAAAACGAAGTGTTAAAACTTGAAGGTGATATCTTAGAAAATTCTGCCCTCAAGTGATGACAGTTATATTTGACAATTTGATTGGATTGACAATTGTAAAGTCTTAAAATAATCAATATGAATAAGGCATATTACACAAATTCATTATTCCACAGCCAAGTTTTATCATAATGACTGTCATGCCACCTTCACACAACATAACTTTACAATGTACTTCAGAAAAGTTTCACCAAAAGGTTATATTGATGTTATGACCGCTGAATAATGAGTTGAATTTATCAAACAAGTATTGCTCTTACCTAACATATTTTCAATGACCTGCTAATGTGAAAAAATTGTTTTATTCCATCAGTAAAGATGTTCAGTAAAACTACAATATTGTTCCCTCTATTATACAAATACCTCTACTACAGTCTAATTTTCTTAACCTCTAACCTTATTATTACAGGCATTAATTGAAATGGATACTTTGGAGTCGGCAGAATCTATGTTTGGCTACTATACAGTAATATGTTCTCCGATTCTACGTGGAAAATATCCCCTAGAAGTTCAATTTAGCAAATATTCTTCTCTCACTAACTCAATGACTAATAATGCTGCTACATCTGCTGTCGAAGAAGCTAATAAACAATTTGTAGCATTTCGATGCGAAAATGAAGACTCTCCTAAAACTGTTTTGCATATTCACGTCGAAAAGTTACACGGTTCCATGGAAATCGGTTATCTTCCATTTTTTATGGTATATTTTACTTTGTTTCTTAAAACGTATTTGTTATACCTATCACTTGTGCCTGGTACTGAAACCCCTGAATCTGATGGCGCATAGTGAAAACACAGAACGCCGATATGGATTTATGTGATGCCAGAAAGAAATCAAAATGATTTATAAATATCTCACTTTTTGTACGATTTATTTACATTTAGATTAACAGTCAGATTTGTGTAATTTGAACTGGGTAGTATTTAACATCAGTTAGTCAATAATTTACAGTGTCATACAGTCAAACATTCATAACCAACATACCTAACTAGTTGAATAAGTCATATAATTACTCTTTCTCAAAATGTACTTATATTTTACCGATGATTGAGAAAGATAAATTCCATACCTCATTCACACTCCAATCGTTTAAGTCATTGCTCTCTATATCAGTTTTTCTTTGTTATCCTCTAAATGCGACTAACAATTTTTTTACTATGTAAGCTTCATACTGTCCCTAAAAGGTCAATAGAACTTTTTAGCTAAACTTGAAATTTGTCTGTGTTTACTCAAACTGATGACGATCATTTACTCTCTTGATAAAATCACTAAAAATCTAAACTAGTGCTTGAAGCTCTCGCATATCATACCTTATTGTGTCAAAGTTGTTACTTGGAATTGCCAACGGAGTAGTAAGTATATCGCGCTGTAGTCCGCGCTCTGCATTATTCTGAGGAAGTTAGTGAGTTAGTGTAATTCTTAATCATAGGTGTCTCTGAAGCACTGATCACGTATCATGAAACAAAAAGCGTGAGCAGTCCATAGCTTAGCGGTGCTATGCTAAGTAAATATTGCAAGTCAGCTTGATAAGGTTGTAGTTGCTGGAACAAATGTTACTTATGTTCATCTACCACACAGATGAATTCACTTTTCGCTTCCTCTTTAGATCTCTGATCTCAGTGTTCCTTTGTACACACCTACTTTTCGGTACATTTCCAATATTTCACCATCACTAATACCATTATTATTATGACTACTTTCCAATTCACCTCACTGTGCCGATTCGGTACTATGACTCGGGCTGGCAGATACTTAGACTAAGCTGTACATTGGTTATGACTGACCGACTAACATCAAATTTCAGGAAATATGTTTATTGGCTTGTCAATGAAATTTTTCTCTACACACTTCTACTGATTGGAAAAATTCTTCAGCAAGCCAGTACACACGTTTCTTGAGCTTTTTACCCATTCATTACAAGAGCAATTTAAAGTTGTCAACTTGTCAATGACGTGATTCAAAATCATCAACAGTAACCAAAATATATTCATTATTTGCCTTCTAGGCAATGAGGCTTAGCCTTGTCATGTGCTCTTTATCGATCTATCTCATTCCTTCGAGCTATATCTTTTATGTTTGACTACTCAGTACGTTAATCCTACAATTATTTCGCCTACGTTGCAGTTCATCATATTAATTTCATCTCACCATGTTCATATAATGTATGACAAAACGAGCCGAATTCATCTATATGCCTAGGTCCTACTTATTTATGATTTACTGAGTCGGTATTTTGTTTTACTCTATAAATTGTGAATTTCATTTTGACAGTTTATTTAACTATGAAGTACACAGAAAAATTTAGAAATTTACTCAAATATTACAAGTAAAGACCCAGATTTATTTTATACGATGTTTCCTTAAGGTCAAGACTTTGAATTGATAACAAGATGCAATACTACTCTTTCAGGTATTTCACATTTGGCTTGTGCATGTTACTCAGGGTATTTTTACTACAATAAATGACCTCCGTATTCTGCAGGACATTCACGGAGGATAACAAAATCGATATCCTATGCGTAGGTCCACCCAGATAGGAAAACGAATAAAAATTGATCTAGCAATTTTTTAAACCAGTAGTTAACTAATAACTTTTGACATTATTTATCGACTTCTGTAAACATATTTAAAAACAAACACTAATTAAATCGAGTTTCATTTTAGGTAGGTTGTATATTGAATTTCGAACTCACTATTTATAGTCGTTTCCATATCAATATGCTTCAATGCTGATCAGTTATTCACGTAGTTTACTCATACAAACCTTTAAAGTCGCAAATAAACGACTGTTTATTTCATTTTTTTTAGTTACTTTCGAGGTTTTTTCGTTTCACATTCTTTTACCGTATTATTCTGTTACCACTAGTTGAATTATTTCAATTGATTTTATCAACAAATGCACTATGTTGTTATTTCTGATATTTTTAGTCTTTTAAACCATTCGGACAAATTCTACGTGTGATATCATTCAAGAAAAACGACTCACGTCATGCATTTTTAGAATACAGCAATGCTATATCAGCTCATGTTGCTAAATTAGTGAGTGGGTTGTTTTCCATGAAATATCTTATAATCTATGCATATCATATTTACTATTGATGCATACTTGCGGCATGATGAGTATTTTTTGTATAAAGAAGTGTCCATACCTATTTATTTACACCCATCAATTTTACCGTATGTAGAGTCTTTGACAATAAGTTTTCCTTGTTATATCGTACATGGAATTTTAACGGAATCTACTTCTTCCTGTTATATCATACTCAGCTTTATTTCAAGAATTTCAGTAAACATTCAATAGACGAGAATCCTTTTTTTACAAGTTTCTTCAACCTAATTTTTAAAGAGTTGTGGAAACCCCTTGTATATTTTTACATACTATAAGAAGTAATAATCAAAAACTGTCTAGTTCTAGTCCGTCCGTGATGTAAACTACAAGTCAAAAAGAATCCCAACAAACCTTTTTTACTAATAATAATTTTATGTTCACTAGTGACCAACTTCAAAAAGAAATCCCAAGAGTTCTAATGAGAAGCCTTGGCTGATTGGGTGACAAAGGTGTCATTGTTTGGATCAAAGGATGATTATTGTGCAATATCACGGATCAACTTAAATTAAAACTGAACAATTAAATACCAACTCACTGGTATCGTGATTAAAATCTATAAAATTTCTATGTTCAGGATTTGAAGTCTTGAATGTACACCACTGAGGTGTCCCAAACTGGGACGAGAAAGTTGTCCAGTCCCTCACCAAAAGACTGATTTTTTTGTGATTCCGTAATGATTTTCAATAGTTTTGTAGTAATTACGGACTTTTTTAGTGCAACATTGGATGTGCTAACCAGATAGGTTAAATCGCTAATATACCTTACCATTCAAAATCTAGTAATCCACACGTGAATAGAGGAAGAGCTAGAGAGAGAAAGAGAGAGGAAGACGAGTCCCTCAAAAAAGCTTTTTTATTTCCCAACAAAATTCAAAACTGTATTAGAGCAATTCTGTTTATGTAACAACAACTATGACCTTTTGATTACAGAATTAGCAAATTAAATTCAGTAGCAAGCAATCAAATAATAGTGAAGGTCAGTGGAATAATATAAATTAAAAAAGGCTTCCCAGGATGTGCACGTCAGGTCTATCACTTCTTTAGGGAGATCACAGACCATCTAATTTTTCTTAATAAATATTCGTTCTTTCTTAGAGTACACTTTTGCTAATCTATATTTCCATTCGACCCTCACTTTTTTCTGAATGTTTGATACCACCTTTAGTCTACTAATTTTCCTTTACCCTAAGGTCATGCTTTGATGCCATATATTTAGAGTTGTTCTACTTCAATTTTATCCTCGTTGAATATCAAGACCTTTCTGCATTCCTGTCTTCTTGGATTTTGTCGCTTGAGGATTACTGTTGAAGGGTTGTAATTTATCAGCTGCCGTATTGTCGAGTTCACATTAGTTGTCTCTTATATTAGGAAAATCTTGATCGTTCATGACTAGAATTTACAGTAGATTCAGTCGAATAAATCTCAAAAGAAAATACCTTTATTATTACAAAATAAGACAGCTAGATAATCTTTGACCTTCCCAGCGCACTACATGTTTAATAGATATGTTTTACTATTTATAGTAATTATTTTTTTACTGTTAACTAACATTCTATCTATCAAATTACATTTTTGGTTGGTTACGCATCCTAATGTTCGATACATTCTTATCTTGTCATAACAATAATAGCAAATGAATGGTGTACCATTATTTCCTATGGAGAGTAATTTTAACATTCTTCGTACTGAATTTTCAAGGCAACAAACTTTAGAAATTCATCGAGAAGATAATAGTTGTAGAGATTTTATTCAAAATCCATGGAACGAATCAGATGAGTCAAATCACAATCACATACTACCAAGTGTAGTAAATGGGACCAAAAATTTCCACGCTTTTCTTCCTTCCGTCAAAGGTGAATTAGATGCCTTCAGTGAAGAAAAATTATCAACTATGGATCCAGTATTTTTAAGTGTCTTGGCTAATCGACTTATCAAACCGTTATGTATGTTTCCTATTGTTTAACAGCACTGTCGTTTTGTTTTATTGTTATACAGTTTAAAATGTACTACCGTTTATCGTGAAATATTTTTAAAAGTCCGATATTGGACCAGCGTTCGAAGGTCAAAAATGCAAGTGTTTATATAGAAGATATCTGGGAGATTCCTAACATCATCTGGAACTAGTCGCAAACTCAGACTGGTTAAAAAAAACTGGCTGACTCGTTAGAATCATTTGGAATCGATTATTCTGACAGAAAGCATAATAGTGATTCACCAAACCAATTACTAAACATTCTATATTTTGTTTGAAATGTAACAAAATATCACGATATTTTGAGCTGTGTTTTTCAACTTTATTGAGATGAGATTGTTTCATATGTATCAGTTATGGTACCTACGTACTTTAATTAAATAAATTAAGCGACTTCGGGAGAATCCTTTCAATTACGTATGTTGACAATTACCAACCTGAAATAGTGATTCATTTGAATGAATGACGGTTTTAGACGTGTTCATAGCCAAGGTTCTGAGAGCGGTAGATTAACCGTGATAAGGAATGCTTTCGTTACTAGTTTATAGTATTTTCATTCTAATTTATCTGATGCTCGTCAAATTGAGCGTTTTCGCCCGGTGAATAATACTCGATTTACCTAAATTACGACATGCCATACGGTTTAATTCTAATGATTCCAGTGCTCATTTGTTACGAATTTATATTTAGTTTATTGGTATCTGACATCTTACTGAAGAGCAGCTGGTCCAGATGGATTGGCTCCAGAGATCTTTAAGGATGTTGATTCGATTTTAGCGATTAGGTTGACTAGTATGTTAGCTAAAATCTGGGAGTTAGACGTAATCCCATCTGACTGATCACAATCACTTACTGTCCCAATATATAGGAAGGGGTCAAAATCATCCTGCAATAACCTTAGAGGGATTAGTTTGACTAATACAGCATCTAAAATACTAGCCTCAATAATTATCGCGCGCCTAACTAAGACTCGTGAACTGCTAACTCGAGAAAATCAGGCTGGCTTCAGACGTGGTCGTGGCTGTATCGACCACATATTCACTATTCGTCAGGTTTTAGAACACAGGTGTGCTTATCGGCGTCAGATAATGATAGCTGTTCTTGACTTAAAAGCAATATTTGACTCTGTAGACCGAGAGATTCTGTGGCAGTGTCTGTCATTGAAAGGTGTGCCTCAGAAGTACATAATCCTTGTGAAGGCTATTTACTCGAACACTACCAGTCGAGTCAGAGCTTATGGCTAACTGTCATCTGATTTTACAACCTCAAGTGGTGTCCGACAAGGCTGTCCACTATCCCCATTTTTGTTTAACTTCATTATAAACCTGCTGGTTGAAATAACGCCCTCGTCGATTGAATTTTCAGGAGTTGATCTCCTACTAGGAAGTCCACTTATTGACTTAGAATACGCAGATGACATAGTCCTCTTTGGTGAGGACGCTGACAAACTGCAGTCTTTTGATAGCACTGAGTAACCATTCAAGGATGTTTGGAATGCGCTTCTACCCCTCTAAATGTAAATTATTGCTCCAAGACTGGCCTGCATCAACACCTGAACTAAGGATAGGGAGTGAAGTAGTCAAACGCGTCGACAACTTCACTTATCTTGGAAGTCTGATCAGCCCTAATGGGTTGGTGTCTGACGAAATCTCAACACGGATTCAAAAAGCTCGTTCGGCTTTTACCAACTTACGTCACCTATGGCGAAGGCGAGATATCCGTCCATCAATTAAGAGACAAGTATACTGCGCATTAGTTCGTTACGTTCTACTTTACGGCTGTGAAACATAATCATTAAGGGTAGCGGGTACTCGTAAGTTACTAGTATTTGACCACAGATGCCTTAGAAATATTGCTCGCATCTGCTGGGATCACCAAGTAAGTAATAGTGAGGTTAGACACAGGGTATTAGGGGATGATGGTAAATCATTTGATGAGGTTGTTAATCTTCATCAACTGAGATGGTTGGGCCACGTGTTACGTATGCCTGAACACCGATTACCACGACGCTCAATGCTGGCTAGTATTAGGGATGGTTGGAAGAGAGTAAGGGGCGACCAAAGCAAAACATGGCATCAGTGGTTGAAGTCACTAACTTCTAACCTGAGCCATGTTGGCAGATGCAGACTACTTGGTTGGGGTCCGCGTGACTATCGGAACCATGGGTTTGAGACTCTGTGTGACATGGCTAAGAATCGATCACAATGGCGTAGGTGTATACCATCTTTGTCTTCTCTTAAACCTTGAGATTAAAATTGCTTCATATCTTTCTTCCTTATATACAATCTTTCTTTTACATATTACCACCATTAAATTAACTACTTCTATATATTCGGTGTTCATCTTGTTGTGCTAATGAGGTATAGCAACTTGGACCGATGCATATATGTGCCTGGTCCTACGTTGTAGTTGACTGACTCTTACTGAGATGATGAAAGTCTCACCTTAGTAATAATTAGAATGTTTCATTGTTGTCTAAACATATCCATATTCATCTTTTGTTTCCACATGTTTAGCTTACACTTTAATTTAACCTACTATTTACTGTTATCTGTATGCTAAGAATGTTTACAATAAAAATTACTCATCTTTAAGATTAAATCGTGTTGGAATCAAATGGGCTGTATATGTAAGTCATTTCATATTTTCTCTGACTTACAACTAACTGTAGATTTTCTTAACTTTTTATTCACTTTTTATAGTGAAAGTAGCCTCAAGTATATCTGGTCCACAAGCTAATTTATTGAGAGCACAAGCAACAACACTATCTAGCCTTACCTCTTTAATATCTGAAAATAGAAATCATGATTCATTACCTTGGCCTTTGATTCCTAATCTACCGGCTAAAGAAACTTCTCATCTTACAGGACATTCAGTTCCCTTCTCACCAGTTGCCTTTGTATCGAATTTAAATACTGAGGTGAGTTAATGTTCCTATTATTGAGTGTTTATTTCTCTTTTCTTATTGTTAAAAACATACCGTGTAGAACATTTGATAAGCTTTAATATTCTATGAACTATGTAACACTCGATTAAAGGTTAAATAAGTTTGGATTTTCCATTTAAGGGTACACATATTTTCGTTATACCGTAAAGCCATAATACAAAGATAATTTAGTTTGTATAATCAATAAAATGAATAATACTACACTGTAAATGCTTCCTTAATTCTATATACCCACATATTTGATACTTTTCTACCTATTTTAACTTATGACATCTCTTCTAAATGTAAATTTGCCAAGTTTAACGACCTACTTCATTAGCAATGTATTGTTACTCTTTCTCATTTGTTGAAGAGTATTGTTTCCCTATATATTTACATCCTATGGAAAAATGTAGTGTTGTTATCGTTGCTGTTGACTGAATAATTTGTTCGATATATGATCGGTACTTTGTTTGTTTGGCAGCTTCTCAACGACATCCATATGCTTGATTTATTTTACCACAGATCCCCATCTTATTAATCTGAAGTACTTGTATTGTTTTCCTTTTAAGCAAGATAGTAATACTCTGACTTGTCATATTACCCAAGTTTAAATACAGCTCCCTATTTTCAAATTAGCTCAAATGTAAGCACTAATTAATCAAAGTTGCGATAAATGCATTGTTCCCTACATCATATAACTTTCCCTTGCTTTCGCTAACTTACTCTCTGTATAAAAATATACATATATAACAACTGCTATCTGTCTTTGTCTCTCTTTCTCTCCCTTCATATCTTTATGTATGTATATGTATATATCTCACTTTATATATATGATCTTCTATGGCTATCCCACAAAACATTTCTCTCCATCTGTGCATGGTCCATCTCTATATCCATCTATCATTATTATCATCATCATCCTGCAAAAGAAAGTCAATCCGGATACATTGTTCATACTTTTTGGTAAGATTATCCTGCCTCCATATATATGTATGCTTATGTGGACCTTAATTAGGGTCACTTTTTTAAATGACTTAGGTATTATTATCAGAAGGGGTTTATGTGGAGATTTAATATTTTCATAGTTGCAAGCGTGAGTCAATTGAAACTAGACCACCAAGGAAAACCTGGAAGCACTGGACGGCCGTTTCGTCCTATTATTGGACTCCTCAGTAGTGCGCATCCACTACCTCGCCTCGCGAGATTCGAACTATGAAAATACTAAATCTCCACAAAAACCGCTTCTGATAATAATAATCATATGCTTACTAGTGACTGACTTCGAGAGGTAAATCATGGAGTTCTATTGAGAAGCAGTGACCAGTGGAGTTCAAACCACGTCTGTTGTAAGATAGGAACTCACTGAAGACAATTGGTGAACGGTCGCTCAACTTCGTGGATTGGTTGAAGTTAGACATGAACACCATCGGATGCCGGCTCAGTGGTCTATCGGTTAAGTGCTCTGGCGCGAGACTGGTAGGTCCTGGGTTCGAATCTCACGAGGCGAGGTCGTGGATGCGCACTACTGAGGAGTCCCATAATAGGACGAAACGGCCGTCCAGTGCTTCCAGGTTTTCTATGGTGGTCTAGCTTCAATTGACTCACGCTTGCGACTTAGGTATTGTTTTAATTTTAATTGATAAGTGAAGTGAAAATTTGGCTACAATTCATAGCTTATTATTTGTAAAAGGAAAAAAATTCCATTAAACTAGCTAAAAGAATTGTTTGTATGGAGACTTCGATATATTTTGTTTGGAGTAGCAATACTGATAAAATTGTTTCTATATGAGTAAGGTATTAGGTTAAATTGCTATAAAGAGATATAATTAGGATGTGTGTTGCTTTTTCATTTGCCACACTATTAAGATATACGTTTGTTTGACAAAAAGAATTTCGCAATTTGTCTAGTATAATTATACAGATTGTCAAATTGTGTTTACGGGGCATTTTATGTTTTCTTTTCCACACTTATCAAAAAATTAACATTTTATGCCCTATAAATATTTAATTTTTTGTATGTATCACTTTGAATTTTGTTAAGGTGTTTACGGGGATGTGCAACGTGTAAAAATCCTGCACAACAAAAGAAGCACCGCTCTAGTTCAATTCACAGATGCTAATCAAGCACTTCGAGGTTAATTATTTAACATATTACTGTTTAATTATTCTGTTATTGATTTTATTTTTTGCGATTGACCGTGGAGAAGGTTATACTATCTGACTGCTGACTATTGAAGTTGTCAGATTTTATATTAATTTCAATCACAGAAAGAAACTCTTACTAGATGTAACAGAACGAATACTGGTGTGCATGATTTTTCTAATGATGTTCCGTAAAGCTTAATGAATAACTTGGCAAATGAGTACCCTAAGAGAATGTAGTTCTAATCAGTGTTTAAAGATAATATATTCTACATGGTATTCTATGCATATCCAGAAAGTTCTTTAGTTTTTTTTATAATCTCGAATTTTGACGTTAATTAACCATTTAAAAATTAAGAGCTATAAGTCAGTGATTAAAACATTCGATTTCCAACTCGCAGCATACAGGTTCAAGTCCCCCCTGCACTCGAATCACTAGCTCTCAAATACCATATAAATGGAATTCAAAGCTCCGGCTATGCGTAAACTTGCACTTGTTCTTACTAAGTTGGCAAATGCAAAAATCACTATGTAAAAAATAACTGTATCAGCATATAAATATTGTTGGTTTTTCGTCAGTATTATGTATTTCTTCACGTTAAGGGAAATCTTGAAATTTTTCAAATCTAATGCATGTTTTCCCTAAAATATCAAATGCTGTTTTTTAAAGTACTCACTATTTAGATTTTCATCGAATAAGTGATCAGTTATTCCTTTCTAAAGAATAATTTGAATTTTAGATAAAGTATGTATCGTTTCAACAACTGAAGAAAAAAATTTCTGTTTTCTTCTGAATTTGCTAGACCCAAGTTCTCAAGTAACATAAATCCACAAGGTTTTTACTCACATGGATACTTAGTCAAGTGGTTAGTCAGCTAGATCATATATTTTAATACGATGATGCGGTAACTTGGACCAATCCATGTATGTGCTGTCCGGTTCTATGCGGTTTATGGTTGACCTAGGAAATGATCTTCATCACAGAACTGCTTCAGCATCTGGTGAACCGTTGAAACCCAAATATCACTAAATAGCCGTTTTATTTCAATCTATGACTTCAATTAGGCTCCCACAGGACCTTCCATAATATCACAATGAGTGCCTTACATTTCAACCGCCCATCCAGTTGAGCGGATTTTTACACGAAATAGTCAAATTTATTCATTTAACACATAAACATTGGTACAAGGAGGCACCAAACATATATGCGCCAAATAAATAATTCGATTTGTGTGAGGGCTGAATCACTACACGGGCGCCCAAACCGAAGCAGATGGTTTTCTTAGGGGGCCACAACACGATCCTTTGACCTGAAGGTCCAATCCATAAGACAATAGAACAACGTTAAAAGATGCAGTCCTATGGTAACCGGTGGCCAACAATAGGTTTATATGCCATTTGTTTCCTTAGGATCCTGGAGCCCATGTACACCATTAGTTTGGAATCAGGGTTTCCCAACGTCCTCAGGTAGATCCTCTATATCCACCAACCCGGTTAAGGCGCCGGACATTCGCTTTTCGTTCTCTCAACTTCGTAAACAACACCGCCACAAGAAGGCAGTGAGTAGGACTTCCCTGACAGTGGCTGTATACGCGTGGCCATGTGAGAGTATTTCTAGAGGAAGAGTTGACTCTCCCCACTCTCGACCTTACTAGGGCATTTGGGATTTGGTGTCGCTGCCAAGATATGAACCTGTGTTATATCCATATTTTACTATCCATATATTCTGGGGAGATATTTAAGAAATTTCTCATCTTCTACAACTTGGTCTCCTACTTTCCAATGACTCCCACTTTTCTTCACAATGATATATAAAGCAAAATAATAGTATTGAATAAAAACTACCAAGTGTTTGCATACATTTGAAATCCAATAATGTATTCGTTTTGTATTAAATTGTTGTCCTGCTTCTATCGACGGATTTAATTCCTGTGTTCCTGTTTTCGTAATGACGGTTATCGACCACTGCTAAATTATCTCACCTACATGATTTTTTTTCAGCTGTAAATTTCTTAAACGGTATTCCATTGTATGGTAAAATAATACATTGTGTTCTTTCAAAAAATCCAACTGTTAATATGCCACACACTAATCTACAAAATCTTACATCTGACGGTGAAAATGATATAAAAACTACATGTGATTATACTGGGCATAAATTGCATAGATTTAAACGTGTCAATTCTCGTAATCATTTCAATATATGCGCTCCATCCAAAGTGCTACATGTTACCAATCTACCGGACTCAATCGATGACGACAGTTTAAAAAGTGTATTTGAAAATGGTACCGATTGTCATGTCACACGAATCAAATCTTTCAAGTAAGATCTAATGAAATTTCTGTTCATTTTTTAAAGAAAGTAATGCACTACAAATGATTACAGTATGCTGTCTAGTAGCGACATTATGGAGTAAACAAAAAACAATCTGAGTAGATCGATGTGTTTTATCGAAAACTATCTTATATATAAGAAAATAATTTTATACCGCTGTGCTAAATTTATATGGCAACTTGATCTGATGCAAATATAAACTGGATTCTACATAACTTATGGCTCATTGATTGACCCAGAACTTTGCAAAGCGAAAAAGAAACAAATATCTACTACAGCTTCTCAAACCCCAGAAAAAAAGAGAGTAAGCAGCCTTTTCTGACTACGGCCTTCACTTGGAATGCGTTTGTCAGCTGTCCTCCATGCACAACTTTGCAGTGTAGTCCGTCGTGTGAATTCCGGATGTTGTTGACCGTTTTCTCAGGTACACCATCATGTCTAAGAAGGTTTCATAAGGTTCTCCTATCCACGTTGTCAACCGTTTTCTCATGGTTGATTAGCAGCTTGCAATTAAAACCCCGAAATAAAGCATAATTTTTTGTAGGTCGCTATTTATCACAGATTGATCTCAGTTAAGGTACCATTGGGAATTAAGAAACATCGGACAGTTGGTTTGTCTCGGTACAGGATAGCACTCAGTCTACAAATCAAACCAATCCCCCTAAACCCCTTTGCAACTAGATTATATATTTATCAATCCGATGTGTTTTCATAATATTTATAATGATTACGACTTCTATGAATATAGAGTGATGGTTGCAACTTTTTTCGCGATGATCAAAAAAAAAAGAAATCGACAGAATGTTTACATAGAATACATCTGAAAATCATTCGTATCTTCTGTTCATTTCTTTAAAGCTTTGTCCAAACAAGTCAACAGAATCGTCATTAACTTCGATCCTAAATGAATGTTTGATAACATTTCAAAAGTCATGTAATCTCTAGAATTTCTTACCCATAAGGTCTTTGTGTATTTATATAGCTGGTGCTACTACAAATCGTCTACTTCGGTGATGTCATGGCATGAAAGCTATTTGAGGAATCTCACTATTTGTCTATTAGCTGTTGTAAGAATACATCCAAATCATACTTTTATAAACCATTCGTTAAACTGTATTACATGTCCATTTCAATAGTTTATTCGATGCACTGAAGAACATAATCAATTTGCTGTTCATATTATATTGGGTAAATATAATCCAAATACTATAGTCTCTAAATACAATTTTTGAATTCTGTATTATTATTTTTTCCAGAGCTGATAAGAAAATGGCTTTAATAGAATTTGCAAATTTAGAAGAAGCTGTTTCAGCGTTAATTGTAAGTAATTTTAACTCAGTAAAATTCGTTGTCCATTCTCAGCAAATTACATCTATCTAGAAAGTTTGTCAGTAGTCTATTTCATTTTATTCAAAATATGTGGTTAGATATCCCTTTTTTACGTACACTAAGTAAAATATTCTTCCTTGTTGAAGTAAAAAAACTATTCATGATGAATGTTCACGTTCCCAAACTACTGCAGGATAAAATGGTAAATAATATTTTAGTTGATATGTAAAAAGTCATATGGAACTTCTTTCATGTTGGTAGATTTTTTTTATGCACTTGGCTTTGAGCAACAGTTTGGATTGTAGAAGGGCTGTTGATTTTACTTACTCAACTACTCAAAAGAGAAATCCAACTTTCTGTAACGTAATAGTAGTATATGGTGGAGTACCTTGGTCATTTTGGCAATCGCCCTGCAAACGCACCTTATAAATAAATAATAACGGAGCCAAAACTATAGTACGATTTTTTTAATTCTTATTTTGACGAAATTATATTAAGAGTAATTCATAGTAATCGTGTAATCATATATATATGTATATATATATATATATATATATATATATATATTTGTATAGTACTGTACAATATCGAAATTACTAGTCTATTTAGTTTAGTAGGTTGACCTTGCCCCAAGACACAATTCCATTTATTTTTACGGTATAAAACAGAATTAAACCTACTGATAATTTGCTTCCTTTTTCTTGAATCTATTTTATTTGTTTGTATGAGAAAGGAAGTGTTTTCATTTTATTATCCTCACTTTATTATTCTAGGCAATGCATGATTATCCTATAGAAGAGAATATGCATATTCGTGTCAGTTTCAGTAAATCTGCTTTATAAAATGTAATATGAAGAAAACATCAGAGGAAAAATGTTATGAGGATGAAAAAATTTCACATATATATATATATATATATATATATATATAGTAATTAATCTGTTTTGCTCTATATGTATGTGTTTTTTCCTCTTATCATTTCTTCATTTCCTCTAATCGTTTATTATTAATTCTAGTTGGTTTCTTACTTTGAAACAATATCTTGTTTATTCCTTCAACTTACATTGAACGGATTCATAAGTTTAGTTAAAATAAAAACAATAATAATAAATGTATTTTCAATCAATTAATCCAGTGCTTGTTTTTCTATTCTTGACACTGAATACGTAGTAATATTTAAACCCATACATTCTTAATAGCTAGTCATGAATAATATACTAGATTTCAATGTATGAAGAATCCACACATTTTTTCCTTAGAGAATCATTATTGGTCGAAGCATGGAAAAGAATTTTCGCTTTCTCTTCTTAATTATATTGAGTAAAGAATAGTTTTCTTTGAAAATGTAAATTTGTGTTGATAGATTGAATAGTATATCATTAATGCTGTAAGTATAAAAAAATTATTCGGTAGATTGTATTCAATGGTGAATGTACTGTCTAATAAGAGTCAGATTCTGTTCTAGTTGCACGTAAATGTCGAATTCTTTTTAATAATGTGAACCGAGGATATTTAAATCAGAATATTCAATATAATGTTATTTAAACAAATGTTTGTCTCAATATTTGATGTAAGTACTTGGAAATTAAATTTATGAATATCCGATGGATTCAGAAATAATGCGTACTAAATAATTTGAAGAAATCTTCTCTGTAGTTTTGTATGCAATATAATTAAGAATTCCAATGTAAAGATGTGTTGTAATCTATATATTGTAATACCTGCTTCGGTCTGGGCACTCGGACCGTATCCCACCCCTCACACAAATCGAATGATATATGTGGCGCGTATCTATTTGGTGCCTCCTTGTACCAATGTTTGTGTTTAAATAAATAAATATCTTGTAATAAAACTCACTATGGTTGGGAATCCGTATTTTCAGTGTTGAAGGTCCATTCAATTTAATCGTTAATCTGTGAATCTTTTAAGACGACGTAGAAATTAAAAGGTCGCAACAGAGTTGCTATTTTACTACACTTTTATTTTTAAGCTAATGTAAGCAGTGCTCTAAACTACATCTATTCAAGATGAAGCACTTACTTCCTAGCCAATCTATCTTAACCTTATCCGACAAAACAAGACTAAGTATTATGATGATCGACTGATTATTCTATTATCATAAAATATGTATGTACTCTTTGAGCAACAAAAATTCTTAAGTATTTACAAATATTTGAGGTTGAGATTATTATCAACGGTAAAATGTATTACATAATTAGAAAAGTAAATTAAAACAAAATTTAAGGGCACTAGATCAGTACACTAATTATAGTTTAATAAAGCATACAGAATATAACAATAATTGACTAGTACTATATTTTAAAATACTGTATCCCTTCATACTATATTATAAAATCAATATACTTTATAAAGAGATATAAATCGATTCAATTTATTGATTATTTTAAAGCTCTATGTAATAAGTTGAATATTTTACTGTGATAAGAAACAAAAAATATAGAATAAGTAATTGACCTGGTACATAAATAAATTTGGTAACGTTTATAAGTTTGTGTATCATTATATACGATCTATGATCATTTATATCTTATAATACAATAAAGCTAAATAATGTAATTTGAGTTTTATATATACATATCTAATATCATAAATATGACTATTATTGAATTTGATTTACAGAAATAAGATCATCATTTTAAAGTTTAATTTAGATTAATAGAAAAAAAAACAATTATTTAAGACCTTTAAATTTGTTTCTTACAAACTGAATTATAACTTAGTTGTCCTTCAAGAACAAATATCCTTCCAAGTTATGGATGCCTAGGAATTAACAACCGCTTTTTACCTTTAACAGCACCCACTATCATTTTGTTAAAGATAAAATCTCCTCCTCATCTCTTAATGATTCTCCTAACCCAATGATAGGACAACAAGCTTCCTTAGCTAGGACACTAGGGTCTCACATCATCAATGTATGTATGCTGCGACTCCGAAAAGCACATACAGGATCCAAGTACGGTCATTCATTTGACCTCAACCTGTCGATACAAAGAAACACCCTTTGTGTGTCTGGAGACCCCACTTATACATCCTGGGACCTCGTTAGTGTAGGTAGAACATGAAGTTTAAAAGTAGGACAGGCTCTCCTAGACTGCATTATGATAAACAGTCGCTTAACATTACAAACAATCCGCTTGATATATATATATAGTAATATTAAATGTAGAATAAAGATGTGTGATATACGATTGTTTTAAGTTTTCCAGTTGGGAAATTGTTTAGGTAGTACATTTTTCACATGTATTACAACATTGAAAGGCATCAGCCGGGAACTTTTTAAGTTGACATCCTGTTGATGTATGATCATGCTCTGGTCTGCGCCAATCTCACCTTACTTTTCAGTGGCCGAAGGATTGACCACCACCAACGGATTGATATTAGTAAATTGGCTGCAACTTCTGTTGCAAGTAAGTATCGAGCGGAGCTAGCCTCTAGGCTAGCTACCACCCCACCGAAAAGTATAGGTGAGCATTGGTTGCATCTTCACGACGCCATGAAAATGGCGAGTAAAGCCGCTTACGGCTTCGCGAAACGTCCCGCTTACAAGCACTGGGTTTCTTCTGGCTCCTTACAACTGATGGAAGCCCGTCGGTCCACTCCGGGTGACCGTGAGTTTGACCACAAACGAAGGCTGTTACGTAATGAAATCGGGCAAAGCTTGCGCAAGGACCGGGAAGCCTGGTGGTCGGAGCGTGCTAATGAGATGGAAGCAGCAGCTGCATCTGGTAACTGCCGGAAGCTCTTCCAACTCATCCGAGCCACTGGCAGCAAGAAGTCTGGTGTGAGTGAAACAATCTACGAGGATGACGGGATGCCAATCACTAACATCTGTCGACGTCTTGGACGATGGGCGGAATTTTTCGAAGGGCAGTTCAACTGGCCTGCTGCTCCGGCAACATCAACCAGCTTGTCCTGCCCCCCATGGCCGGTGACGACTGATCCACCAAACGAGGCGGAAGTCCGCAAGGAACTCCAACTCTTGAAACGTTACAAATCACCGGGCCCAGATGACTTACCTCCGGCTCTTTTTAAAGATGGTGGTGACTTTCTGACTAAGGAATTGACTGTGTTGTTTGGAAAGGTTTGAGAGCAAGAAAGTGTTCCAACATCATGGAATGAGTCAATAGTCGTCCCTATCTTTAAAAAGGGTTCACGTTGTTCCTGTAACAACTATCGGGGGATAAGTCTACTTCCGATTGGGTCCAAACTATTGGCTTCTGTCATTCTTCGTAGGTTGTTTAAAACCCGAGAACGATTGACTCGCGAGGAGCAGGCTGGTTTTCGTTCTGGTCGAGGATGCATTGATCACATCTTCACCCTCCGCCAAATGTTAGAACACCGTCATACTTATCGCAGGCCAACAATCGTAGTGTTTCTTGATATCAGGGCGGCCTTCGATTCGTTGGACAGGACTGTTCTCTGGGATTGTCTATTGAAGAAGGGTGTGCCTGAGAAGTTCATTAACATCTTAAAGGCCCTGTATACGAACACCTCAGGCAGAGTGAGGGCATACAACCGCCTTTCTCCCTTGTTCCATTCGAGCAGTGGGGTTAGGCAGGGTTGCCCGATCTCACCATTCCTCTTCAACTTTGCCATCGACGACATCCTGGAAACAGCTCTGGTGGATGTAAGTAATGGCGGTGTGGATATGTTGCCTGGAGAACGACTTCTCGACCTTGAGTATGCGGATGATATTGTCTTACTGTGCGATAATGCCCAAGGCATGCAATCAGCACTTAATCAGTTGGCGATCAGTGTCCGCAGGTACGGCATGTGCTTTGCACCCTCCAAGTGCAAAGTACTCCTACAAGACTGGCAGGATTCTCATCCTGTACTCACCCTGGATGGTGAGGAGATCGAAGTAGTTGAGAAGTTCGTGTATCTAGGTAGCTATATAAGCGCTGGTGGTGGCGTGAGTGATGAGATTGATGCACGTATAATGAAAGCCAGAGCGGCTTATGCCAATCTGGGCCATCTTTGGCGCCTTCGTGATGTTAGTCTGGCTGTAAAAGGTCGGATCTACAACGCGTCGGTGAGAGCAGTTTTGCTCTTTGCTTGTGAAACCTGGCCTCTCCGAGTTGAGGATGTTAGACGTCTCTCTGTGTTCGATCATCGTTGTCTCCGAAGGATTGCTGACATCCAGTGGCAACACCATGTTAGTAATGCTGAGGTTCGGCATCGTGTGTTCGGGCGCAGAGACGATAATTCAATCGGTGTCACCATCTTGAAACACCGACTTCGGTGGCTTGGACATGTTTTACGAATGTCGTCCCAGAGACTTCCACGTCGTGCATTATTTGCAGACCCTGGGACTGGTTGGAAAAAGCGGAGAGGAGGTCAGTGTATGACATGGTGTCGTGGCATGAAAGAGAGCTGCAAAGGGCTAGCTTCCGTTGGTCCTTCACGACTCCCTGGTTAGGGTCCGAGAGATGGTGCAACACAGTGGCTAGAGACGTTATCAGATATGGCTCAGAATAGAAGCCAGTGGCGATCCTGCTGCAACCTTCTTTTACTCTCTACATAAAGAATGGTTCTAACTTTCCTAACTGAAAGAGCCTTCTGGTTGTACATTTCAGTCCGCCTTATCTTTTCATCCCTTCTCTTCCTACTTTCATTATTTTGTGTGGCGCATATGTATCTGGTGCCCTTTTGTACCAATATATATGTGTTTAAATAAATAAAATAAAATGAACGGTGATTTAAGGTTAATTCTGACCAGAGAGTGCAGGAGGTCCCGGTCAACATACCTGTAGTGTGTATATAAACAGGTTTTTTGTATAGGGTGGTTATAAGAGGGACTGATAGGGAGAGTATCAACTACTATTTCATGGTCTCTACTTTCAAATTCATTGTATATTTGTATCGATAGTGGGATGATTTCCCTACAAAATATTAGATCAAGTATATTATCACCCCTTGTTGGGGTACGAACCCACTGTGACCAGCAATGCATGTTCATTGTTACTGATAATCCATCACTACATGACTGACAACTACCGGTATTCCAGTTTATCCCAGGGTAACTGAAACCTCCAGTGATAACCTTAGCATTGAAGTCTAGACCATATGTATGTATAAATGCATTGATAATAAGATCATTCACATTATCTTAACTATCAGGGGCTCTGTATATACATCCCAGGAGTAGACTATGGTTCACAGTGTCGACTGATATCCAGACCGATTCAAGCAAACTACTCAGGACACTGTCTTCAAACTTATTAGTTGTTAGGGAATCCAAGGCATATATATAAAACAGTCAACCCCACGTTTAGTTTCTCTGTTACAGCGACAGAGTTGATAGTTTCGGATATTTAATTCTGAATCAGACATTGAGAGAGAGCTCCATGTTTCAGTGACAACTATGAAAAAGGAGTTTTCTAGTAAAGCCAAGTTTCTTAAGGTCGAAATTTTATTCAGAAGTGGACGTGCATAGATAAGTAATAGGTTTTAAAAGGAAGTATGAAGTGTAAAAAAACTGAGAGCTTCGCTATCGATGTTATGTATTTTAGATTTACCTGGACTGTGGCTTAATAAGTGTGACTGATTGTATGAGCTATGGCTTGAACAAACGATAGTGCTAGTAGGACCAGGGATTTCTGAAAGTCAAAAAATCATTATTTTAATAAGGTGGATTAATTTGCTGAAATTGACCTGATGGACGGTTAGGAAAGGCATCTGCTTGTTGGGGATGGGTTGATACTGCGTAACCTAGCAGTCTTGTCTATCGAGAAAATTTATATCTTGATGAACACTCATATAAATCACTAACAGTAATCAGACGACAGTAAGTTACGATACTCCCAGTAACAGATGATGCTTATCACTAGTAAGAACTAAAAATCATATGAAATTAGTCTATGAATACCTGTCATATTATATAAAGAATTAATTGAAACTAAAAGAAAAAAATAAAAATGATCATTGAATTACAGTTGTACATTTTAATGTATTTATTGTATTATTCAAGTTATTATATTTAAAGTTATGAATAAACTAAATGTTATAATTTACTAAATTATTCATTATGTTTATTCACTTCATAATATTAGTTTCTGTCTCAATTTGACAGATTTGTTATCTTTCAATTTAGTAAACTATGTTTATGGTATGTGTGCTCAATTTAAGATAATAAAGTGCATTGAAAAAAAAAACCAGTAATAGACAAATATCATTGTAATATTTTGTAGCTATGACAATAACTAATGTTAAATAATGAATATTATAAGTGATATAAACAGTCTTACATACTGCTTCATGAAATTATTAATAACTCGAGACTTCAAGTTATAGATTACTGATCTTCCATACTTTCATTGTACTATTTGTATGCAGTCAGCGCTCCAATGTTATAGAAAAACACTACGTTTAATTTGTTCCCCAAAAAAGACTACAACAGCAATGAATTGAGGTACTGAGTAATATTTTATTGATTTCTCAGAGTGATGTGAGGTAGATGCTACGTTGATCAAAATGGGAAGACAATGAAGAATGTTTAGCCGACCATATCAGAACCTATTGTCAAGTTATAAGTTTTGTGGTAGACAAACAAGTTATTGGTTAGTGTACGGAAATAATGAGGTTCGTTAGATAGTTTATATTTACAGTTGTCTACTTGTAATTATAAAGTTTCTCGCTTGTATTCTGCATACATTAACCAGTAAAAACAACTAAAACAATTCCCATTTTGTACCTTCAACTCTAACACCAAATCACTTATGTTAGTAATGTTATCATAGGCACATAGCATATCATTCGTTAAATCTCAACACTACTGTCAGTTGTGTTTAGTCAACATGATTTTAAATGTAACAAATTAGTGTCAGATGGGATCTGAGTGAATATTAACGAGGTGTTTTGAGTAAAAAACCAATTCCAATCAATTATGTTTTAACACTCAAGCTATATGCTTCAACCAATGGATAGATTTTTCAGATAGTTAAGTCAGGCGTTTTACATTGATCAGTCGCGACGTAGAATCTGCTACACATGCATATTGGTCCTAGTGGCACCAACCCATCTGGACAACGGTATGAAGTTGTTAGGGCGAATCCCAGAATGGCAGAAGTGAAAGCAGTAATAATTGTAAGAGGAAAGATTAGGGATCGAAGATATGATTCAAGAAAATAGGAATTAGTGAAATGAAATCAAAGAATTCAGAAGCTAAGAATCTGATGGATGTCAAAGAATGAATGCACTTTCTCCATTACAAACGATTATGAGTTATGTCATACAGTCTCTAACCACTGGTTATGATAATCACAACGAGGTATTTTACATCAATCTCAATCCAACTGCCAGTGACTTAATGGACTGATGTTAAATCTTGTTTTGGTTGCCCCTAGCATTCTTTCAACCTACTCCTACAACATACGAAATCACCAATTGGGAAGTGTGGTTATAGATACTTAACACATCCCAACCACAAATGGAGACTTACTACCTCATAGATCGATTTGTCATTCCTACATAGTACGCTATTTCTAACCAAGGCATTGTTTACATGGTTGTCCCAAAATACACGAACAATGCTTCGAACACACCTATAGATCGAACACTAGTAAATTACGAATATTCTTTATGGCTAATGACCGTGTTTAACATCTATAAGATGGAACGAAGCTAACTGCTGCGCAGTAAACTCGCCTACACCATGTGTCTCAGGTTGTCAAAAGCCAATCGAGCCGTCTGAGTCTGTGACGAGATTTCATTAGACACCAGACCGCCAGTACCGTGAGATTCACAAGTGAAGCGGTCGAAGCGTTCAACTACTTCCCTCTCTATCATTAATTTAGGCACTGACACAAGGCGATCCTGAAGCAACATTTTGTACTTGAAGAGAGGGAATTGCGTCTTAAACATGCTTCCATTGTTCCTTAAGGCGGTTAGAAGACTGCATTTTGTCCGCATCTTTACCAAACAGAACTATATTATCAACAAGTGAACCACACGGTAAATGTGTCGTATCTAAAACCACGTCTATTACAAAGTTAAACAAGAATGGGGAAGGTGAGCAGCCCTGATGAACACCACTTGAAGTAACCAATCCCGATGAAAGTTCACCATAAGCTCTGACTCAACTAGTAGTGTTAGAGTAGAAAGCTTGTACAAGATTATTGTACTTCTTTATTACGTCTTTCAATGATAGACACAACCACAGAACCTTACGATCAATAGGGTGGAACGCCGCATTAAGGTCAAGGAATATAACTGTTGTTGGATGTCGAAAAACATGTCTATGTTTCAGAACGTGACAAAAAGTGAGCACTTGGTTTATACATCCACGTCTGAAACCAAACTAGTTTTTTTCTTTGCTCTTCATGATCTCTAGTTATGTTTCGAAGCATTATTGAGGCAAATATTTTAGACACTATGCTAGTTAAACTGACTCCTCTGTGATTGTAACAAGAGGATTTTCATTATATGTGAAAAAATTATATTTGAAATAGTCTCAGCGATTGGAATTTAAATAATTCCAACGTTTCGTCCAGCTAACTTGTCTGGACTTCTTCAGGGAAATAATCAAAATCATCAAAGAAATATATAGTGTTTTTTTAACACTTATAGACTGGGGCGACCACGGATCGAGACCGGTCAGATGAGATAACGCCCGACTCCCAGATTTTAGCCAGGCTTGCAGTTATTCTAACTGCTCAAACTAAACCACCATCCTTAAAATTCTCAGAGGCTAGTCCACCAGGCTTTGTTGCTCTTCCTAGCTTTAGATTGCTTATAACCTTTTCAACTTCGCTGAGAATTGGAGGGCTTACATCAATTTACCATTCAGTTTACTTAGAGGTAGTTGATAACTGAAGGCCAGTTAAACTGTTCCATAGAGTTCTGACCATCGGTCCAGTATTCTGGACTGAAAGTGAATAATAGTCCCAATTTTTCCTAGATGGTTTCACTAACAGCCGGATTTCTAATACCCGTTTTCTTGGTAAGTCTGAACAATCGTCTAGCGTTACCGATTGCCGCTGCCTTTAATCATTGCCACTGCTTTCGTTACCCACCATTGCTCATGATAATTGCGTAGGCTTTTTATCAAATAACCTTTAGGCTACCCCCACTCCTCATTGTGTTCAAAGCCAGACGGGATGCGTTTCTGGGCATCTAGCAGATCAATAAACGTCGTTTACGTCTCCCAAATTCTTGGTTCAAATCCCTAGAAGATTTTACTGGTTTCCACAGATTTATGGATATCATCCTCACTCTCATGGTTGGTTAACTCCTTCTCTAATTGTTCCTGAAACATATTTCTGACTTTTCTTATCACAAAGTTAAACTTGAAGAGGTTTCTAGCTTTACCTTTTCGACGTCCAGTGAGACCCAGATGAACACTTGCTCGTGCCGCAGCATGATCTGAGTCCTAAACATGTGCTCGAGAACGAGTGGCAGTCTTCTATCTAGCCTCTTCAACGATAGGTGATGGAAATCGGGTCTACTTTGATTCCACCGTTGATTCGATTGTGAGGGTTGCTATTTTAAATGATGTGTATCCTTATTGGAGCTTGCTAGAAACGAACGACTATGTGAGCATAGTTGCAGATTGTCGTCATCATCTGTTCGCTGAGCCACGAAATCGCAAGATCCTCCTTTGTGCCTTTCGGTTTTGTTTAGTTTACCTATTCAGGGATTAAAATCACCCAAAACTACTACAACATTAGGGTGTTTAGCTTTTTGAGGCGGGTTAGAAAACTTCTTATAAAATTTGTCTTTTACTTTATCCGGGCTCTACTCAATGGTAGCATAGACAGGAACAACGAAGAGAAAGAGGCGTGTCTCCCTAACTTTTCGAGTTCTTTTTGTCTCGTTTAGTTGAACAGCGCTCAAGCTACTGTCTATCGTAATTCAGTCTAGGAGAGCCTGTCTTACTTTTAAACTTAATGTACACTAGCGATGTCACAGGATATTTTAGTGGGATCTCCAGATACACAAAGAGTGGATCGCGTTGATTCTTTATATTGACAGGTTGAGGTCAAATGAATGACTGTACTTGGATTCTGTATGTGCTCTTCGGAGTCGCAGCATACATTGATGATGTGAGACCCTAGTGTACTGACTAAGGAAGCCTACTGTCTTATCTAATACAGGGTTCGAATATCAAACGCTCCAACACAGAGTGTGGTTTCAAGAGACCAATAATAATGTTTCATGAACTTGAATCATTAAAATTGGTGGCACAAGGCGATAAGGATTTTTAAGAAGGGTTATTCTTGGGGGTAGGATAATTGTTAAGAGGTAAGGGAGAGATTTTATCGTGAACAAGATGATCTCGGATGTTGTTAGAGGTAAGAGGGAGGTTATCACTTCCCGGTTGACCACAACGTGGAAAGATATCTCTTTTTGAAGAACGTGAAAAGGAAGGTGGTTTGGCGGTGACCTCGGATCCAAAGGGACAAGTGCTTGAGTCCGGTAACAAATACAGACTTTTCGTCATTGATGTGTTAGCTTCGCATTTTAAAACACGTTACTACCGGATACGGGAATCCGTGGAGTAAGGTGAAATGTGAAATTTTTAGGGACGATCTTTTCTAACTTTTTTCCTATATTGTAAGAAGGCAGCATTACTAGAGATGCTAGTTCTTCGTGGAAAAGACCTTACCGTTGTCACGCTCCTCTACAATAAACAGTACGAATTTTCTCTCGAACCTGCCTGGTATGGTAGTGTAGTGAGCAAAACACTGGTTGGGGACAATCGAATGTATTTAAGCAAAAATTACAGACTATCTCAGTAAATTCTGATAACCAAACAATGAACAGTCAATTTGCAAATTAACAACCAATTGTTTCAATCTTCTCTGTTTCTTCTCTAATTTCATTGCTCATGCATTTTCCAAACGATTGCGCTTCATTTCAGTTCTTTGCACATCGGTCTTCTGGCAAAATACATTCTATGTCTGACCAACACCATATACTACTTATATAGATATAAGTAGACCACACCACACTCGTCCCCCCTTTAAAGCATTCGACCATGCGGTGGTTCTGCTCGCCAAGCCGCAATCTTCTTCCACTGCAGTCTGTGCCAAACTCTCCGTCAGAATGTCGAGTCTGCGGCGCGCTGACCTCCATAGCTCCGTCGACCTGCCGGGGCACCAACATCCGCATCCACCCGGCACCTGGGACGTTCAACACCCGTACTCCACCGGCCTGCTGAGCCATCTACATCCGATGTCCGCCCAGCAGCTGCACGTCCCACTGCTCCTCTCCGTCGACAGCACCCGCTACAGCCAACGCCGCCCCGCCAGAACACTCCACTCGACGCCACCTCTCCTCACCAGACTGCCCCAACTAGCACCTCCACTCCAGACCCGCAGCGGCGTCCGCAGAACAGTACCCTTCCTCCTTCTGGTTGGCAGCGACACCAAATGTAGTGAGCAGAACACGACTGGGGACAATCGAATGTATTTAAGCAAAGATTACAGACTATCTCAGTAAATTCTGATAACCAAACAATGAACAGTCAATTTGCAAATTAACAACCAATTGTTTCAATCTTCTCTGTTTCTTCTCTAATTTCATTGCTCATGCATTTTCCAAACGATTGCGCTTCATTTCAGTTCTTTGCACATCGGTCTTCTCGCAAAATACATTCTATGTCTGACCAACACCATATACTACTTATATAGATATAAGTAGATATATAAGTAGTGTTCCATCCAATACAACTAAGTTGGGTCATTACGACAGGCAAGCTCCGCCACCACGTCAAGGTAGCAGTTATTATTAAGACGAAAACAGCTCCATGTCCATAAACAATTTCAAGGACGCGAAATAATAGAGAACAAAGCACTACTTACCTACAATATTATGAAACTTATTTTTTTATCTTTATTATAATTCTTTAGAAACATCAAAAAGTGAGTCTTTGACAAAGATAAAACAATAATAAAACTAAATAAAAATTCGTTAGTACCGAAAATACGAAATAAAACGTCAATTTTATTTAAGCAATCTGTGAATGTTTTTATTGCCAACTAAACATTTCATTCATACGAATAAAAAAACAAATAGATGACTTCACTGAATCAAACATTAATAAATTCAATTTTAAGAACTCAGAATATATATATATATATATATATACCGTCGTAGATATCTGTATAAACAGAATGTAGGATACGTAACAAAAATCTTAAAGTCATGGTGAAAAATATGCACGGAGAAAAAAGAAAGATTAATAGATAAACATTTGAAACAGAAGAAATTAGGAAAGAAAGACATGGATCACAGTTACTTTGTTAGACAATAAATAAGATACACTCCACTCGATCAATTCTGCCTCTCTCTCTCTCTCCCGTACACTCACAGCCATATAAATACTTCAAACAAGCAGAGACTGAATAAAAATAAGTTCATATAAGTAGGAAACACATTATTCAAAGTGTATGTTTTTGTTACTATCAAGTATTCATTTTCATTTTTACATACACATACATGTACGGATGCTCTTTTCATGTTTTTTTTTGTTTTTTTACATTGCATCAAAATGAAAACGTTGAGATTCTTTTTGTTTTTCTAAACGATCTTCACGAAATTCAAACCATTGAAGAATACCAATAATAATTACGAGTAGAATACAAATACATAGTAGTGTTATAGCTATATATAGTACTTTCATATTATATAATGGTTGAAGAAACAATTTCATAGTCCATCTAAAAATATGGTAGTAGAAAAAAGGATAAAATGAAAATCATATAAATATGTTCATAAATATTCTAATTAACATAATCGTGTTACATACGGAGGTGTTAGGTAGATACAAGGGAGAGGGAACAGTAAAATTCAGAGAAACAATTCTCAAAATAGTCACAGTTTGTGTATCTCCTTCTAAACGAATTTGTCGAATAATTGGTTAATGAAATCTTTAAATTATTCTACTTGTGAGCTTTCATTTGAAGTATTAAACGTTGTGATAGTGTAGTGAATGCTATTTACACTGAGAGATATAAATAGTAGCAGCAATCAGAAGTGGAATGTCAGGGAACAGAAGATTGAATCGAAGAGAACAGGAAGGGAGATAGAGAAAAATTTAACAAAACAGAATTGAAAGAATCATGAAGCGTGTAAAGGATGAATGAAGGAAGGTGTGCAAATAATGTACTACATGTATAATTTTCATGATTTACTAAGCCACTATGTAATTTTTCAATTAATAGATAAATTGGTTTTCTCCACCTGAGTTTTCGTTGACTACAATAGCATCCATTCGTCAATAAATTACAATTAATTAACTATACAAGTGTTAGTCAGTTTCATATTACAAAAGTTCTATATATATCGTACAGTTGTGCATGTCTATCGAGATTTTTCGTTTGTTGTGACCTTGCATTTTATTCATATATTCAAGATATATTTTCATTTTAAATAACAATATAAAGTAGTTGATTGTTTTTTCTGGTACTCTGATTAAGTGTAATGAATAAGGGGAGGGGTGAATTTCTTGTGGTGCTATCAATTGTTAGAGTATATACAAATAATAGTGTGAATGAGTTCTGTGGTATTTGCTTAGAGAAAGATCTACAACAAAAAGTAATGTTAACTCTATATTGGCCAGCGAATTATTTGAAGTCAATGGAGGAGGCTTAGTGGAAAGATGTGCTTAGTTTAGAACAGCTTAACAATGTAGTTTATCATGTTTCGTGGTGGGTACGATATCCTTCTTTCTCTAATCAGAGTCATAATCCCCTATAGTTTAATATTTTCAACCTCGAAAGTTTTTAACACAGAAGAAAAAACTTGTTCAGTACTTTATAATTTTTAATAGTTCTGTATATAGTATCATCTGGTGATGAGAAGAGACATTAATTATGTATTAGATTTGAACAAAATCTCATTATGAAACAAAAGTATGGATACTATGGGATATATATATATATATATGTAAAGAACATAACTCCTCATGGTTGCAAAAGAGATAATAATAAGTTCATGCGAAGCTTAAAAGTTGAACACCTTGTAGGTATAGATCGTCCGATCAAAACAGATTTTTCAAAGTCATACACGTAGTAAACAGAAAGCTATCAATGGCAATGAACATTCCTTATCATTTCCATTGTTAAAGCTTCTGTAACAAACACATTTAGGGAAGCTAGACCTATACACAAAAAAAGAAACTAACTCAACCTCTTCTAAGGCCATCACCCCTTCTCCCTCTCTTCTAATTCTCTTGATCTTTTTTACAACTATTATCATTAACTGACTTCGTTTTTTAATGTTTTCCTTCTTCTCTGGTTACATTTCACTTCAATTTCAAAATTTATCCCATCTTATTACTCAATCACCCATTAATATTCATGTATATCAACAATTTATTTTTATAACTACATTTTCAATCTCTTCATAAGGATAAAAATATATTGGGGTTTATATTTTGCTTCCATATCCGCTACTTTTATATTCATTGGACAATTGTCATTATCAATAAACATAACATAGATTACCATTGTGAAGAATAACAGTATATACATAATTTTTACAATTCCACAGAAATGAGATTACATTATTTACAGAAAAAGATAGAAAATCACTTAATTTTACAAACAACTTACGCAGAAGGATTATCTAATGGATATGGATTGATAACAATTTGAGCTTTTGGAACAATAAACGATAGTAAACGTGATCGAATAAGCTAATAAAATGTAATAGAACGAAAACTTATCATCATTATTAATAATAATATGTTTGAATAATACACGACTGGCGCGTTTCAGTCAACCAAATGAACGTAATTACAAACTAAAATTATTCATCTAGAAAAATTATGATTAGGATATAAGTATTATATGCTTTGAAAGTGTTCAATATATCAACAACAACGAAAATATAAGTTACATAACCAATAGTATGAATAAGGTTTTATATATAACAGTAAATTAATTTAAAGAGGATTTCTTTTTCGTAAAGCGTAGGTGCGTTAACCCTTTGTCTTTTCTTAAATTCTAGTTCTTCAAACTACTTCGTAAGTCTTTCTATTTCATGAATCCATACTTTCTTTTTAAATCGTAAACTTTATGCCTAATATTTTCTACTTCAACCAACATTATTACTACTTATATTGTTCTGATATATCTATTTGCTATTAAGGTGTGAAAACCTTAACTGTTGCACGTATGTACCAGGATCTGCATTGAGTATGACTGATTGATTGAATGACTTGTAATAATGTACATTACTTCCTATTTCCATTGATATGTTAGTTGTGAAAGGAGGCTTACGACGAATTATTCAATGAACGTATTGAACTCCCCTACGGCCACCATTCATCAACTTTGCTCAAAAATGCCTGTAACTGACAGCAATATATTCTCCTTCCAATCTTCGCACAAAAACAGACGGCTGAACAATATCGAGTCAAATATGTAAACTACTGAATATCAATCTCAGTAGTCTGAGGGTTAGGTGCACACTGTCAGATAGTCGCAGCAGCAGCAGCTGTCTAGTTTTTTCTGGTTTTTAATGGCTATATATATATATATATATATATATATATATATATATATATATAAATTAAAGTAGTCTAAAATATAAGACAAATAATTTTTCATAATAAATTGTTTACTTCTTTTGATGGTGGTATAGAGATTGTCAATTTTTCAACATAATTGGCAAATTGACCCAAACCAAATATTGCAAAAGGTACTTGAAGAGCACTGCAACAACTTTGAGAACTTAAAAGTGCAGCAGAAAGATGACGACCTCCAGCAGCAGCTTCGGTGTTGAGGTTTGAACTTATTCCAGGTACCGTAAGACCATAAGGTAATTTACCATCTGAACATGAATCCGCAGATGAACAAAGTCCGTTAAGAACGGTAACCTTACAGTTAAAAGTGGAAGAAGTGAAAGTGAATAATAATAACAATAATAAATGTATATTATAAAGTGTTCTTAAGTTAAACTATGCTTTAACGGCAAATTATTCACATTTAGGAGAGTGACTTTAAAGTCATGACACATACAGGAAAGAACAATGTTGACGTAGACCATCTTATGTAATTACAGAGCGAAATTGGTTACTAAACAAAGTATATATACACACACAATGCTCCCAAATGCCCTGGTACGGCCGAGAGTGGGGAGAATCAGCTCTCCTCGAAACGCTCTCACATGGCCATGCGTATACAGCCTCTACCAGGGAAGTCCTACTCATTGCCTTCTCGTGGCATTACTGTTGTTCACCGAATTGAGAGGACGAAAAGCGAATGTCCAGCGCTTTAACCGGGTTGGTGGACACGGCGAGTCCACCTAGGGAAGTTGGAAAACCCTGATTCCAAACCAATGGTGCACATGGGCTCCAGTATCCTGAGGAAACAAATGGCGTATGAACCTATCGTTGGTCACCGGCTACCATGGGACTACATCTCCTTACGATGCTCCACTGCCTTGTGGGTTAGACCTTAAGGTCAAAGGCTCCGGGTGTGGCCCCCTAAGAAAACCACTTGCCTCAGTTTGGGCACCTGGGCAGTACCACAGCCCTCACACAAACCAAATGAGATTTGTGTGGCGCATATGCATCTGGTGCCCCCTTGTACCAATATTTATGTGTTTAAATAAATAATATTGCTCCATGTTTAAAATGAGACAGTGCATTTTACTAGTATTTCAATGATTATTAAATTTACCCGTAACGACATAATAGTTTCAGTTCTATCAAAGTGTGTCCGTCCAAAGATTATGCTAAATTTATTGTATTCGATAAAACGGTTATTATTATATAAACAAAAACGAAAGGTTTAGACACAAGTTGCAAGCAATAGTTTACTTTACCTTACAGTACTATTTTACCTATTTCGAAACAATATGAAACATACTAATGGTTGAGAAGATATGACACTGTAGTTAGTACTTTTCAGTTTGTTACAAATTAAAAAAGGGTTGTAAAGAATGATCAGTAACACTAAATAAATACTAGAATTCTGCATGAAAACGATCTCACACGAAGAAAAAGAAGGATAATCATACAATAAATGTTAAAAATTTAAGAACTTCAACAAGATAGTGATTAAGTAGATAAACCAGTAACGAAACAAATGATTATCAATCAAACCATTTAAAACTCTCAAGGTAATATTAACCACAAATTGATACTGTCATTCAAAAATTTAGTCTATATATAAGAACATACTTTATAAAGTATGTGAGAGATAGTTTTAGAGTAATTGAAAATTGAATACCTATATATTTTTCATGTCATCCGATTTTGCTGATAGTGACTATCGTAACCAATGGTTGCAGACTCTAGGTCACATGGCTCAGAATCGATCACAATGGCGTAGGTGTATACACTTTTTGTCCTCCTTTAAACCTTGAGATTAAAATTGCTTCATAACTTTCTTCTCTCCTATACTATATCCTTATATACAACCTATCTTTTATAAACTACCACCACTAAATCAACTACTTCTATGAATCCGGTGTTCATCTTGTTGTGATAACGCGGTATGGAAACTTGTACCGATGCATATATATGCCTGGTCCTACGTTGTAGCTGACTGACTGACTTTTGTTGATTAATTCGTACAGAATACATTGTAGAAGTATATTCTTTATTACTAAACTAAAAACCAATTATGAACTGTTAACTAAAAAGAAATGAAATCTATAAAAATTAACGAATTCATTTTACATTCACGTAGAGATAAATTCAACAATTATAGTTTGGGCAAAGCTGAATAAATTATTCAGATTACGTATTTGTAAAATATATTCAGATTGAGCATAATAAACACAGTATACATCGTTAAAGTCAAAACTTTATGTGTAGTTGAAATTATTAAAAAATTATTAACCGAATCATATGTAAACATGAACACAAAAGAAAGCAGACCTACTATACATAATAACAATACTAGAAATCTGTTCAGTTTGCATCATGTTGTAGCATGTCACAAAATTAGTCTGATAACAAACTTTCTCTATCTCTCTCTCTTGTAAACACATAGAGATACATATACAAATATGATCAGTTGAATAAACTTATTTTAAAAATGGAAACATAATTTATCTCATCTATAATTTTAAAATTGATTTCGAAAATAGTTGTAAATCAACAATGAAACTAGTAAATATTTTGATAAATGTAAACATTTGGTGGTTCATGTAGATTTGAAAAGAGAACATATAACTGTGCCAAGATGGAAAAATGCTATTCACCATTGTAGATGTCTCAGATACAACGCGTACAACTTCATTATCAAAAGATTTTCTACAAGCGAGCTTTTTTTTTTATCTTTCTCAAGATTTTATCGGCCACCAAACTATCAAGACTAATGAAACTTATGAGATATAAGTGGAGTTGGTTTTTAATATTTTAATAAAGGAATTACAACTTATTAGCATGATATTATTATCATTACTAAAGGGATTTGTACTCATTATTCTCACCACCTATTCCCTGATTGCCTAGTTAAAATTAAATTAACCGTCAAAATATAAGAAAAAGATGAAAAAACCACCCCTGACAAAAGTACCGTAATATTTTTCAGAGTCCAGAATTTTATTTCGGTTGAACACTAAACAAACTACCTGTTATCCCGTTGGTCTGATAGATTGACACATTTCTTTCAGAAAAGCTATTATTTCTCTAAAGTTGCGTATGCTTAAAATCATCCCGATTTTTTTACAAATCTATAGACTTATCATTGACTACGTATTAGCAAACCGAATTAGGCAGTTATATTAGGGTTGAGAAAAACGATTTTCAAAATTTAGTAGAAGCCCATTACGAATTACTCTGTTGTAGTATGTTATTCTTACACAGGAATCTATGTGTTATTAATCTAGCGTTTCTGCATTGTCACTTTATCTTCATGTTTGCCACTCTCTATAGTATCAAGTTTTGTATTATTCTGTCGAAAAAAAGACAAATAACCAACTTTTAATTTCAAACAGAAAAAGCCTTAACGTCACACCAATTGAAGAATGTGAATAATAGACTGATGAGTTATTTACAAGATTGTTATGTGTTAATTGTAAACGTAAAAATATCCTGTCATACAGTCCACTTGATGTTGATGATGCTTCTATTAGATCAGTACTGATGAATTTGAGAGAACTGATGGAATTCGTATCAACTTGAGAAAAAAACTATGAATGTACCACTATCAGTAGTGAGTTAGAGTTTTGCAATGAAAAGTGTTATATATATATACTCTACCAAAGAAAAATAACCCAATAACTACCTTTAAGAAGTATGGATCAGTATCCACAGTACTAAGGAATAATTGAGCTGATGGTTGATCATGGGAATTCAGGGAAACGATGAAGAAATCCAAAATACTCTACAAGCAATAAAAATGGAATACACCATAACACAGTATATAGACGAGGAAAATGTAGTTGAGTCCTATTGAAAAATATTTTTTGAAAAAACTCGGTCGGATGAAAAAAAACAAAAATACAAGCTTCAAACAAACAGCAAGAAGACAAGGGATAGTGATGAATACTCACATTACGTAATTCCCGTAGACTCACCTTAGTAGAACGATGGTTAACTTGACTTCCAGCTACTGAGTCGTATATTACTAACCTTCACATAAAATAGTGGGGCTATATGTTAACTGAATCCAAATTCATAAAAGTATATTCCAGTCCATTGCTTTTAATTCCAATATAAATAATATTACAAGTTATCAACAACTATGAAAGGCCGTTCTCATATACTATCTCAAAGTTAAATGTTAGGTGAAAAATTACAAACGAACCACGCTGTCGGAGGAAGTCCATTATGCACCAACTCAAAGTCTTAGCCTACATGTCCTTGTTTGAGGGTCAGAAGAACAATCGTACATACCCATATATACCTATGGTTTTTGTACATTATAATTCGGTTCGGTAACCAAACCTCCTTACTTATATAGCCTTCTTATTTACATAGCGGGTTCGATTTACCGTGGGAAGCATATATCGTGACGGAATCGGATGTCAGAACACAACACTGGTAAGAAACTAAACTGATTAAGTTGAATTTATGCTTTTGCTCGAACCAATATTCCGTAATCATTTTATTCCTGTTCAAAAAAATACAAGCGGCAATCTCAACAGCAGTAGATCTTCAATAAAGTAGTCTTTTTGACTTTAGTTATTCAATAAATATTTGTCACGCATCACTCTGCCTAAATTATGTCGTACAAGTTCTCTCACCTCACATAATGCAATGTAATATCCCAAAGAATACGATGAAACTAAACATTTAATAGCAAGTATTAGTCATAATAAAAATTCTTACATCATCAGATTGATCAAAAAATGCCAACTGACGTAGTCTACTATTGTCTGGTGGCAACTGAACACCCGGAACTAGAGTAAGTTGAAAAGTGAGAATCCCATTAGAATTCAATCCTTTATTAACGAACACTCCAGGATAAACACCCATATTTTGACCATTTTCTGACCAACTTGTAACACCTAAACCTAAATCAGGTTTTCCATCCATATTGACATCACCGACTGCTGGACCAATTAATGAACTAGTCAATAAACCAGATTTTATTTGTGGAGTGGATGTTAAAGACCATCGCATAGTATTTTCTTTAACATTTGAAGGCTCCCATATTACATTAACAGGGGACCACTAAAATATAAAAATGTAAAAAGAACAGGAAATAAATAGATCTACAAAGTGAAACTGAGGAATGTATGAAAACAATTATTACTGACTAGTAAGTTACTTTTACATAAAAATAAGTATTTATTCTTATTATGTATAGTCGATCGATAAAGAAAACAATGTGATTTATTGATTTTTAATGAATTCCTCTTGTATAATAAGACACCAGGCAGGAGGAATGTGTATCTATTGCGACAAGTTACAAAGTATTTACATAATACATATATAGCCTTCAATCGTCCATCTGCATCGTGAGTTGTGTTCTGTCATCTAAACTGTCTTCTCGTCTGGTCTCCAAATGTTTTGTCAACACAGTGGTTTCGGTGTACCGAAACTTTTTACTCCGTTTGACAATTGCTGCAACCTCGAAGCCACGTTTCGCTACACACTGCTTACAAACATCCTTGTGAGTAGCGTCCACTACACTCCTACTTATCATAAGAGAGGATAATACGAATATATAATAATCGTTTCAACGGAAACACAATGATCCTAGTTTGTGAATCATTTTCTTTTACTATTACTGATGATTTGTAAAATTTTGAGAGAAGAGAATAACAAAGTGTAATGGTAATATTATGAAGAAATAAAAGAGAGAAAACATATTATAATCAACAAATAAATGAACATAATGGTTTTCACGAAAGGATAAGGTTAGATTTTTTACAAAGAACAACTGTGAGATTTTGATTAGTAAGAAAAATTCATCGCAATCTTATGGAATGTTCAGTCTCTGGGACACTGACCAAGAAGTTGAGATAGCCCTTTAACCTTCATTTTGACTCCAATTGATAAAGATAAGATATATCTTATTTTTGACTTCAAATATAATACTTCAGTTAAACCCATTGTGTAATGATGGTATTTAAGAGCCAAATACGAATGGCGTATGGACCTATTTTCGGTCACCGGTCACCATGATACTGCATCTTCTAACGTTTCTCCACTACCTTGTAGATGAGACCATTAAATCAAAGGCTCGGAAAGTTGGCCCTAAGAAAACCACCTGCTTCGGCTTAGACACCTGAGCAGCACATCCCAGCCAACATACGAACCAAATGATGGCTACAACTAAAGAACCACCCACGCTTTAATTCTCATTCTCGAAAATCATACTAAAAACTACTGATTAATACTCGTTTTATTTTACATTGCGTCACTTGTTAATTCTTTTATTCCCGTTTAGTATATTCCTTTATTTCTCAACTCACACAACAGCTCGCCCGTGGTGGAAATTCTGTCCTATCTCAACGATCTCAAGTCACTGACTGGTCAAAAGTTGAGTGGTACCCTTGAATACAAAATCCGAACCAGCCTTTCTGAAACCATGTATACCATTCAAACTAACATCATTCACCGTTCGCGAACTGAAGCAGATCTGACAACAAATAGAGTTAGCTGTCTTCAGAAAGTCTCAACATCTATCTTTTGTCTATCCGAGACCCATATTCAAGACTAGTGAAGTACTACAAATTCGCTCTCCATCTGTCGCTTCAAAAGGCTTGTTTTACGCGAGTTTATCCGGGGACCCTGTGGCATCCTCGTCTGGTTTTGCTGGCGTTGGTGTCGCACTAAGCTTTAGAGCTGAGCTCTGGAAAGCTCTAGCACTGACCGATCGGATCCTTATTAACAGTCGTTTATGTGCTGTGGGATTCGAGAGCCCCATCAAAGTACTGAGAAATCGGTGTGAGAAACGATGTCTATTCGTCATCTCCGCTTATGCTCCCACAGATTGCAACCCGGGTGCGATTAAGGACGAGTTTTACCACCAGCTAAAAGTTCTTCTACAGAATTAGCGTCCAACAGATATTGTAGTACTAGCCGGATACTTGTATTCTCAGGTCGGGCGTCTAGGAACAGAAGAGAGTCGTTTGGGTAGCCGATGAGGACTTGTTGGTTTCTGGTCAGATAACGGGAACAGTCGACTGTGATTGTACTTAGACCAGAACCTGTTTTTAGCTAGCACTAACTACCGGCATAGTCATCGCCTATGTGCCACATAGCTTCCTCCCTCTGCATCTCAAGCCTGGACTCAGATTGATCACATCGCGATCAGCTACCGCTGGCGGGGTTGTGTAGAAGACTGCCACCCGTTTCGGAGTACCCATCTGGACTCTGACCATGCCTTGGTGTGCGCCAATCTTACCTTACTTTTCAGTGGCCAACGAATTCATCGTCCTAAACGGGTCGATGTCAGTAGACTGGTTGCAGCTTCTGTTGCAACCAAATATCAAACCGAGCTAGGCTCAAGGCTAGCTATCATCCCACCGAAAAGTATAGATGAGCATTGGTAGCAATTGCATTACGCCATGAAAATGGCGAGTAAAGTCGCTTGTGGATTCGCGAAACGTCCCACTTATAAGTACTGGGTTTCTTCAGGCTCCTTATAACTCATCGAGACCCGTCAGTCTACTCCGGATGACTGTGAGTTTGACCACAAACGAAGGCTGTTACGTAATGAAATTTAAGGACCGAGAAGCCTGGTGGTTGGAGTGTGGCAATAAGTTGGGAGTATTAGCTACATCTGGTAACTGCCGGAAGCTCTTCCAACTCATCCGAGTCACTGGCAGCAAGAAGTCTGGTGTGAGTGAAACAATCTGTGAGGATAACGGAATACCAATCACTAACATCCATCGACGTCTTGGACGATGGGTAGAGTTTTTCGAGGAGCAGTTCAACTGGCTTGTTGCCCCGAAAACACCAACTACATTGTCCTACCCTTCAACCTTGAACCTGAACCACCCTAGAACCTGAACCACCCTAGGTAGTAAGCATATAGAAGTAGTCAAGAAGTTCGTGTATCTGGGTAGCTGCATAAGTGCTAGTGGTGGCGCGAGTGATGAGATCAGTTCATGTATAGTGAGAGCCAAAATGGCTTACGCCAATCTGATCTATCGTTGGTGCCTTCATGATGTTAGTCTGGATGTAAAAGGTTGGATCTACAACGTGTCGGTGAGAGCAGGTTCGCTCTACTCTTGTAAAACCTGGCCTTTCCGTGTTTTATCATCGTTGCCTCCGAAGGATTGCTGACATCCAGTGGCAACACAATGTTTGTAATACAGAGGTTCGTCGTCGTGCGTTCGGGAACAGCGACGATAATTGTACTGATGTCATCATCTTGAAACACTGACTTCGATGGCTTGGATATGTCATACGAATGTCGTCCCAGAGAATTCCATATCGCACTAGGACTAGTTGGAAAAAGCGGAGAGATGATCAGTGTATGAAATGGTGTCGTCGTATGAAAGAAAGCTGCACAGGGCTGGCTTCTGTTGAACCTTCATGACTCTCAGATTGGGGTCCCAAAGATGGGGCAACACAGTGGCTTAAGATGTTATCAGACAAGTATCACAAAAAAGCTGGTGGCAATCCTGCTGTAACTTTCTTTTACTTTCATCATAAAAGTGAAAATAACTTCTTTAACTGAACTGTTTCTCACATAACGATAATAATCATAGTTATTATTATTTCACTTTTATACAGATTTCTATTCATTGTTGTGTTTCATTTTACCATACTCAATTTCCTTTCTCTACCTCTTCACAATCTCATTTTTATTGTGTGGCGCATACATATTTCGGTGGCCCCTTGTACCAATATTTATGTGATTTAATAATAATAATAATAATATAAGACTGAGAAGCTAAAGCTTACCTTTCGATCTCTGAAAGAATACATGTTTATACTACTGGTATCCAAACATTTAGCGTCTCTGCATACAGGTAGGAGTAAATCAATTAAACCATCATAGTCTACCATAGTAGAAAAATCAAATAATAATAATAATCTCCGTCAACAATATTAATCTTATGTACATTACTATTTGGCACAATAACTTAACAGATTCACATAAGAACAGGACAAATGTCAATCATTACAAGCTCAGATCTAAAGTTAAAAACCTAATTGCAATACAGAGTAACTGTTTAGTAGTAGTTGAAGATACCTTAATAAGCACCTATGACCCAGTACAGGAACGAATCTAAGACCTTCACATCTCAAGATAAATATGGTATACTTAGATAACTGAGTCCGTTTATAAAACAGGCTCGTCTTTACATCTAAACTACTACTCTATGATGATATTGTTTTATAAATTATTGATTAAACGGTCGACAGTCAACATCAGTTTGATTTAATCGTCCATCAAGACTTAAAATTTTACGTTTAGAACCTGATTGGCTAAAGAGCACAGCATAGTTCCACCTTGACCGGTAATAAGTTATTATTTTAAAATATAATACAAGTAAAAAGTAAGTAACTTCTCAAGATTTGGATATTACTGAATGTGTTTCATAGTACTTCGACTGGGTTCATTGAATTTTATCGGAACTAAGTTTGCTATGATAAATTAAAGTCAACTGATTAGACCTTGCTAAAGAATTTTTGGACAACCAAGAAGATGGATGAAGTGTTTATAGGTTAACATTATCCTATCCATACTTCCAAGGATGACATGGCCTTACATGAGCTCCTTTACAGAATTAAATGCTAGATTACTAACTCAACAAGCTAATATTCGACCAAAAACAAAGGTATTGAAGAGAATAAATCTGAGTTGCTTATATGAAATAAATTCATAATGCACAAATTCACAGGCAGAACTAAGTACTCTGTCAATTATCGACGATAATCTCCACATCAATTATTATCTATGATGTCATGACGGTTTATCAAGAAGTTTAATTGGCAGAATAACTCCTACGGATATTGGTCGTAGGTGGATTTCGGATCAATTAGTGGTTTAGTAACTACGTGGTGCTGAAATCTATTCCTGATAGAGAAAGAGTCCGTGAATTAGTAAACTTAGATTGCGCAGACTTTCACATTAGAAACATGTTGGTCCTGTCTATTATGCCCACGGTGAATGCTTCAAACTTAAGGTGGATTTATCAAACTGAACAGTTAATAAGAAAAAATTTCTTCCATGTAACCAGTTGCAGTTTGATCATTGGAATCTCTCCTATATGTTAAGAAGATGAGAATCCAATTAAATGCCGTTTAGTTATGAATAGACTCTATGACTATTTTACTGACAATACATACTCCAGTTTTATAGCTTTAAACTTGGTCTAAAATTAAAACAATAAATACTTACCGAAATCATTCAACACGAATAATCCCAAAACAGATTGTGGAGTACTTAATAACTTAGGATCAAGATCAATTAATTCAGCATTAGCTACATCAGGCAAAGAACCAATCGATGATTGAGTACGTAGTATCACCTGTAATTGTTGTCTATTCTCATTATCCACAAGGATTACAATATCTACATAAATGTCATTCATGAAAAGTAAGTATATGAATATACAAAATTGTAAGCTTGATTGACAGCCAGTCTTAGCAATTACTCCCAGTTGAAACAAAACATAAGAATACCAAATAAAAACTTAATTTATCAAAGGGACTAATTGCTTTAAAAACTTAATTTTTAAATTTACCGCACTGATAATGTGATAATAAAAATATTGACGTTCAGTAAAATTCTGAAGTATAATTTTAACCTGTTATTTTAACGATAAACTGTTTAGGTATACCCAAGTAAATGGCTACCTAAAACAAAACAGTTAAGCACTAATACACCAGCACCGATTACATGACGAAGGTGATTAAGTTCATAGAAGTCAACCTGTATCTTGCACTGAAATATGATATGCGAAGCAGAAGTGTCGGAAGTATGATATATATGCATTTGTCATGTACTTCAGCATCATAACTTATTTACAGAAGTAAATTATTGGTAATATTCTATTGGCCTCCACAGAGAATTTCTTGTCGCATTTCAGTGAGAATTTCCTCTAATTAATGTGTAGGAAAATTTAATGTTGATCATGTTAAATATCAACTTGGATTTTGCTAATTCTTTTATTCTGTCAACGTAATACATTATTTTTCATCAATTATATTCTTACTTTTCCCTTCTAGGAGCTAAACTATATGACAGAAGCGACCTATTATCTTTATTACACAAAAAAGCGGATACAAGAAACAATGATTTCACTAAATGTATTTGTCTAATCAATAAGATCATCAAAGGAAAGAGAAGCCAAATACAGACAAGACAATCAATGAATTACTTTAGTAGTAAAACGGATATCTAACGGATACTGGAATTATGGCCAGAAACAAGCTTGTTTGATTGCCTTTATCATGTAAACATGTACTATTGAAGATATTTGTTTAAACCTAAGCACTGCAAAAATTAAAAACGATTTTATTTTCTAATTAAAATATATTACAAGATTACCTGAGTGTTATGCATCTCATCTACTAAGCGTACAGGTTTATGTAATCCGATTCTAGCAACAATTTCTAGGTTATGGCTAATGAAACTACTCAGCTGTCCAAACCGAAGTAAATGGAATAAGGGGTTTAAACCTGAGACTTATTGGTTGGAACTCGAGTGGTTTTATTCACTAACCGACTGTCCCATAATATTATTAACACTGATTACAGAGAATACACTTATCATATATGAATAATATTTTAAAAGAGAATTTTAAAGTGAAAATACAACAATATATGTAATTACATACCAACTTTTATGAAAAGTAAATCTATTTACGAAGTGTTATATTCTAATTATAATACAAATTTTTATATGATAGTGTAAAACCAAAAAGAAGAAAATGAAAAACAAGCTTTTCAATGCAATAACAATGCGACAAGTTTCCAGTTGAATAGCTGGCTTACCAGGAACACCATCTCCGTTGATATCCCCGAAAGCTGAATAACCAAGTCGAGACCATGAAGGGCCAGAATAAGTAGCAGATAATTTCGTAAGCTTATTTCTATAATATTATCATTTAATAAATGAATGTGAACAAGTTAAAGTTTAAGGATCTACAAGTATTAAAAATTATGATCATATAAAACTCAAGCATATATAACCACCATTATCTTCAGTGAGTTACTATCTCACAACAGACCTGGTAGAACTTCACTGGTCATGGCTTCTCACTAGAACTCCAGGAAATACCTCTTGAAACCATTCACTAGTGATCACATGATGATTATTGCCAGAAAGGGGTTTTGTGAAGATGGTAGTAATTTAATAGTTGACTTCATGAGTCGATTAAAGCTGGACCACCATGGAAAAGTTAGAATCACTTTTTGGACGGCCGTTCAGTGCTTCCAGGTTTTCCATGGTGGTCTAACTTTAATTGACTGATGAACTCAACTACTAAAATAAGTAGCCAGTTGGAAATAAGTTCCTATTATTTCAATTTATAGTTTACATAACTGTATAATTAGAATATCAAACTATTAAATTTTAGAATGCAAAACTTTCAAACAGTAAATAATAAAGAACTTCTTTCCTACAAAATGAAATGATTTCATTTTGTAATCATGTGACTATTACTTGTCAACGGTGTAAGATATAACATTAATTAACTAATCCAAAATAAGTATGTAATTATAATTACATAATATAAGACGATGTTTAAGAATGACTGAACATACACAAACTGATTCACTAAATAGTTTCTTTCCACTATTTTACATATATATATATATATATATATATATATATATATATATCCCCTGGAGATTTATGAATGGTAACTCTGAGGACTATCTATGGACCAATGTAATATGTATATTTCCTATTGTATAATTGTTAAGGAACTAAACTATTCCCATTCGTGTCCCTCTTATTATAAGCTTTATTTTGGCCTATAGACTATTATTATACGATTTGCCATTCTTGAGTTATCCCTAGTCCATTAATTACTGTTCCCCCTATTCACAGCCACATTTGGTTAAATCTTGTACAAATGTTATTTTCTATTGATGTGTGGGCGAGAATGATAATGATTGGTTGTCTTGATGAGTCAGACATTAGACAGGATGACAGGTGTTATGTATATATATATTTCCCTATCCTTATTATAGATTGACACTTATTGAGACTTATTGACTGTTCCATGTGTCGGATTTTGGTGTGAAATATATTGACGTTATAGTCAGGCTAATATTGTGTTCTTGATCTGAGTTCTGTTGAAGTCCTGTAGAATAGACACTGGGTGGGAATCTAGTGTAGATATTCGTCTAAGATAAATTAACGTCCCACATACGTGTAAGAAGTAAAAGGACTGTTATAACCAGAACCCCCTAAGTTATAACCAGCATCCTCTCTCTCTCTCTACGTTTATGACAACAGGCGACGGCACCATGCGTTTATAACATTGGCGACGGTGATTAAAACGGATCTACGCTTACGTATTCAGTTAAAGTGAACTTTGTATCAAGAAAATGGATGATCTGAAAACCTTTTTGCAACAACAAAATACTCTTATCGAATTATTAGTCAAAAATATGTCGATATCCTCAAGAACTGATGTGTCTAATTCCACTATGACTCCGGATTCTATTGCTAATTCAATAGCTGAATTCAGATTTGATCCAGAAAGTGGAGTTACTTTTGAGGCGTGGTTTAAACGCCATGAGGATTTATTTATTAATGAATGTAAAGAGTGGGACGAAAGTTCGAAATTGAGATTATTATTACGAAAGCTCGGAGTGTCCGAACATGAAAAATTCTGTAATTTTATCCTCCCAAAGAAGCCATCCGACATAACGTTCAAAGAAACAGTTGAATGCCTGACTCGTATATTTGGTGAACGGTCATCAATTTTTCACACTAGATACCAGTGTCTTCAACTTGTAAAGAAAGTACAGGACGATTACGTAACGTATGCAAGTATCGTGAACCGGGAATGTGAGCGGTTCCGATTACAGGAAATGTCCTCAGATCAATTCAAGTGCCTTATTTTTGTATGTGGATTACAATCTCCAGTAGATGCAGATATTAGAACACGGATTCTAACGAGAATCGAACAAGATCCTAATATCAGTCTACAATCAGTATCTGAAGATTGTCAAAGAATGGTTAATTTGAAGCATGACACGAATCTCGTAGAAAGGAACAGTGAACACGTTGGAGTTAATGCTTTACGTAAATCTTTAAATGGAAATAAAGATTCGAACTCCCAGAAAATCCCAAATCAAGTGAAACACAAAACGTCATGTTGGCGATGTGGTAAGTGTCATTCTGCCAATGTTTGCTATTTTAAAAAACGAGTATGCTTTCAATGTGGTAAATATGGTCATGCTCAAGTATGTTGTAAAAGTAGGCCGAAGGTTTCTGACCGTGAGCATAAGTTCCGTAAACGAAATAAGATGCAGACTTCAAAATCAATACCGCATAACTCAAATGTTGTTCTGGCTACAAAAAGTGAGCATTTCTTCTCTAAAAGGAAGTATGTAACCATCTTTTTCGATGGCAAACCGGTCAAACTACAAGTCGATACTGGGTCTGACATAACATTAATTTCTAGAGAAACTTGGATTAAAATTGGTCGACCCCGATATCAACCTACATGTCATAATGCTAAGAGTGCGTCAGGAACTAATATTACTCTCCTTGGAGTAATACAGCTACCTCTCACACTTGGTGAAAAGACTATGACCGGGAAATGTTACGTATCCGGGAACTGTCATACCAATCTATTAGGTATTGATTGGATTGATAAATTTGGTTTGTGGGATTTACCGTTGAATGTACCGAAAGCAGAATCCCAGTCATGGCCAGAAACGACAAAGCCTTGGGTCCGACTACATGTTGATTATGCTGGACCAATAAGTGGACAATATTTTTTGGTGGTGGTTGATTCATACTCAAAATGGCCTGAAATTTATGTGGTACGAAGACCATCTACGTCTGGAACACTGCTACATCTGAGACAACTATTTGGTAGGTTTGGTACACCTAATGTTTTGGTTTCAGATAACGGAACGCAGTTCACGTCGTTAGAGTTTACGGAGTTCTATAAACAGAATGGAATCGAACACGTTAGAACTCCACCGTTTCACCCTCAGTCAAACGGGCAGGCAGAGAAATTTGTTGATATTCTTAAACGAGCTCTCTTAAAGATGGGAGGAGAAGACAATGTAGAAGAGGCTCTGCAACAATTTCTCATTTCTTATAGAGTTACACCGAGTCCAAACTGTCAAGACGGGAAATCACCAGCTGAAATAATGTTTGGCCGACCGATTAGAACATTTTTTGATGTTTTGAACCCGAAAGACAGAATGGGTGGACTACAAAAAAATAAGAAAGGGAATTGCCCGAAAATTCGAGAATTCAAAGTAGGTGACTCAGTCTATGCACGGGATTTCCGGCCTGGCAAGCCAAAATGGATATTCGGGTTTATATAAAAACGACGTGGTACAGTATTATATGAAGTGATGGTCGAAAATACACTAATTATTAGACATGTAAATCAACTGCGAGATAGAAAATGTGTTTATGAGTCATCTAAACTCAAACCATTACCAATGGAAGTATTATGTGATACGTTGATATTCAACCACAACCACCACAAGTTGAAATGAGAAAAAATGATCTAGAATCAGAAGTTAGACGAAGGTCATTCAGGAAACGGAAACAAACGAAATTTTTTCAAATAGACCCCAAAGTGAAATCATACGATCGAACTTCGCGAGGGAGGTGATGTGTGGGCGAGAATGATAATGATTGGTTGTCTTGATGAGTCAGACATTAGACAGGATGACAGGTGTTATGTATATATATATTTCCCTATCCTTATTATAGATTGACACTTATTGAGACTTATTGACTGTTCCATGTGTCGGGTTTTGGTGTGAAATATATTGACGTTATAGTCAGGCTAATATTGTGTTCTTGATCTGAGTTCTGTTGAAGTCCTGTAGAATAGACACTGGGTGGGAATCTAGTGTAGATATTCGTCTAAGATAAATTAACGTCCCACATACGTGTAAGAAGTAAAAGGACTGTTATAACCAGAACCCCCTAAAGTTATAACCAGCATCCTCTCTCTCTCACTCTACGTTTATAACAATTGGCGACGGCATACATACGTTTATAACAGTTACCATTACTGAAAGGCTTTTCATAAACACAGA
>NC_031502.1:47367778-47536349 GCF_000237925.1 Schistosoma mansoni
CATTAGTTCAGGTGTCGATGCAACCCAATCCTGAAGTAACATTTTGCACTTCGAGGGAGAGAATCGCATTCCGAACATGCCTGCATTGTTGCTTATAGTGGTCAGAAGACTCTGCATGTTGTCAGCGTCTTCACCGAGTAAAACTATGTCGTCGGCGTATTCTAAGTCGACAAGTGAGTCTCCTGGTAAAAGTTCAACTCCTGGAGGTTTAGCTGATGAAAGTGCTATCTCTAAAAGTAAGTCAATGACAAAGTTAAACAAGAATGGGGAGAGTGGACAGCCCTGACGAACGCCACTTGTGGTAATCAGTTCTGATGACAGTTCGCCATAGGCTCTAACTCGACCAGTTGTTCTCGAGTAGAGAGCCTTTATGAGGTTAATGTACTTCTTTGGTACTCCTTTCAGTGACAAACATTGCCATAGAACCTCACGATCAACAGAGTCAAATGCCGCCTTAAGGTCAAGAAATACTACTATTGTGGGACGTCTGAATTTGTGTCTATGTTCTAGGACCTGACGTAGGGTGAATATCTGGTCTATGCAACCACGTCCAGGTCGAAAACCAGCTTGGTTTTCTCTAGTCTGCTCTTCACGAGCTTTGGTTAGGCGACCTAGTATTATTGAAGCTAATATTTTAGACACTATATTAGTCAAACTGATCCCTCTGTGATTGTCACAAGAGGACTTTTGTCCTTTCTTATAAACTGGCACAATCAGTGATTGGGACCAGTCAGATGGAATTACGTCCAGTTCCCAGATTCTACCTAAGACCTCAGTCAATCTCACTGCTAGTACTGGACCACCATCCTTAAAAATCTCAGGGGTCAACCTGTCAGGGCCTGCTGCTCTCCCTCGCTTCAGATTTCCTATAGCTTTTTCAACCTCACAGAGGGTTGGAGGACTTACATCAATTTGCCATTCAGGACGACTGGGGATCGTGGGTAATTGAAGTGTGGCTGAAGGCCAGTTGAACTGATCCCTAAAGTGTTCTGCCCATCGATCCAACCTCCTGGATTGAGAATGAATTATATGCCCATCTTTATCTGAGATGGTTTCACTGATATTCGGGTTCCTAATACCGGTTTCTTTAACGAGTCTGAATAGCTGCCTACTGTTACCTATTGCCGCTGCCTTTTCCATCTCTCTTGCTTTCGCTACCCACCACTGTTCACGATCATTACGTAGACTTCTTATAAGCCTGCGCTTAAGTTGACTCCGCTCTTCGTTATGCTCAGAGCCAGGTGGGATGAGTTTACGAGCATCTATCAGTGCGGTAGATGCTGCCGAGATCCATTGTTTCTCCCTAACGTTATGGTTTACCTTATTAGCGGATATCACTGCTGATTCCACAGCTTTTCGGATGTCATTCCACGCTGCCTCGGGGTGGACACAACTTACATGGCTGCCTAACTGTTTTTCTAGTTGTTCCTGAAATATATTCTTAGCTTGCCTACCATTAAGTAGAACCCTTAGAGGCTTCCCTGCAGTGTCTTTCCTACGTCCAGTAAGACGCAGACAAATACGTGCTCGCACTAGAGCATGATCTGAATCTAAGCATGTGCCCCAGAATGAGCGACAGTCTTCTATCGAGCCCCTCCATCGGTGGCTGATAGCGATGTGATCTAATTGGGTCCAACGTTGGGACGAATTCGGGGGTCGCCATGTCAAAAGATGTTTTTCCTTATGCTTAAAGTTAGTATTTGCAAGAAATAGGCGGTTATCTGAGCATAGCTGCAACAGACGGTCGCCATTATCTGTTCTTTTCGCCATGACACCATAAGATCCACCCAGGTGTCCTTCCCTTTCACTTAGTTTACCTACTTGAGCATTAAAGTCACCTGCTACTATTACTACATCAGAACGCCTAGCTTCTCGGAGAAGGTCAGAAAGTTTCCTGTAGAACTCATCTTTTATATCGTCTGAGCTGCAGTCAGTGGGAGAGTAGGCAGAGACGACGAAGAGGCAACGACGAATTTCCCTATCTTTCCGAGTCCTTACTGATCCGTTTAGTCGAACAGCGCATAGACGACTGTCTACTGGGATCCAGTCTAAAAGAGCTAGTTCTGCCCTAGGACTTAATGCTATACCTACTCCAGCGAGGCCACGGGAAGCAGCGTCAGGGCTTCCAGATACACGGAGCGTGTATCGAGATGAAACTTTATTTTGATTAGGTGCGGTCAAATGAATGACACTACTCGGATCTTGTATGCGCGTTTCGGAGACGCAGCACACATCGATGGTGTAAGATTCTAGAGTTCTAGCTAAGGAAGCCTGTTGTCCTATTTGGCACAATGTTCGGACATTAAAAGTTCCTATATGTAGTTTAGAGCGTGGTTTCAAGAGACCAGGAATAACGTTCTGTGTACTCGAATCGTTTGCCCTAGCGGTGCGACGCGATAAAAGGACGTGGGAAGGGTTAGTCGAGGAGATAACAGAGTTATTAGGTGTAGGAAGGATTTGAAAGCGACCAACTTGGTCTTGTGTGCAGTTAAGGGTATGAGGGCTAGTATCACTTCCCGGCTGCCCACACCGTGGTCTTTTCTTGCATTTCTAATTACTCGAGTGGCTTAAGTCAGTAATTTGGTCTCGTGAGCAATCATCACTCAGTCATATTATATCATTGCGTTCATCTATCGGTTAGCATTCTATTCATCAATTTTAACAATTAAAATTTCATCTACTCAAATTACAGAAATTCTCCTTCATAACAGAGCTTGACAGAGCAATATTGTTCGCTTCTATATGTTGTTCTAAATAGAAATTAAATTATAACAACGTTACATATATTCACCAACTGAGTCATTTAACTTGTTTTCTACTGCATAATTTATTTTATAACTTACGAACGGTATGATGATAAAATTCTAACCGGATGCACAGTAGAGTTTGAACTGATAATTCAACATGAGTGTGAATAAATTTGGCACACAATAAGACAAGTATATTAAAGTATTTTTCGCATATCACTAATTGTTTTTCATCAGAATGGGGATTTGTGGAGAACGTATTAATGTTAATAGTTGAATTCATGAGTCGATCTAAGCTAGAACACTATTGAAAACCTGGAAACATTAAACGACCGTTTTGTCCTAGTATGGGACTCCTCCTTAGCAGTGCGCATCCACGATCCCGCTCGCGAGATTCAAACCCGAGACCTCCGGCCTCGCGCGTGAACGCTTAGCCTCTAGACCACTGACCCGACATTCAAAGGTGTTAATGTCTCACTTTAGACGATAGGTGAAGGGCTGATCAAGATCATGGATCGATTGAAGCTAGACATTAACACCGTTGGATGCAGGATCAGTGGTCTAGAGGTTAAACATTCGCGGGCGAAACCGAAGGTCCTGGGTCCAAGTCCCGCATATGGGATCGCGGATGCGCACTGATGAAGAGTCCCACACTAGGACGAAGCGGCCATCCAGTGCTTCCAGGTTTTCAATAGTGTCCTAGCTAAGATCGACTGATGAATTCAATCATTAAAATTATACTTTAATAAAAAACAAACTGGGATGATAAAAAGCTAAACCTTTTAAAACCCAGTCGATAACAAAGCTTTAATTATATTTAAAGAACAAAGAAAATCGAGAAATCAACATACCCGCCTATATATGCTACTCGATGTCCTGACACTTCACCGTATACATCAGCAATCATATCAGAATTTAAATCGCATACTAATGGTTGAGAAGTAAAAGTATCCAAAAATTTTGGTGAATCTGAACATTTATTAGAAATTAAAAGAAAGAAAATATAACAACATTAAAAGTAATGTCTATATTTAACAGTTTAAAGTAAACTATTTGAAGAAAGAAAAAGAATGTAGTTATAAATTCCCTTCAACCACGAGAATAAGTAAAATCTCTCACGTACTTGGTTCAACAATGATAAGCTCACATTGTTTTGGTGAAATATCTAATCTACTTAGAAAAAGCGATAACATGATAAGACAAAATTAAGTTAAAGAAATAGCTATTGTTCAAATACCTAGATGTAGCTCACCTATCAGACCTAAATATCTAATTCTGGCATTGCTCCATGCGCTGTTCCATCGAAACCGAGGAATGCTTAGAAAATATCAAAGTTCAAACACTAGTAACCCATATATTCCCTCTTCTTTCAAAAGTCATGTTTAAAATCTGTAAATATGAGCAGTTGGACTGAACTATCAATGCAAACCTCCACAAACACGATTTGTTGTCTATTGATTTAACTTGTATTTTCTTGAGTCGCTATAAAGCTGATTTGTGTAAGAATTAGAAATCATAAAAATATATGATCTCATAACACAAAATAGATATCACTGTTGACCTACCGAATTTCCCACGATTTTCACCACTTAAGCCATAAGCTACATAGACATCAAATGGTCCTCCGTCTGAACTACCGGTGACTAATAAAAGATCAATCCGAGAATCTCCATTAAAATCAGAAGTAGCAACACCACGGACAGGTTTAGGCAAAACATTACCAATTATTTCAACAGGTGGAGAAAATTTCACACTAGATAGTATTGATGAAGTGGATTGAAAACCTTTATTATCAGATTGTAGAACAGCAAATAATTTTGAACCATCACCATTGGCAAATATAATATCCATTCGACGATCAGCATTTAAATCAGTGAATGCTGCCAACTGAAAATCTGGCCAAGCATTTAATTGTTGATAAAAATCAGATGGATTGTTATTTAAAATAATATTTTTATCCGAATTCACCAAAGAGAATAACAATAGTAAATATAATTCGGCCAGCATGATAAATGATGGGATACGGATTAATTTTATTGCCGTATGAAGCAAAATGTTAAAGTTCACTGGATGATTAGACAAATCTAGGGAAGTAAATAAACAATAAATTACTTTTAAGGATAATAGCAATGAATTTGTGTCAAAAGATGTGTAAACTAGTAATTGTCCTGAATGCCAAAATTTTAAGGGTATTGTAATCCCTTGATTTTTCTAAATTTGCGATATTTCCATATTTACCATACATAATCATATGAATAGATAGAGGGATATCTGTCTTGTTAATTAACTGGGGGATATTCAACCAAGGGATTGAATTCAATAAGCTTACGAAATTCGCTCGATTTACTCCTGCATCATGAAGACAATCATGCACTTCACACTAATAGAATCAACTCTAGGGGACATCAGTTTTGAATGTAACAGTATATTACATTCATTTAATAGGCAGAACAAACTAGTAAATTAATTGAAACAGTGTGTCTTTTATCATATCAGAACAAATATTCGTTCCATAAATTTATTTATCAAAAAGAAACAAAACAATCATAATAAAAATAAATAATGAAATTATTATCATCATAAAGTTTCCTAAGGAGAAAAACAAACAGATTCCTTTTTCCCCTTACAATTCACCAACAATAGCATATAAACATAGAATATTCATAATAATAAAAAACATAAAACAAGATGAAAAAGAAGGGAAGAAAGATTTCTGAAATAAAAGAGGTGGACATACTTCATACATCAGCTTTTGTTGAACACATTCTCAAGAAATAATAACAAGTTGAATAAAGTATTGACAAAATAACTTGAAAAATAATCAATTCTATTACGTAACTATGACCAGTGATAATTAGGTCTTTTTACATTTTTTTTCTAGTCTTTTAAACTTTTATTTAATAAATAACTAATGACAATGACGATAAAACTAAGAGAAAGAATAGTTCTTTGATGTTGTGTAACTAATCCCCATAATATATGTTTATTTGTAGATTTTGAAAATGGTTGACGTATTACTGGTGATCGGTTTAGTAATTTTTGTTCACGATATTTTAGAATACGTTTATTGCCTAATTCAATCAATTTGTCTGGTTCTAAATCAATGTAGATTTTTAAAGCTTCACGGATAAGCTCCTCAACAGGATGTAGTTTAGGTAGACGTGCAAGTGTTTGATACAAAAGAGCGAAATCCAACGGTGTTGATTCCACTTCTTTGGCACTGATAGTAATAATCTATGAAAAGGGGGATAATTTTAATTTTTTTTTATCAACAATAGTACATTAGTTATTAAAGAGTAAAAAGATAATCATAGAAAGTGTATAAAACAAAAAAAGTAAACAACATACAATCATTTAGTATTCTTGGTATGTGTCCAGTAGTAGAATACAGGAGGTACGTTCAATCGCATTTTGGATCCATTAGCTGGATGTACTTGGACTTCAGTATTGATGTGACATAACGGATAAATAAAAATCTTTCCTCTCGTTTCACGGTATACTACGATAAGACTGGTGACTGAGTTTATACTAGCACTGGATTGGATATTCGATTTACACGTTATATACAGACTAGATCACGTTATACCCGATACCCGAATCACGACCGAAAATAGAGAACCAAATTACGTCTAGGCAATACTTTATTCCGCACAATTACAAGGAATCACTCTCCGTATAAGAATTTTTTGTATCAGTATTAACTTCGGACACTGCTAGTCATAACAGTGAATATCGATGAATTCCAAACTCATGAGTTTGTGTACATCAACCTTATCGATCACCAGCCCAATGTAACTGATCTATCCTCTCAGGTGAAAATATTTAACACTATTATACAATTTACATGGATCTCACCGAACCACACCACAGAGAACCACATAGATCATATTTGTATCAACAAAAAATTCAGAAGGACAATGGAAGATGTGAGAACCAGGAGAGGAGCTGACATAGCTTCAGATCACCATCTGGTGGTGGCCAAGATGAGACTGAAGCTAAAGAAACACTGGACAACTGGACAAACAGCATTACAAAGGTTCAATACAGTCTTCCTTAGAGATACTAACAAACTCAACGAATTCAAGATAACTCTCAGCAACAGGTTCCAAGCTCTACAGGATCCACTGAAAGAACAAGAAACTACTATGGAGGACAACTGGAAAGGGATCAAAGAAACATTAACTTCAACATGTCAGGAGGTTCTGAGCTGCAAGAAGTATCATCATAAGGGACGGATCTCTATGGGAACCCTGGATAAGATTGAAGAAAGGAAGAACAAGAAGACAGCGACTAACAACAGCCGAACACGAGCACAGAAAGTCAAGGCACAAGCAGAGTACGCAGAAGCAAACAAGAAAGTGAAGAAGAGCATTAAAGCCGATAAGCAGAAATACATGGGAGAACTGGCAACGACCATGGAAAAAGCTAAAAGAGAAGGAAATATGAAACAACCATATGATACAACGAAGAAACTAGTAGGGAGATATAGTAAACCAGAGAGACCAGTCAAGGACAAGGAAGTAAAGATAATCACGGAGATTCAAGAACAAAGGAGATGGGTAGAATACTTCGAGCAACTGTTGAATAGACTAGCCCCATTGAATCCACCGGACATGGAATCAGCACACACAGACCCACCCATAGATGTCACTTCACCAACGATGGAAGAAATCAAGATGGCCATCAGACAAATGAAGAATGGGAAAGCAGCAGGAACTGACAATATACCAGCTGAAGCACTGAAGTCAGATATTGAAGTAACTGCAAACATGCTTCACTTTCTATTCAAGAGGATTTGGAAGGAAGAACAAGTGCCATTGACAGATTGGGAAGAAGGACACCTCATCAAGATACCAAAGAAAGGAGATCTGAGCAAATGTGAGAATTACAGAGGCATTACACTGTTGTCAGTACCACGAAAAGTCTTCAACAGAGTGTTGCTCAACCGGATGAAAGACGCAGTAGACGCCCGACTTCGAGATCAACAGGCTGGATTCCGTAAGGATCGGTCGTGCACAGACCAAATTGAGGCACTACGGGTCATCGTGGAACAATCAGTTTAGTGGAACTCGTCACTATACATCAACTTCATTGACTATAAGGAGGCGTTTGACAGTGTGGACAGGAGAACATTATGAAAACTTCTTCGACGCCATGGAGTTCCTTAGAAGACTGTCAACACGATCCAGAATTTATGCGACGGAATACAGTGCAAGGTTGTGCATGGAGGACAGTTGACAGATGTATTTCCAGTAGGGACCGAAGTCAGACAAAGCTATCTACTCTCCCCTCCCTCTTTCTTATGGTGATTGACTGGATTATGAAGACCCCGAAATCTGACGGGAAGCACAGAATACAATGGACATCTCAGAATTAATTAGACAATTTGGACTTCACAGATGACCCAGCCCTCCTATCCCACACACACGAACAAATACAGACGAAGACAACATATGTAGCAGTAGCCTCTGAATCAATAGGCCTCAACATACACAAAGGAAAAAGCAAAATCCTCAAATACAACATGGAGAACACCAACCCAGTCACACTTTATGGAGAAACTCTGGAAGATGTGGAAACATTCACGTACCTGGGAAGCATCATTGATAAAAAAATGAGGATCTGATGCAGATGTAAAGGCAAGGATTGGCAAAGCAAGGACCGCATCCCTACAATTGAAGAATATATGGAACTCAAAACAACTGTCAACCAATATCAAAGTCCCAATCTTCAATACGAACGCCAAGATATTCCTACTGTACGGAGTTGAAACGTGGAGAACTACTACAACCATCGTCAAGAAGGTGCCAGTACTTATAAACAGTTGTCTACGCAAAATACTCAACATTCACTGGCCTGATACCATAAGCAACAGACTTCTGTGGGAGAGGACAAACCAGCTTCCAGTTGAGGAAGAAATTAGGAAACAACGTTTGAGGTGGATCGGACATACATTTAGGAAATCACCAAACTGCATTACGAGGCAAGCCCTAACTTGGAATCCTGAAGGGAAGCGGAAAAGAGGAAGGCCAGAGAACACATTGCGCCGGGAAATAGAAGCAGATATGAAAAGAATGAATAACAACTGGAAAGAACTGGAAAGGATTTCCCAAGACAGGGTTGAGTGGAGAATGCTGGTGGGCGGCCTATGCTCCTCTATGAGGGGTAACAGGAGTAATTAAGTAAACAATAACGATAAATTTGAAAACTAAGCCTAAGTAACTCTAAAGGTCATTAATCATAGTCATTACCATAAGCAAAAACACTATCAATCCATAATTGATTTTGATTAAAGGTGTTAGCGGAATAAACATTGGCGGCCTGTTTAAACATCTGGGCTACCTGTTCCTGTCATCTAGACATTTCAACAAGTTATCTAATTTCGTTTGTTTTAATACATCACTATGCCTATTAATCGCACAACCTATCCAGGTGCGTTTCTGAAAAGTGTAAGACCTTTCGCTGTAAAGGTTACAGAAAGCCTAATCAGAGATATAGTGGTTGCTGGCAATATGCAGAGAGAAGAATGTACATTATCCAGATGTCGATTGACTGGGCTGCTAACGTCTAACTGGCGATCACTCAATATTTATTGTCAGGAAGGACGAAGAAGTAAGAAACGCAAACTTGTTGAAGTACTTTGTGCTGAGAATTCTATATTGTACCAAAAATATAATATTGGATAAAGCTAATAATAACAATAATAACAAGAATAAGAATAAATAAAGATTGGATTAAACACGTTCCGTGAAGGATTATGTTGGGGCACGCTGATTGGTTATTTCTTAACCAATCAGTGCTAGTGGATACTTGGAAAAGACTAGAATCTTTTAGTGTGAAAAGTATAAATATACTAACGTTTTTCTTATTGTACTTCTTACTTCCATCTACCCTCGTTATTTGGAATATAATTTCTTCCTGTTCGACCGTGTTCTGATTTGGGGACTTGTCGAGTGAATTGGTGTCCAAGATTACTAAACAATAGGAATAGCTGGGTCGTAATAAGAGATATTATAACAAAAGGTCATAAGGTAGTATGAGGTAACTGTCCAGAATAGAAACCATAAAGAAAATTCTGGAAAAAGATGAATCAACTTTATATTATTCACCCTTTTAATATCCTATTACATTAAATTAGTGAAATCTTTTACGAAATCCCATTTTTTTCAAAATAATACAAACTCACAGCAACTGAAACATAAACCAACATGATGGGATCTGTTGCTAAAAATAAATCGAACAGGCGTCTAACATCATCCATATTAGGTAGAACATGCGCAAACCAAGTGATAATCCAAGCAATAGCGAAATCTGGGCCTAAATCAACAGATTCTATACTATTCAGTACAGAAGTTGAAACATGTTCTAACAAAGCGAATATCAATTGCATGTATTCTAGAGTTACATCCATAGATTTCTGCATGAATAAACTATGAAGAATGTGAATTTAAAACAAAAATTATTTAATAGCTATCTTAAAAAAGAAACTCATAAGATATTTAGACAAATATATGACATTTAGTTGACTTATAATCCTAGCTATTTAAGGCTATTCTGCAAGTTTATTTTGACAAACGTTACTCATATATTAGAAAAATTTTTACATAAAACTATAATATATCTGCTTAATTAATCAACAATGAATTAATCAATTTGATTTAGTTATGGTTAGCGAGTTGCCAGTTATAAGCTTTGTACATTTTCAAAGTTTAAATTAACCAAATCGTTAGTTAATATTGCTATGTATCATCCTCATGATTTGACCATACTATTTCTAAGTTCTGTAAGCCTATTCAAAAAGTATCAATAGTATTCAAATGAATTTCTCATTGACTCTAGGTTAATGAACACCTTTTACTCATGGCTAACACTTTGACCTCAAAAGTCTTTATAGAGGTCAAGAGATAAATCAATCTGTGTCTATAAAGTATAATGATAGAGCTGACCAACCAGAGACATTTCAGTTTCACACTAATGTCCTACATCTGTACATAAAAGTGCTTCAAATAATCTGGGTTCCAAATTCTGAAAGAGGTTAAAACATTTTATTCTTATAAGACTTATGATTGATGGACAGTAATGCTTTGTAGACATCATGAATTAATTCAACATCACTTGAAAAATAAAAAGCCCGAGTGAATATTTTCATGTGTTTAACAATACAACTGCTTTATTCCCACCTGTATCCCTTGGGTGTTTCCAGGAATTGATGTTTGGTACGGCGTGGTCTCCAGTCATTAGGTTAACATATATGTAATTATAAGACTCAATCTAAAGGCTAATAACCTTCACGAATTACTTTGGCAATTTATTTAAACCTATGTAAATGGTTCCCCACCATTACCACTATCAACCACACCCCTATTTTATTCAGCAAATAAATGTCAGGTATCTAAATAGCACGAAAAAATCTACGTTTCCTTAAAGTATGTATACCATAAGACCTGATAACCATATAATTAGTTATTGATATATTGTAGTATGGAAATAAGAGGATGATATAAGCCGTTTAAAAAATTAATGTAATATCTTTGTACTTTAAATACTTAACGTTATTAGGAATTATTAATCCGCATATGTATAATGTTATGATATTCCAATGTCCTACTCTGAATAACTTTAGTTCACTATTCAAATTTCGCTTCTCAGTGTTCATATGAAGTATGATAAATCGCTACCTGTTACGTATTTATTTATGATATCAAATCTGAAACACCGTCATCCTGTATCAAAACTTGTCCAGACGTCGCAACAATACAAAACATTTAGTTATTGAGGAAGAATGGAAAATGTTTGCAATAATTTTCTGTATGAATATTTACCTGAAATGAGTAGGGATCAATTTATTTAGCAACATTCGAGATTCTTTTTCACCCAAAACCGAAAAGAACACATAACAAATATCATGGAAACCCTTGAAAATAAAGACGATAATCAGAGATGAAAAATGGCAATTAAATGAATAAATTCTATTATAACATTAAAACGAAGTGAATAATCAAAAAAGCGTTCAAACATAATTAAAGTGAAAAACATGTTGAATGAGAAACATTTGATCGAAATTTGTCAACAACAGTCATTATAAAAATCATGAAGTAATATTGTCGTGTGGTCTACTTATATCTACTTATCTCCTGCTTCAGTCTGGGAACCTGGGCAGTATCACAGCCCTCACACAAATCAAATGAGATTTGTGAGGCGCATATTTATCTGGTGCTTTCTTGTACCAATATTTATGTGTTTAAATAATAGTAAATAATAACTACTTATATCTATATAAGTAGTATATGGCGATGGTCAGACATAGAATGTATTTTGGCAGAAGACCGATAAGGAAAGAACTGAAATGAAGCGCAATCGGTAGGAAAATGCATGAACAATGAAATTAGAGAAGATGAACTGATATTAACAGAAGGAACAGTGAAGATTGAGACAATTGGTTGCTAATTTGCAAATTAACTGTTTGCTGCATGGTTATCAGAATTTAGTGAGATAGTCTGTAATTTGTGCTTAATTACATTTGATTGTCCCCAACAGTGTTCTGTTCACTACAATATCATACATAGGTAATTTTATGAGAAGGATAAATCATTTCCAGAACTTACAACATACTTTGAAAATAATCTGTTACATTCAACGATTTTTTATTGTGGTTCTATTTTGTTACTGATAAAACATTTAGTACGGTTGGAAATTTATAGTTACAATTGAGTCATAACATATGCCTTCTCCGTGTATTCCTATTTATCGTAAAATAATATCTTGGAAGAATTAACTTCATCGATTCAATACTAGTATGCTAGTGGTAATAATAAATTTGATATTATTAATAGGAACAGTATAAATTTTCACCACTCGCTGTCCAAAATGCCAGTTTGGAAATCTTACCGAAGGCTGTAAAACTCTCCACTCTGAAACTGTGTGTTAGCTTTCAACTTTTGGTCAGTAGAGTTGATTATACAGTTGTTTCCAAGATTTAATTATCATAAAACCATTTCTATGACTAAACTTTTATCCGAAATGACTGATTATCACTATCAAATCACTTCTAATAAATAAATTTACTAATTTCATTGTAATCATCATTACTGTTATGACAGTTGTACAGCTATATTTTATTGTACTTCTAATTGTATGGCCCAGAACAGACAAACTATTATGGATCAAAGAGACAGTTCAGAAGGAGTGAAATCAATCTTTTGCTACAATTACTTGCATATTACAAAAAAACTCAAAGTACCAAGTTCAACAGAGAAAATAACCACAAATTGCTGAAATATGATGGACATGTTGTAGGGACAAATGAGATATCCCAACGATACTAAAGCAATAATTACAACAAGTTAGATTTTAAGTTGAGGATTTGAAATATATATGATGAGACACTGATGAAAACCTCATTCTTTTTTATGGCAAAAATCAGGAAATGTAGTGCATATTGACAGTATATAATCCTAATTATGAGGTGGTTAGAAAGCAATAAGTAAAATACATGTAATTAATTTAATGACCAATAATATTTTTGGATTGTAACTGAAGAGGAAAATAAATAAGAAAACTATTTAATGGGTCGTGTGTTAAAAACAAATTGTGATACACTTAATATTTGATACTGTCAACTACAGTTAAAGGAACATATATTCTTAAAGATGATATTTAATGAAAAATTAGTGTAAAAACTGGTAACCAATTAGATGTAGCAGCCTTAAATTGAAGCAGCAAAGACCAATATGCATAGATATATTTACATGTACCTGATAATAATGTAAGGAAGGATTATCCACTAATACAGATATCACTAGACGAGTAACAATTCGTTGTATGCTTTCGATTTCTTCAGGATTTAAGTTCTTAGGCATTAAACTTGTCATACGACATGTGTCCAATTCAACTTGACGATAGCTTGGATGGTGCTTTACCATTTCAGGATCTAACTTTGAAAATTAAAAAAGATGGAACAAAAGTCATACTTATAAATCTGTTCTACATATAAGGTGCATGTACTTGAACTAAATGATTGTAAAAGTATGACAAAATGGATTATTATAATGCTAAAGTTGATATAATGGAAGAAACTTGTAAATCTTTCTCAGCATCGTAAGCGTCTATGGATACACTGATTCCCACCATTGAAAAAATAATAAAAAAGTAATGGTCTACAGTAAACAACCAAGAAGCATGAGCAGTAAACAAGGATAATGAATATTTACTTTGACAACCAAATATAAATTAATCTGCTAGTTTTAAACTACAAATACTACCAGATTAACCAATTTAGATACATGGAAATAAAGCAGAGCCTATCAACTTTTAACTAATTATTGTGGGGACTTCAAATTCATGAGATAAATATATCAACAGTACTTTCTCAAATTTGGAAATATTCACTTAGAAAAACCAAACATATATAAAGGTATTTTACTGGTTAAGTATCATAAAAAACTGGAGCTGCAACCCATCGGTTTAAGTTTTTGAAATTTAACCGGTTGCTGACAGATTCCAGTTCTAATACCTTACTGAGGGATGGAGGCATATAACTAACATGAAAAGATGTCCTTACAAGTAACTACCCAAATATACTTCTCAAGTTCCTGAACGAGACGAGAGTGGAAAAACTGTAGTCCACCAAAAAAGAAAAAGGAACTTCATCTAATGACTTAAGTTTCACTTGTTGTGGTGACGTACATCATAACAATGGGAATGACACTCTGATCCTTGAACTAACTAGACCTTAATTCAATGAAATAATGTCCCATTAGTTTTGAATGAAGCGACTTTCATAAATATTTTTAAAACGCATGATGTATTCCGCCTGAAATTCCCCGATGAGCATGTCTAATATCAGCTGCGTTTCAAATAAAGGTTTTCGCCACACCCCACCATTTCTAAAGAGCGAGAAACTGACCTATAAAGAGTAAGTGAAATTTCGCCTATGTCGTGGATGTATTGATCGTTTTTCCAGCACTAGTCGGGTGCCCAAGCATAATCACACACATTGGAGGTCAATAATTGTGTTTCACGACACAACGGATAACTTCAAATCACAGTGCGTGGTTGTGTACCCGGATTGTCTACTAAAGGTAGCTATGGTAGATAAATGTATTAACATTGCGAGGTACTTTTACGAAAAACACATCATGTGAGACGAATGTAGACAATTACTTCCCTCCATTGTTGCAAACGAACATTTGTGAAGTAGCCTGAAGATATTTCAAATCATCGAATCTCAAAGTACAATTATAAGGCCTGGTGTGTAGCGATGAATAAATCCTGCAAATCCTTGACATTCATGCTGACCTCATTAGTTTTATTAGACATACTCTAGCTGAAGGCGCTCGAGCACGCATCCGCACCAGATCACGAGTAGGTACGTCGTGCTACGTATCCTTTGCAATTACTGACCAACTTAGACCAAACGCTTTTCGACATATCGATGGTTTTCCAAATATATATTCGAACCCCTTCATTTCTGACTTTGATTATAAAGGCATAACATGTAAAGGCGCTGTCAAACTCCGAATACCTGTGACGTATTTAAGCGTGTGTACAACCACTAAGCCTAGGACACAATAAGTCAAGAAGTTCCTGGTTCTGAGTAGTTATAAATCTTGATGATGATACAAATTAATAATCTCCATATACCGAGCCAGAAAGGTTAACGCCATTATTCCCCATCGTTTGTCCCGGTTTCTTCACAATATTGTCATGTCGTTTCCTACAAGAGATATTCTGATCTGTTGTTCTAGCAAGTATCTCTTGAGTCATAAACAGGAAAGGAAAATAAGCTTCGAATTTTGAAACGGACAAATGATTCCAACAAAATCATTCTAACTGATTTCTTATTCCTTAACAATAGCTTAGTACGAGGGAATTTCAGAACAAGTACGATTTACTATCCGGTGAATATCAATGACTCAGAATATAAGTGACAATCTGATACGATGTGCGGACACTAAAGATAATAGTCTAGTCTCAATCGATTGGTGAATGAATGAATTACAAATCAATTTCATCTAATCGCTTATAACATTCTTTTATGTTTATTTATCATTCATATTCTGTAATACAAGCATGTCATTTCACTACATGAAAAACTATTCACCTGGCTAGTGGTTTTGTCTTTAATTTCTAATCACTCAAGTGGCTTAAGTTAATAATATGGTCTCGTGAACAGCCATCACTCGGTGACATTATATCATTGCGTTCATCTATCCATTAGCATTCTGTCCACTGATTTTAACAACCAAAAAGTTTTCATCTGGTCAGAAAATTTCCCTCCACAAAATATTCACACGTCAGAGTAAAGGTAGTGGCGGAGTAAAGATTTCTGTTAAGGAAACTACATATGTTGATGTTTTATCCCTCCTGTATTCATCAAATTTAGTACCATTGTCCTAGGTTCCTGTGTTTAATAAAAACCTGTACTCGTATATGAGGAGAAATTGGGCTCACTACATACGGTCTCCTTAGCTACAGGCCACTTTTATGGAAATTAGGGCTACCAGAAGACTGACATTTGTCTCTGAACGCGATAAGATAATTGTGATAGACTTCATTGCTAAAGTATAGTCCTTTTAACGTTTCAAGGCTCGTATGTTGTAATATGGTCTGGACCATTTTTCTTGAGTAAGAGGTACTAAGCAGCAAGTTACCACTAACACAGACAATGGTTATAGATGAAACCCCACCGAAGTTGATGACAAAACTTCCAAGAGTTAAATCTCAGGAAATCCGAGGAAGTTCTGATCTGCCAAACGCTGACTGGCACAGAGACTATGATGTATTACAAAATACTAGACCACATGCTAACCACAATGTTAAATATACTTTACTTTTCATTAAAATAAGGGTTAATAGGTAGTCACCTACGATTCGAGGCAAAAAGTGAACAAGTTTAAAGGTTCAAAGAAAGAAATCCAAACGAAAACTGTTAATATTTCAAAACATACATGACATGATATGGTTTACACACTGAGTATTGACTTTACCTATATCTGGTAGTTCGCGATTTCCTCTCACTAAGATTGGCCATACAATTTTTCTAACATCATCATCTACTAACCCATATCGACTGATTGAAAAGTGCCGCAGTTTCTTGTCATCTGCCTTTTTATTTACGCATTCAAGAATATCCTCTTTTTTGAAGAAGCCTTCGGAGCGCATGATACAATTACGGCGCCTCTTACGCTCTCAAGACCTAACCCTTCCAACCTCTAGTTCCAAAAATCAGGTTTCTTATGTTTTATGCTTATGTGGTAACTGATCGTTTTTGGTTACTTTGGTTATTAAATGGAAGATCCCTCCATGTACATAATGGGTCTTTGTCTTACTTTTCGTTTGTTCTTTCTCAGATACTTTCACTCATGTTCTTCATGCTCTCCCCTTGGAAAACAGTGTACCAACAGGCTGAACGCAAACCTACCAGAGGTCGAACATGTCTTATCTTCAGTTAGAAGAATTACAGATCGGTTAACTTCAGATAAATTTTGATGCCAGCCGAATTGAAAATACAGTGAAAAGATGCCACAAGTATTCAGAGTTTTACAACGCTTCAACCGGTAACAACTTCTATAATCGAAACGTGCCAACCTAGTGAGATCAGAAGTCAGAAGCGAAGGGGCTCAAAGACATATTTGATAGAATATCGATACAGTGAGAAGTGACTAGTGTAAGCTGGCTAGCGGTTGCAGTAGTGAAGCACGGCGTACTTGCAGTGACCTACTTTGATAACGAGAACGCGATTGGTATAATGGAAACAATTATTATTATAACCAAATGTGCCAGTGATTGTTTTACTGTACTAGTTTGTTTAAGTGTACCAAAAACACACATTGCCTGTGAATTTGTACGAACTTGAGTACGCTTGGTATTTCCGCTTGCAAACTTTGGCAAGATCTCGGTACTCTTTCGACGCCACGAGATCGCCGACAAATAAATCTCATTGCAACCGACAACAGCCTTCTATTTTTGGCTTGCGGAGGGATCCAACCTAGTACCTGGCACGTAATCTTTCTGTAGTGGTGACCACAGTCAATCGGGACTCCACGCCAACTGCATACTCATGATATTGTGCGGACGCGTGACCGAGCGTCATCACCTAGGTGAGTCCATTAAAACTGATATGGTCATCATCAAATGTTCAAGACTTACAGAGCTACTGATTTTAGGGGTTCATGTAGGCTACGGATCAATCTCTCACCCTAGTGGGGAACTGATGACCGAAAGACGTGGCCAGACGGACGTTTCAACCTAACGAGTTTGTCGTTAATAATCACTCTTCTAGTAGCTTGTTATGTCCAGCAGCGTCTGGTTGTCTTTCCTTACTATAAGGGGCCATGTGTTACAATACAATAATAAGGAAACAGGTACAAATTTCGTCGTTGTTTTCGTCTTTTCCATTCGTCCGGAGAAAGAAGAAAGAGGGATGTGTAAGTGTATATCGAATGACACTTGTGAAGATATAGAGCGTGCGAAAAAAGGAAAATAAACACATACATGTGTTTCATAAAAATGTAACACCGTAAAAGCGATATTTACAGAATTATTTATTTGGCTTTTAAAAAAATTTAAATATACGTATATTGTCGAGCATATTAGCAAACGAAATAAATTTGTTCTTTTGAAATAAAAATATCAGTCTTCAGTAATAAGGATAGTATGTTGATGAACCTGTAGTGATCCTCACAGATTACCTTCCAGTGAAGGTTCAGCTTCTTGAAAATGTTCACTGATGGTGCTGATACCACTTGTTCTGATAATGCGTTTCAGTCATTGACCACTCGATGAGAAAAACGTCACCCCATCTTTAGTTTATTAGATTGCAGTTTATGAACCTTCTTGCTATGACCCCGGAGATTATTAGTGCTGGAGGGAGCAAAAAGATAAGACATATTAACACCCAAATCATAATTAAAGATACGAAATGCCAGTATAAGGTCACCTCGTATCCTACCACAAGATAAGAGGAAAAGGTTTAGACATTTCAAACGCTCATCGTAAAGGAGTTTAAAAAGACCATTCACTAATTTTGTTCCCACATGCTGGACACACCCAAGTGATTTAGTATCCTTTATCAGACATGGGCTAGCTCCTTGGATACAGTATTCTAAGTGTGGCCTTACATAGGTGGGATATAAAATTCGAAACATATCCTCGTCAAAGCATTTAAATGCTCGGCGAAGTGACTATAGCTCACGACAACCTTTAGAAGCAGCCGCATTGCAGTGCATAGTAGTTTTCAAGTCGTGACCTATAGTTACTCCTAAGTTTTTATGTTCTTGAACGCGTAGAAGAGATGTACCATTAATAGAATAATGGTAACTGTTACTGTGCCCAATGTGTATGAGCATACTCTTCCTGGAATTAACTTCCAAGCCCCAATCATGAGCCCATCTAACTAATTCGTCCAAATCTGCTTGCAGATGACAACGATCAGCCTCGCTTCTTATTGTTCTCCAGATTTTGACATCATCCGCAAACAATAATCTGGACAACTTAAGTAATACATACAGAAGGAAAAGTAAAGGGCTTAAGATAATGCCTTGGGGTACACCACTTTCGACCGGTTTCCATTCGGATAGCGTTCCATTGACCCTCACTCTCTGTCTGCGGTCACATTAGAAGCTTCCTATCCATTCCTGTATAGCACATGTTATTCCAAAGCTCGAGAGCTTCTGCATACGACCTAAGTGTGAAACCTTATCAAACGCTTTGCTAAAATCTATGAATATCACGTCGACAGACGGGCCGTTGTCTAGGACAGCTGTCCAATCCTCTCTCGCAATGAGTAAGTTAGTTAAGCATGAATGCTTGTTACGAAACCCATGTTGCTCAGGAGTTAACAGATTGTACGGATCTATGTGACTCAGTAGCTTAGCCCGAATTGATTTTTCAAGTAACTTAACTACTATGCTGGTCAGGCTAACAGGCCGGTAGTTAGATACGATCCGTCTCTGACCATCCTTAAATATAGGACTAGCTATGGCGTCTTTCCAGTCTATATGTAGTTGGGCGTTTGAAAAGGACATGTTGAAGAGCGTCGCGAGCGGTCTTGAGATAATGTCCGCAAGCGATGACAGCAAACGTGGATGTAACCCATCGGGGCCCGGTATCTTACAAGGTTTGAGGTTAGTTAGCAATGGAAGGACAATATCCTCGGTCACGTGTATAGGTCCTATGGCTGGTATCTCGTTGTCAATGGGACAAGTAGTTGTAACACTACACGTGGAGTAGACTTCACTGAAATAGTTTGCAAATGTCTCAGCTTTCGCTAGATCAGATTCAGCTAGTCAATCTGAATTTTCGTTTAACAGTAAGGCGGGGATACCATCACTACGTTTCGTCCACCTTTTAACGTACGAAAACAGTCGCTTCGGACAGGTTCAGCTATCGTATGCCAACTGTCGTTCGTAAGCAGTACGGGATTTAGCTATGGTCTTTTTACATATATTCCGGGTTTTTTTATATTCTCACTTAAATGATGCCTGTCCTCTTGACAAGAATAGGTTCCAGAAGCATTTCCTACGCTTCAACAGCTTCCGGGTTCCCTTATTAATCCATGGAGGGCAATGTGATAGCTTACGTGCTGACCATGGGATAAACGGTTGAGTTACGGATTCGAACGTAGACTTAAACCTATTCCATGCATCATCGACCGATCCATCAGCATCGACTGACCAGTCAATCGAGATAACACAGTCCCTGATTTCCGGAATATTAGCTCTCCAGATATTAGGACGGGGTGGAGCAGATGCAAATTCTATACCATGTATCCGGAACTTAAAGGAAAGTACGACATGGTCACTATTCACCAGTGGGGGAAGGTGTTGAATGTCGACGACATTTTCACAGTGGTGTGTGAGGACAAGGTCTATCAATGACGGATTATGTTCCAAGTCAATATGTGTCAGCTTTACGATACATTGTACAAGTGCACATTGAATAATTGATGATAGAAGGAAGCTATCGAAACCCCCACCTGGAGCTGTGAGCTCTATCCAGTTGATATGGGGTGCGTTGAAGTCTCCAACGATGAGACAACATTCTGCCTTACTCCAAGAACAGACGTGTCTTAGGATAAAGTCGTCAGCGAGACAACACGGACTACGATATATTCCTTCTATAGTCATTAACCCGTTTCTAGACCTAATTGTTCAAAATGCTACCTCACACGTACCACTTACATGCGCCTCCGATATGATCGAGTGTATGCGAAAGTGGTCCCTAACATATAACATTATGCTTCCTCCCTTGCGACTTATATCTCTACCACTTCTGATACAGATGTAGCCTGAAATGGTGGGTGAACAGTTTATATCTACAGTGAGCCAAGTTTCGGTGACAACAATTATATCGGGATTTAATTCTTCCACCATCAAACTTAGCTCAGACATCTTATTCCGAAGACTACGGGCATTAGTGTAACACACATTTAAGGTGTTTTTGGAGACATACGTTTTACCCATACAGGTCTCGGAAGCATTGGCTTCCAAGACCTGACAACCCGAAAACCCTTAATCGTAAGGTTCGTTTCGCCGTTTAGCTTTCGAGTTTTTAACTCTGTCAAGGCATTCTTCCACTTGGTCCGATCCTCAAGTGGCCAGTCAGGTCGAATACGAATGTTTGAATCACGAATTTTGCGTGCGTTATTCAATACTACGTCTCGTTCCTCGAAATTACCGAGTACTAATTTTAAGACTCTTCTTTGTTGGGTCTCGCCTCCAACATATCTACTGAATCTGATTACTTTCGTGATATGTACCCATGAGACCTCTTCGGGTAGTACATTTCTGATGATAGATCCCACTAACTTCAGATCGTGGGCATGTCTCTTAGCAGGGTCGGTGTCTTTCGATTCTTCTAGATTCCAAATGATTACACTAGGGAATAAGTTGTGTTCACGGCTTTTGATCGTGATGTCAGATCCTGCATGTTAGCTACAGGCTTCTTACTGTTAGCTTTCCTTTTAACAATGTCGTGTGAGTCGAGCGAGTGACTCACAATAAAATTTGGTGAAGCCGAACTGTTCCCATCCACGATAGGGCTAAATATTTACTTACTTTTGAACTTTGGCGGAGTAACCTGATACTCAGGACGTGAGTCCAACACGGACTTGTCGACTATACGGGCGCTCTCTTTAGGTATCTTTCCTTCTCTTTAACGTTTCCGCGTTATCCATTTCCCACCAGTCTCAGCATCCAGATTAGAACACCTCAGGATGGTAGTGGTTCTAGCCGGGTCATCAGTCGCTGCTAAAGCAACTTGTCCATCAATATCTAATGGCGTGTCTCTCATTAATTAATAATAATAATAATAATTTATTCTCAAATAACAGATTGTTACATGAGGCATGCCGGTTTACAGGCAAGATCAAATTGTTAAAGCAGTTACAATTTTTACTGTTGAAAATTACTCAGCTGGGTTGATATTTCATAAGATATGAATGTAAATGTATTTCGTAAGAAACATATCAATATCACACTTGGCGCACTTTATGGAGATAGCGTTGCAACATACAACTGATAGTCGAGAATAGATACATGCGAAGTTGGGGGCTTTTAGAAGTTTCGACGTTATATCCCTCCGGAATATCGGAAGCTTTAATGACGGTGTAGGACGAAGTCACCCGTGCCATATCTGTTTTCGGTGGAGTATCTGCAGGAGGCTGAAAAAGGTGTAAGAAAAAGGAAGGACGAAAAGCAGAGCACACAATATTCATGGAGGAATAGTTAATGTATAACCATTTAGTCTATTTGTCTGTTACTGAAGTATTTATTAGGTAAGAACATACTAATGTGTTAAAGAAAAATAAGTGTGGGCAAGGTATGAGTGGGTAAGGAACTGTATAAATGAAGGTAGTTCAGAAGAAAGTATGGAATTGTGTAATTATAAAATAAAGTGCTGAAAACAGTATTCCGATACAAATGGCTGTCTCCCTTTTTTCGATTCTGTTTGAACCCTCTTTTTTGTTTTTAGATTTTATAGGGTATAGAGTGGGCTTCGTTTTTAGCCAATTGTCTAGTTTGCTTGTAATAGGATTACTCGGTAGGAAGTGGAACCAATTTAGCTTTTTTTTAAACATGATTTAAAGTGGTATTTTGCATGAATAATTTCGCATCAATACCATTGGTTCGTGACATTCCACTTGACATAAGGAGCCGTAATTAATATGTTCTGCCCTACAGACACGGGTGCATTGAAGTTATCTCCCCACCATCATGTTTGCTGGTCAGTAACGCCACCCACCCTCCTTTTATGATGTTAGGCTCTCTTACGTTTGTGGTCAGTATGAATATTGCTTTAATCAAGGACCATAGTTTGAATACACTGTCTCTACAAGTTCCATGTTACAAGCAAATCAGATGGTAATAGCATTTGTATTATGGGTTAGATATCCATTAAATATATCGTACTTCTATGAATATAACTAATGGTAAAGGTTATAAGAGACAAGTCAGATTATATGTGGTTATGAGATGGTAAGGACTAATAGCAAACCAGAGAATATGAAAGAGAATATTGTAAAATTTTCAGGGTAAGGAAAACAAAACATTGAACAACTCACAAGAATTTAGGACATTTGAGCTTCTTTTGATCGGCCTTAGTTGGTCAGCATCCATAAGATTAGTGAGTTATCTGTCTACTTGTAATAAGAAAAATAAAAGGACATGACACTTAGGAAGAATAATTTGGTTTTAACCATTAGAGAGATTCGGAAACTGAAAATGAGGGTTAGGAGCAGAAGGCCATGGTCAATAATCAATAAATAGTGGGGGAGGATAAAGCATGTTTTCTTTAGTTTGGCTATATTCAAGCTAACGACAATGGAGCTCGTTATATTCTTGTTCCGTCTAGATATTGGGCGGTCCATAATAAGGTGCCTCATTGGTAGGCGGGAGTTCGAGGAATAGTTGGTGAAGTTCTTTAGAGTTTAGTAACAGGGTTATTAGCCTTTTAAATTTGGTAAAGGTGTCACAGTTACGGATAGGTATTGGCAACCTGTTCCACAATAAACTATACCGAACTGTAAAAAACCTACAACGCATTTGTTTTTGATGTTTTTCGGTAAATAGTGTATATGCATTGTTTCTTAATCTATAGGCTGGGTTATTGATCGTAGTTTCGGGGTAGATAGTTCTGCTTCGTGTTGCACCATTGGGTGTCTGGCACATGCCATGGCGACATTTACGACACTGATACAATCTTCGTTATCAGTATCCATGTTGCCGGTACGGCCCTCGTCGACCTTTTTGTTAGCTAAAGCTAGAAGGCTAATTGCTTCTTGAATGAGTAATGTTTTGCTTGAACAACAAAACATAGAGAGCCAATGAGAATTAGGCTTCGAGCACCTTTTATAGGCAGTAGGACTTAAGCGGATGCACATTTTGTGGAACCACTTCTTACATTCATCACAATGCATCCCTTCTTCCACAAGGAATAGGCATTATGGCTGTCCACACTTGTGTGCAGAGCCAACCATCTTAAAATGAACCAAAAATGATAGACAAGATGGATATGTTAGACAAATCACAACCTTGATCAAATAAATCAAACCGAAGTCGACCAAGAATGTTTTGATGCAGTCAATACACAAAAGCAAGATCAAAACACACAAATACAGTATCACGTTAGCTGAAATAAATTCAATGAAAGTGTAAACAGTAGTTTTGATCAAAACAGTGAATTTAACTCAACGAGAAATAATACCACTGCCCTTTTAAATCGCGCGCGTGTACATAAGCATATGAAAAATAGTTGTTTTACATAATTTTAAGAAAAATCGAGACAGAACAAAGTCCTACGTGCATTAATTGTTTGTGTGTTCTGAAAAATTTACTTTTCTTCCAGAATGCGTTGCTTCGAGTCTCTTTTCAGATAACACCGACGTTTCGTCTTGACTGTTGGCTATTGGATGAGGTGTCGTAAATGTAAGAATCGTGTCTTTCGATTGTAATGGATGAAAATCGAAGTGAATGAGTTTCCTTCTAAATACGCGATTTTGATGCGATCGACGCTGATGCTATCTTTAGTTCCGCTCTTATCGGTTAAACAGTACTTAGGTTTACGCTGGAGAGCTTTGAAGGGTCCTTCGTATGCTGTTACCATAGGTCGTCGAAGTGAGTCGCGGCATACTAAGACGTGTGTACTACATCGTGAGGCAGGTTGAACGAAAACATAAGAAGACTGCGGTCGAGTGGAAACACGTTCAACTGAACGCATCGCATTTGTAAGCCTGCTCGTGTACGGGTTTAGATCCATGTTCCTTGAAGAAGACGAGGGACTCACGAATTCTCCTGAAAGTCAGACTGTCGTTCCATAGACTCGTAGAGTTGCAGTGTATCCAATGTCAGCTTTCACTGCATTGCGACTATCAAGTAAAATGGGTGGAAGAACGTCGGTCCACTGTGAAACGTTTGCATCTGACAGTGAACCCTTAAATTGTAAGTGAAATGGTTCCACCAACCCACTAGTTTGGGAGTGGTAGGCAGTAAAAATAGTGAATTCTCGGCCTTCAATGGAGTGTTGAAAGTGCCGTGAAACACAATACATAGTTAGCAGTTCCGTGTCTTGCAACGCTTTCAAGAAGAATATCAAAGGTTGTCATGTGTGGTTGGCCCAGGAATACATGACTCATCCTATGACGAATCGGATGCGTTTACTGAGATAATGATAGGTCATTGAGTGTCCTGATGTGCAAGCATGGTTGCCTCTGCGTTAAGCTCCTTAATTGTAGAGAATGCCTTTCTCGCGGTATTGTCCAAATTGATGGGTGTCCCATTCCCACAGAGTTGGTCGATTGGAGGTTTCATGAGGTACGCGCAGTTCGGTACCAACCGTCTATAGAAACTTACTAGTCCATTGAGCATGTGCAATTTCTTGATTGTGGTCTGTTCTGGGTAATCCAGAATATAAGCCACTTTGCTTTTCAGAGATCGGACGCCTTGAGCATCGATAGGATGTCCGGGGAAATCTAGGGATTCGGTTGCGATTTGACATTTCTGAATGTTTACAGTAATGCTGTGCTTTTGTAGTCGTTCGAAGGCAAGGTCCAGATGCTGAAGGTGAGATTCTCTATCTGAACTTACAATCAAGCAGTCATCAACATACTCATGTACGAAGTTGAGACCTCGTAAGACGTCATCGACGAACTGAGACAAACGATGGGGAATAATGGCGTTAACCTTTCTGGCTCGGTATATGGAGATTATTAATTTGTATCATCATCAAGATTTATAACTACTCAGAACCAGGAACTTCTTGACTTATTGTGTCCTAGGCTTAGTGGTTGTACACACGCTTAAATACGTCACAGGTATTCGGAGTTTGACAGCGCCTTTACATGTTATGCCTTTATAATCAAAGTCAGAAATGAAGGGGTTCGAATATATATTTGGAAAACCATCGATATGTCGAAAAGCGTTTGGTCTAAGTTGGTCAGTAATTGCAAAGGATACGTAGCACGACGTACCTACTCGTGATCTGGTGCGGATGCGTGCTCGAGCGCCTTCAGCTAGAGTATGTCTAATAAAACTAATGAGGTCAGCATGAATGTCAAGGATTTGCAGGATTTATTCATCGCTACACACCAGGCCTTATAATTGTACTTTGAGATTCGATGATTTGAAATATCTTCAGGCTACTTCACAAATGTTCGTTTGCAACAATGGAGGGAAGTAATTGTCTACATTCGTCTCACATGATGTGTTTTTCGTAAAAGTACCTCGCAATGTTAATACATTTATCTACCATAGCTACCTTTAGTAGACAATCCGGGTACACAACCACGCACTGTGATTTGAAGTTATCCGTTGTGTCGTGAAACACAATTATTGACCTCCAATGTGTGTGATTATGCTTGGGCACCCGACTAGTGCTGGAAAAACGATCAATACATCCACGACATAGGCGAAATTTCACTTACTCTTTATAGGTCAGTTTCTCGCTCTTTAGAAATGGTGGGGTGTGGCGAAAACCTTTATTTGAAACGCAGCTGATATTAGACATGCTCATCGGGGAATTTCAGGCGGAATACATCATGCGTTTTAAAAATATTTATGAAAGTCGCTTCATTCAAAACTAATGGGACATTATTTCATTGAATTAAGGTCTAGTTAGTTCAAGGATCAGAGTGTCATTCCCATTGTTATGATGTACGTCACCACAACAAGTGAAACTTAAGTCATTAGATGAAATTCTTTTTTCTGTTTTTTGCACACACGGTTCTAATTTCTGTTCTGATAAAATACTTTAATAGTATAAAATGTCTTAGTTTCGTTTATCAATCATCTTTATAACTGTGATAATTTTAATCTCGATGTTATTTGAATCTAGAACGCAATAAGAAGCTAATGCTATACTTTATTACAGGAAAATATACATACAGTTACAAGCACTTCGAACGAATTTAGTGGAGGGAGGCTAATATGTGTGAGCGAGTGAATGCATACGAAAATTTATTGTCAAATCTAACAAGGCGCAGCTAGGCAAGGCGAAGGATATTAAAAGGATTTGGAAGCATATATGCATGGGAAAGATGATGATTCATTGAGCGATATTTAAGCTATTAACATTTCAGCTAGTGAGAGATATGTGTGTTGTTTGTCACATGTGAATAAAAGTGCACGGTTAAACAGACATTATAGTGATCATAATATCACAAATGAATAGACGAATTGCTACCGTTCCAATAACATTTTCTGTTAATTAAGTTAGTGAAAGGGCTTAGCAAAATTTAACCATAATTTAAATTAACCGTAGGAGTGCTGCTATAGCATCTTGTCACTCTTAAGTGCTTTTTCGGCCACTTTTCAGGACCAATTTATTTCCAAACAATTTCACTTTTTTTCATCACACTCACAAAAATACAAACCAGTGAATATAGCCGATCGATTTTATATAGTACGCCCAGCTGACAATCAAAAAGTGAAAATTTGAAGCTTTTGGAAATCGTTAGATTAGTCTCTTGATATTGAAATTTAATGAGGTAAACATGTGCAAAGGCTCGAGAATATTCTTCTACATTTCGGATGATTTCTATCTTTATTCATGAAAAAAGGCATTTATTCTCAGAGACATATATTGTACATCTTAAAACTGACAAATAATGAAACAATGCAATCGATCATCCATCTTAAAGGTACTCAGAAAAAATGTCCCGTGACCAAATAACCAAGTGACTTGAGTTTAGTTGTATATGTATTTCGGTCAGAAGTTGTTTTTCTGCTTTGATTTTGATCACAAATTTGTTTAAGACCGCGGAATTTGTTGGTCGTCATATGATAGACAAATTCCTTAAATTTGGTGTCTTATTCGTAAGTCCACTTTTGAAAATGGTGACCGTGCACATCTAGTTGTTCTTGTTTATCATTCGTTTTTGCTTTTGATATATCGGATGGAGATGTAAAGTGTTGGTATGTTCGGTGCGGTTAAACGGCAGTATCCATTACAATCCTAGAGATAACTACAGATCCAAGTCAATTATGGAACGTTTGTTCTCCTAATCTTAAGTGCATTTGGAAAAATACAAACTCGATCATCTTTAAATCACTATTTTTTGAGAATTCATATAAAACCAAGAACACTTCAGTAAATGACAATAGTTGTGTTGTTCGTTTCCCATAGTTTATAAATGCATGCCTCACGCTTCGTGTTTGTAAGGCTAGATGGTTTTAGTTTCATTTGTTAATCCTTATAGTGCGTATTAAGTCAAGTTTGTCCCGAATATTAATTCTTAATGATTGTGCTTAACATTATCACCACACCATATTACTTTTCACGTGGTCTGCTTCCGTGCGATTAGCCATTCTGTGTCATAGATTATGGTCCATATATTTGTAAACCTCGGTTGTTCCAGTAACATTGTGTCTACTCTTATGTGTTTATCTGTTAGACAAGATTCGTCATTTGGACTACACCCCAAATAGTTGGGGCAACATCTTTTTCGAAGTTTAGTGGTCGTATTGATAAATAGGAATGGTTGTGAGAATACAGATTCTAAATTTGAAGAAAACATGAATAGATTGGTGTTTAGTCTACGTATTCGAAACCCCTCACAAGGGACAGCGCTAACTCCTTGGTTATGGTTATTGATTTTCCTTAATGATAGGAAGTGTAGCCGCATAAACTCGTGCACTTACAAATTTCCGGAGGTGTTTATTTCTTCGTCCCTAAAAGTAGTTGATCATTGTTTAACTTGAGTAGCATTTGAACTAGGAAGGCCATTTCAGTATTACAAGAAACTAGTGTATTCGAAACACGAGACGGAAATAGATCCTTTCATCATATCCTGCATCGCTAGTTGACTTAGAACAGCTAGCTACAGATTAGATTTGTTTACAAACAAATTTTATCGCGCTAATTACCCAGCAATTTTGTGTCAAGGTCTGATAATGGTGTCCTAAAATCTTAAGACTAAACATTGACTTAGTGATTTTTGGATTCCCTTGCCTGAAGTTCAATATATTATTTCGTGTTAAGTTAAATAGGCCATTTCTTTCCCTCATCTGGGAACTAGGTTTCAGTCTCATTTTCATCTAGGGATGTGAATTGTCCGGTATTTTAGATTCGTTTCCGAGAAGTGCCAAACTGTATGTTGTTTCGAACGCATGTTTGCGTCATCTCACTTTATTCATGATAAACTGGTTTTGGTGACGAAGATACGTATGACTTTTTTTTGCAATATATGAATATGATGAGCTGGCATTAAGGTGTCACGTTAGATTGCACTGTAAGTTGAGCGTTGGAAGTTAGACCCTGGGTTTTGCGAATTTATGTTGGTCAATCATATGTAGCATACAACTCGGCTCAAGTTGGCATACCCCAGCACAACTGGACAAAACGACTGATGCAAATCCCAGTGTAGTTGAAAAAGTAATTGCACCCATAGTTAGAAAGGTGGGTATGACAAAAAAAAGTGCGAGATTTCGGGACTTAAGTTCTAAAGGAAGACAAAGAGTGAATACACCTATACCATTGCAAATGGTTCTGGGTCATTATTCAAAGTCTAAATTGATTACAAAAATCATCCGAACCCAAATCAAGTAATCTGCACCTACTTACATGGCTCAGGCCAGTCGTCGATGACATTATGGACTGGTGTCACGTCTATTTGGCGACCCCTATCTTCTAACCTATTCCTACATCAGACAAAGTCGCTAGTCGAGGTAGGAGCTTGGGGATGCTTAGCGCATCCCAACCACCTTATTAATCAATTTCCCATATTTACTTAGAACCATATGCCTAACCTAGCTATTGATTACCCAGTAGTACAAAAATCCCTCGAATACTCATATGATTGGATACTACTAACGTACAACTAGCCATTTTTTAAAAGTTAATGATTTCATCAAACTCAGGCTAAACTATTCCAGTCATGAACATTAACTACTAGGGAAAGTGAGTCATATACTAAACTGATTGGGGAGGATGTATTAAGACATCCTGATATGTTGCTCATCGATTAAATTTGGCAAGAAATGCTTCAACCCGTTAAAAGCCTTAATCATGTCGACTTCTTAGTGGCCCATTAAGTCAGTCACCAATAACCCTGGTCTTCAGATTAGTTTCAACTATCAGCTTTAAACAATGTTAAGATGGTATCCTGATGCCACTTTATATATATATATATATATATATATATATATATATATATATAAGGATAATTTTCCTTTTTTTGAGAATACTTAAAATATTTATTTTTTGCTTTACTCTAGGTCACCACATAGGTAGGCTATCGTCAGGATTGTTAGGATCCCCTTTTTTACGACCTTTTACTCATTTTAATAGCATCTGATAAATTACATTAATAATTATGTGTTCCATTCATGGCCCATGTCCATTTTTGAAAATATTTCTAGTATAAATAAAATCCATGATATTAACCATATTAAACGATCATTACGCTATATTTTCTGGACGTGTCTAGATGCACAGTAAGGGATATCTGTAAGCGATTATTGTGAAACAAAACTGAGCACCTACATCAGTTTCAACGTTAAACCTTACTACCAAAGTATACTAAGACTTCAGCGTTTTCCTTGCTTCCCCTGCAATGACTTATTTCACAGGATACTACTCCTTGTCCTAATTTTCCCTTGACATCACCGCCCTGCAACCTATCAGACTGACTTTTCTGTTAGGTTCACTGTTTTTTGTTCTGTATTCCTCACCATTCATTACAATGCACTTTGATGATGGCATGTGTTGAATAACTAAGCACACAGGTTTTATTCGAAGTTCGTCTGGGAAAACGAGTTAGTTTAATCGAAAACACTTATCATCCTTTTCAGACCATTAGGCGGTCATAGAACGATAATTGCACTATATGCCTTAGCCTCAGAAACATGGGTAATATCCTACTCAATAAAACTTTATCGGCCTAGTTTCATCTATGTAGATCTGGCCTACTAAAATCAACTTATTCCAGTTCATTAATTAACTAGTCTTATTGTTCGTCAAAAAAAGATAGATTTTACCTCACTGAACTGAACAAACTATTTAAAAACCAGGTGCATCCTGTTACTTGTATGTAGACGGTTTTTCGACAGTTGCCTCTAATCTTTCAGTTACAATATTCGTTGCTCAGTGTGTAATAAGCTCCGTTGTAGTGAAATTCAAGTAATATATATATACATTATTGATCACTTGTGAAATTGTTTGATCTGTATTCTATAAATGTGATAATTGCATTACATGACTGATTTTCTGCTGCTTTTCTAGAAATTTAAAATGTTTGTCGTTTTGTATTTTAATTTCAGGAGTGTTTGTACCTACATGTTTTACTCATTCACAGTTTATTTCATTTGAAATATATTCTTTTGAGTATCAATTTGTTAACATTATTCTATTATTCATTTCATACCATTTTTTGTTTATTACAGCTTTTAAAACCTAGCTTATCAAGCTTTATGATATCCTGGATTATCAAGCATAATATGGTCGTGTTTGTGTTGAACTACTAAGCCCTATTCCCTTGGTTCCGTGTAAATTATATAAAATAACTATTTTTCATACAATTTCCTGTTATAATATGCGAACGATTCCATATAAATGAACATTCTTGTCTCATACGGACAGTGACTACTTCCGTCCTAACAACCTTTCATTCATATCTATGATTCTACAATGAGGTGAGTTTTTCGCTTTTTTTCCTGAGAAATACTAATGAAATATTAAAAATACGTTTTGATCTAAGAAATATTTTTTTCCACTAAATCAAGTTAGCTATATTACTCACTGATTATTATTTATTATTATTTGAACACAAATATTGGTACAAGGGGGGCACCAGATATATATGCGCCACACGAAAAATTGTCATTTCGTTTGATTGTGTGAGGGCTATGATACTTCCTGGGTGCCCAGACCGAAGCAGGTGGTTTTCTTAGAGGGCCACACCCAGAACCTTTGACCTGAAGGTCTGATCCACATGGCAGTGGAGCATCGTAAGGAGATGCAGTCCCATGGTAGTCGGTGACCAACGATAGGTTCACACGCCATTTTTACCCTCAGGATACTGGAGCCCATGTGCACCATTGGTTTGGAATCAGGGTTTTCCAACTTCCTTAGGTGGACCCTCCGTATCCATCAACCCGGTTAAAGCGCTGGACATTCGCCTTTCGTCCTCTCAATTTCGTAAACAACAACCCCATCGTGAGAAGGCAGTGAGTAGGACTTCCCTGGCAGTGGCTATATACGCGTGACCGTGTGAGAGCATTTGAAGAGAGAGGGCGGGCCCTCCCCACTCTCGGCCGTACCAGGGCATTCTTAACTTGACTCACCATAACTTGCTAGGTATATATAACATACTAATTTACTTGATTGTAAAATATATTAGTGAAGCCTTGGTGCGGAGCTAATTAAACGAATATTTTTTTCGCTCAACCTGTATTTTTAACGATTCGATAGGAGTATTTAATAAACTGAATTACTATTGGATTGGATTATTTAAAAGTCATGGACACCTAGATTTTACCTCACTGTCGTTGTCACAGCTCTACATTAAATAAAAATCCTGAAATTTTTAGTTTACCGATCATCGCGAGCAATAAACAATAGTATTTATGTTTGTGGTTGCTTTTATCACGGTTGAACGTAATTCACTAATGCTTATAATAACCACCTTTGGGGGTTCTAGTAATTATTGTATTTTTTGTCTGCTCTTAGCCCTGAAGATAGCTTGCGACCCTAAAAGACTGATTACTTTCTTAGTCTCACTTAATTTAGCTGCAATGAAGTTACTATTTTCGTGGAATCCTCGAAAACAAGCAAAAATTCCTAAAATGTGGGTGGTCTCAACTTGTTCCATTGCTAACATATATGTCAGTTTCAAGTAATGTCCATGGGAAACTGAAATGACGAGATCCTATCCAATGTTCTTATTCCATTTTAAGGTGTATTTACAAGCATAACTTAGTGAAGCCGATCATCTTGTGAATTGGTCTCTAGTGTTTTGAGATATATTTCATCTGCGACTTGAACAAGTTCGGTGTGGAACACGTTTTCTAGTCCACATAACTTGAATGATTTGTCACCGTATGCAATCCCAACCGCCGCATCATGTTAACAGCTATAATTAGGTTAAATCTAATCGTAGTTACTGCGATGATCAAAATGAAGAGTTTAGTGGTTTCCAACTGACCACACGTACATGTTGTAGTGATCATTAGTGTCTGGTTTAACCAAGAGCAATTGGTTATTGATCGAAAATTTTCACATCAGGTCCAACAAATCTTATAATACACTGAAAGCATGCCTTGCACCTAAATTTCTGAATTTCGTAATTGTGATTTGGTATAGACATTGTCAAATGGTGAAATGTTAAGGTGTTATGCGTATCGTGTAGGTAATTTCTGTCGAATCATAAAATATGTAGACCTCAAAATCGTAAACCAGATACTCATTTAGACATTCTGGTTTTATTGTTGTGGTACACTTGTTATACAGTTAGGTTTTCGTTTCCCTGATCCTTATGAAGAATGCAATAAAACGACCCGTAGTCATCCTCATGTTCTTTAGTGTATGATTTAACAAATCATTATACTTTATAATACCTAACTTGTACATTCTATTCATAGCTTCGATTAGCCTTTTTAAATTATCTGTATAGGATTTTATTCTGCTTTGACATCTACTTGTACGTAAACCTACCTTCTATACTTCCAGTTTATTAAAAAAGAATTGCTGTCCGTTAAATTAATCTATCATTTATGCACATAAATGTATGTACGTTCATGTCCTTAAAAGTTTGTCTATCGTGTATCCTTAAATAAGTATTCAAAAATCTGGTTACGCCTCAAGATTTGTTTGTTTATCAACTGAGTTTGCTAGTGAACAAGGGACAGACATGAAAGTAGTAGGACATATTCATCATGCGATTACCTGATATCTGTAAACTAGTCACACCTATAATTTTTTTTCTTGAAGTTGAATGTATGCATCTTTAGATACCAATTTCACCTTATCTCCCGTGTGTAGACTATAGCTATCAGTTTTTGAACGGTCAAGTTTTAAAACTCGATTTTAGTTTTATAGACCATAAAAATGCAAGTTACAGTTAGACAGAAAGGCAAAAGTTATATTCTTCTTAAGACTGATAACAACCATACCACGGCTAACGAATTTAAAATAACACCCAAGATTTCCTTTTCAGTAGATACCCTTAAAGAGAACTGCCATTTTCTATATAGACAACAACTTTCAAAGTTACATGCATATGTACAGTATCTTGATCTAACTCCTAAATTTCTCCTGTCCAAGTTCTATTCCGGTAAGCATTAGACTTCAAGGTTGACACTGATTTTATATGATCAATACTCAACGACCGACGGGATTGTCTGAATAGTTTAGTATCTATCCTCCCGGAGCTTTGAATTTAACACCGTACAGGTAATGACAGTTTATTTTGTTTCCGTTTCTATCGACAAAACATTCCACTTTTCTCCTCACTTCGATTTCCGTCTCGTATATTTTAACCTTTAACTGGTACTTTCATATTTTCATGATTATTAGGATTAGTTCATCTGTATCGAATCCCTCCGGGATTCGGAGTTGTCAAGAGTTATAGTTTTGTCACTAATTTTGGGACCTTTTAATGGTCGACTTAATGCTCACTTGTTTCAGAGATATTTGATTTCTTTTTTATTCTTATCGAACACTTTCCCTGATTTTGTCCATCCTCCCCCAACAATTATAGCACTTTATTCTATACTATGTACAAAAAACATTAGTTATTTCATTAAAATACCGCTAATTTCCTGACAGTCTATCAAGTTAACCGAATACTTTCTCAGTTCATTTATGAATATTATTTAGAAGTCATTCACATGCCTCTGATATTTAAGCCAAGTTGTGAGATTATTCACTGTAGTTTGTGAATACAATGTATCAAAGAACTGGCTATTCGAACGTCATTTTCATTTCACTACATCTTATCAATTTATTTATAATCAAGAACACCGTTCGCAAATTGTCGCATCAGATAATAACAAAAAGTGAAATAATTTCAAAGAAAAGAAAGAAGTATCGTCATCAAGATATAAAGGCACGCTTAGAGACCACTGAGGTAAAGCCTCTCTATCAACCAACATGATTTAAGCGCCGAAGACCTGTCTCTTTACCTTCTCGCTTGTAGAAACACTTCCGTCTCGTGAAGTCAGTAGAGCTTCTCTGGGAGAGGTTATGAACGCGCGACTATATGAGAGCATCCCAAAAAGAAGAGCAAACTCTTCTCAACTCACATTTGGGCGACGATTTTTTTTCTACGCACAAATATTTCTGCTTATTCATGACAAGTTAATCTTCTCTTTGCTAGATTAAATTTTCTGCATTTGAATATGTTAATTGATTTTGTGGGTAAATTTATCATGCTAACCGCATAGTACTTCTCCATATTTTGGAGTTCAACTTTTTTTGCATATTCCTAGCATTTCTTCACTACTAAATTTTGTGAATGCTCTAATTTAGTGCATATCTATTTGTTTTATTTTACTACCCGATATCATTTGTTTTTGTATTAGTTTTTCATGTAGGCGTGTGTATGTATTTCGATAGTGTTATAAGAAGACTATACTTACTGTTGATAAATCACTAATCTTTTTCTCTTCTACAGTTATTTTATATTTATTTTCTCCTACCCTATCATCTCTTTCATGTAACTAATAATCTTTTTAAAATGATAATATTTATCTATGCCTTGATGATTGGTTAATTTTGCCATAGTTCGTTGTCCAAACTGGTTTTAATTTTTCTGCCAGTTCGGTTTTCAATCTTGTCTCAATGATAAAGTTGTGGTGTGCCATTGTCTCTCAATACTTTACAAAATAAACTGCACTTGCCACCTACTACTACTATTGTCCGTTTCAAATTTTAGTAGTAGTAGTAATAATATGGCATTGATCGGTCTGTTGATTGGTCTGAATTAATCAAAGTAATTCACTCTCATTTTTATTAATTTATTGTTTTGCCTGTCTGTCTATCCTACTATCTGTGTATCCAATTTTGTATGTATATGTGTGCGCGTGTCTACAAATTTTATGTCCTGAATTTTAATCTCATACAAACATCAGTATTTGTATTACTCTAGGTGTTCCTTTTGATTGTTTGTATATTCATCTCTGTGTACATTCTTCTTATTACATGTTCTTCGAATTTTTTTAAAAATTGATGTCCTTCCTCGGGCAGTCAAATTAGCTGCCCTAGATAGATTAGAGATGTTTCTCGTTTATTTGTACTGGATACTATTCTTTATTCCTTGTGAAAGTTAATGCTATTGTGTATTGACAAATTAAGTGTAATAGATGACAGACTAATCATCAATAATATTGAATTTTATCAATAAGTAGTATATCTCATAGTTCAGTCATACTTTCTCATCCTGATCTGTCTCATTTTGATTGAAAATATAATGATATATACTATATACAAAAACACCATCACTAGATTGATCATCTTGTATTTTAATGATCTGTGGTATTTGTAGCTAGATTTCACAGTTGTTAACACTCACGAATATGTACATCTATTAACTCTCCTCTTTTCACTGGTGTGCTAACAACATATTGTGTTGTCTGTTGTAATAACTGGAAAAGGCCTCCCGTAAACTCACTTTGTAATTTTCAAAAGCACGGAAATTCTATCCTTTCTAGCCTTTGTCCATGGTTCGAATCATTACATTAGGAATCGCCAAACTAAGATGTGACATCAGTCAATGAATTTATAACCGTTATTATACCCAATGTTAATAGATCACACGACAACTTCATGATCACTCAGTTACTGGAGCCCTTGAGAGGGATAGTTGACAGTCTATCGGAGTGATATAGGCAACATTTATTTCACCTCAAGTCTTGAGTTCCACCATTCCTCCTGAAATACCATCCTTATTCCTTTTTAAATTATTTCAATAGTTAATCTCTTTCACTATCAGTAATGCTAATATTATTTTGGCTCCATTGCTGTCTATCTTGTTGTACTTACTTGTGGTATGGGAAATTGAACTCACTCATATTTCTTATGAGCTCTACGTTAGTCATGACTGACTAGTTTTATTTGAACAGTTCTCTATGTAGTTTTTTTCAATGCATTTATTTCTGTTTTACTACTCATTTAATAAAATGAAGTCTCTGTCTGAATCGATACATTTATATCACTAATTATGTTGATTAATGCCACATTGTATCTTAGTGACTGAATTTATAGGCGTTAGCTATTTGGTTTACAATTAAATGAATGAGGGTGTAGTATCCCTTCCACTATAACGGTAAGCACTTGGTTTGGATTTAGTTGTAGTGGTAAGTGCACGTTGATGAAAATTCCCAAACTAGGAAAATCACCATGTCCCGCTTCTTTCATGGTTTACGATAGATCTTGTTGTCACTTTGGGATAAAAAAGTACCTTCATATTAAAATTATAATTGAACATACGTTTAACCATGACATTTACTGAAAAGCTGTGATTTTGCAAGAATTCCATGCTTAAATATTAATTAGCTTTTTTCAGTCACATATTATGAATGATACTTTGTTTATTTTAGTTTAAAATGATAAGTTATTCTCTCTATTATAATTAATATTACTCCTATTCCCGAATTTTGTTTTTTTTTGTCACAAAATTTAGACCTGCTTGTGCATATCCTATCCTTCAAACTAATATTACAAATGGACCAGACTTGTACAGGGAACGTGATACATTTAATTATGGTGTTGCCAACAGTCAACCACTACCTGTACAACCAATGGGCTCTAACCAAGCTATGTATCATGGTTCAGTATCTGCTCCTGGACTTAGTTGTCCAAACACAACAATGAGCCCTCAGCCCCAAATGCCAACACAACAATCTCACTTTCAAATGCAACAGTATCCCCAAATGCAACAATCTTATGGTGATGCTATGGGAAACTGTCAAGTGTCTTCATTTCAACCACAACAACAGTATCCGACCATGATTTTGAATTCCAACTTAGATAAGGTGGCTTCTCAACAGTTATCTACATCTGAATCACCGCCCAATTTAAATTATATTAGAAATTCTAATATGAATGGTGCTTTGCCACATTCTCAAATCATGCCCAACACAACAGTTTCTTATGGTCTGCCTTCAGCTCCAAATTGTAGCACAATAGCATCACACCAACCAAGAACACCTCTTATTTCAATGGGAACTCAGAACATTGTCAACAGAAATATTCCTCAATCACAACAAATCTGTCGACCATCTGCCACTAGGGTTGTTTCATCTGAATCAGTTTGTAAGTTCATGGAATTTATATCATATTACTTAACAGTAATTAATTAGTATTTTCGATTTCACATTTAACCCTTTAATATCTAGTTTGGAATAATATTTAACGATTGAATTATAAAGTTGTTGTTTGTTCATTGTATATAGTTACACTGTGGAACTCAATTATTAATTTAAATATGATTATCACGCGATGTGCAATAAGATAAATGCCTTATATAACAATTGTACTTTATAAAACGTTTCACTATACGAGAACATATTTCATCTGTTTACCTGTCAATTGGTAATTTATGCAACTTATTTTATTGTTGAGGGAAATTTGAACTATAAAATTACCCATCACTCATTTTCCAAGATTTAAATTATGATTTTGTTGAATAGTTCCGGTTTTATAGCGTCTAACTATGTGTAATTTTGATGAGAAAATTGTTTAATTATTCTTCGATTTCGGTAGCTTTACAACTTCTGAAATTTTTCTCTTTCTTCTGACTCAAAAAAAACGATTACCCTTACTACTACTTATTTGATGATATCGTAATGCAATTGCACTTTACAGATTTATTAATTCTCTGTTTTTTATTTAAATTTATTTTCAAATATCTTATGTGTGGGGATTATGGTTATTTCTCTGGTTTCAAACAATCAGTAAAATTTAATTCTACAGATTCATCGTGGAGTCTTGATATTATCCTTTGTTCTGTTGATAAAATTTATAAAAACCATTGAAAATAGTTCGGTTATTAATAAGTTCAGAGTAATTGTATTCATTTAATTCTTCTAATTTCTTTGTCTATGTAGTGACGTTTGTCAAAGGATAATGATTTCTAGTTATAAAAGTGTATACTGTTAAGAATCCAATTAAAATTTGTCACATTACCATTCGATTTATAACATTTTACAATGTTACTTTTAAGCTTTGCAATAAAGGATTAAATAAATATATTTTTATCTCTTTCATAGAAGCTACGTAATTAGATAACATGCAATAGTACGTTTAACCTTGAGATCATAGTAGTAGTTATATTATTTGAAACGTACTTTTTCTCATCAAAACCATTTTGTAATTCATAAATCTTCTTGAATATGAACAAGTGTTTGTTAATCTGTTTGTTTCTCTATTAGTGCAAAAATGCGACTTTTACTACTCGTTTACTCAAGTCTTGTAGGTGAATAAAAGAAGCAAATTAACTCCCTCATCAGATACTTGGGTATGAGCCTCAGTTTAAAAGTGTGAGTGCTAATGATACTATCTGTTTACTCCTAACCAAAGTAGGTGGGGTGGAGTCCGGACGTGGAATTTGGTGACTTGAAGTCAATTGCCTTAACCGTTAAACTCGTTACCCCTCTCGAGGTATATGTCGCCAATCAGGAAATCTCTAGCCAACTCTATCCTGAGCTCTCCTTTTCAGTTCTGCTCATGATTTTGATGTCTGCCTTCAATTTCCGACACCATGAGTTTTTTTGCTCTGCCTTTTTTTCTTTTTACAGAGAGGATTCCAAGTTGGAGCTTGCTTCGTGATACAGTTTGATGACTTCCCTATAGTATGTCTACCTTCAGCTGGGAGCTGATTTGTTCTCTGCTGTAGTAAATTATTGCTGATAGTCTCTGTTAGTGGGTTTGGATTATCTTGCTTAAACAGTTGTTTGTGAATACCTGCACTTATATAGTGATGGTGGTGGTAGTTCTCCAAGTTCCAGCTCTATATAGTGGAATTGTTTCGATGTTTTTGTTAAAAATGCTGACTTTGGTCTCGGCTGACATTTATTTTGAGCTCTAAATATCCTTCAGCCGTAGGAATGCTGCACAGGTTTTACCAATCCACGCTTTAATTTTTGCATCAGATCCTCCATTCATATAGATATTACTCAAGCATATTAAGGCTTCCATTTCTTCTATGCCATCAAGTGTGATTTAGATGGTACTCGCACTAATGCAGTGGAGTCCTTTTTTACGAAGTGGGCTCGCTAACCATAATACCCTTAACCTTCTTCTACCCGGGCTTTGGACCGGCAATAGCTACAGAGGGGCTCTGGACAATGTTGCAATATCCACACCATTAGTAATAATAATAATAACTATTATTATTATTTTGCGGAGTATTATCAACGTAAATTAATCTTAGTGGTATTTGTTTATGGTGTTATTTATGGAAGTGTCTATTGTTACAGCATAAAGTTAAAGCTTGTTTATTTAGGTGTTTACTGGTGTTAGCAATTATAATACTCATGATGTTTGTTTTCTTCTCTACTAATTAATATAATAAATAAGATAAACATGATAATTCAAATCTTTCCGTCGTTATTGTTTTGTTTTTCTCTCCTTCCTGTTCATGTTTATTATTTAGCGATTAATCAATGTTTTCTAGTGTTATCATTCCTCATGATATCGTTGTCATCATCTAACATTAATTGTGCGTAGATATTGATCATTCGTTAGCTTCAGTGTTTTCTTTCAATATTGTAAAATAAAAGTTGCTACCTCCGAAATGGTTTTAAATCACAACAAAATAGACCATATAATCTGATTTAATTTTAATTATGATCAGCCTAATTTACTCATTTGTATTTGTTGTCTTTCTTGATCTATCCCATTTTTAAAACGTAATAATATCATTTGTTTGCAAGATTTAAGGTCATTTCACGATATGTTTAGTCTCCATATGTTGGCTTTCAATCATTTCAGAAATTCCGTTTGTTTGTTTCTCAAGTTTTCATCTCCCAACTCATGAACATTGTGACTCGTTTTGTCAGAAATCGACTGTGCAAATAATAAGTCAAGGTGAATGATTATTGTATGCTTACACAAATGTAGCAGAGCAAATACGATATATGACCTTATCTCATATGTCGTGTTTGATATGTTTTCCAGTTAAATATGAAAATGTCTCTAAAACGGAGAAAATATTTAGATTTAGCCGTTCGGATTCCCGCCAGACGGTTCACCTTCTCGATAAGAATTTTGGGACTAATTTCAAATTCCTTATCCTCATTTTTACGTAGAAAAATCTGTGTGCTACTAATTCTTATATGAAAATCTTAGATAAAGAAAAAATTGTTAAATCTCTTGGTAACTTGTCCCATCAATTTTAACATTTAAACAACTCTAGAATTTCCAATAATTTTAAGAAACCTATTATATTATAGCTTTCCAACCATCTTCAATGTATCTTCCATATTCTTCGGAATGTCCAGTTTCGCAACCAGGATCTGGGATAGCTGCTCCATACTCTGTGGCGATGTCGACGTGCAACACAATACCTCAGGTGATTAACAACGCTATGGTACCAGGCTCAGTCGGTTGTCCTGGGCAGTCACCCAGGCCACCTGCTGGTTGTCGGAATCAAGTCTCTTCTAATGCCCCAACTTCAACACCTGTAATGCAACAACAACAAATGTATAGCTCGCAACAATCACGTTCTTTAAACAATTCTAGTGTTTACTCAGGCTCATGTTATGGAAATCAACAGTATACACAACCATCACCAGCTTTCCGACCAAGCCCAAGTACTATGAACTCCCAAACAACAGCATCAGTAGTAACGCGTTCAACTACTCCCAGGGACGCTCAGGGTAACAACTGTCTTACTATGCATCACACCTTACCGCAACAACTACCAGTCTCTCAATGTTCTTCAAATCCTTCATCAATTGTTGGACCAGGATCTTTGCAGTCTGGTGTTAGGTCGATTGGTAGTTGCAATGTTAATAGTGGTACTACAATATACAATCATCCGTGTACTCCTGCAGGACATTCCGTGCCTAGTGCAATAGGGAGTAACCAAACGGTTGCACCTAATCCTTCCACTCCTCCATATGTAATGCCAACTGGAAACTCAAGGGTTATGGGATCTCATGTAAGTTTTGTAAATTTCAAAAATCTTGTTTCGAATGATCTCTGTAATCTTTTCTATCATTCATTGGGTATATTTCTGTAACAAATTAGTCGTTTTATAATTCTCTCATACTCAGGTCCTTTAACGTCTCGTAAAAACAAAACTGTTATCTCTTGATTTGCATCAAATTACAAATCTGTCGTTTCACGAGTTACTCTGTATGTTCTGTTACCGAAAAGTCAAGAATTGTAACTCCATAGATCAGGTAGACTATTATGATCTCGATCCATTATTTGAGCTAGATGGTTTACCTCTAAAGCTTTCATTGTCCTTCCGAATAGTATCATCCGCACAAACCTCAGACAGAACTGAGTTGTTCGAATTTCTCAACATATGACTGACAGTTTAGTCTCTCAACCTTGATTGATTGTTTTTTACCTTTGTTCTGTCATTATCTACATAATTTTTTTGACTTCGTAACTGTCCATTATTTTTCTAATTATTTGATATAAGTCGGATCTATTTCGACATGTTTACTGATTGCTGTTAGACCCATATATAAGAAATATATTGGGAATTACAACAAGATTATTGAGGTCTTTTAGAATATGTGTCTGTGTAAATAATATTGTCCAAAAGAATAATGAAAGCATGCATATATGTATCTTGTCCTACGTTGTAGATGACTGACTGACATGTTTTCAATCCCTCAAATTGTATGGACAATATAGTCATTATGTGTTCTCACTATAGACTGTGACTAAATTTGTTTATCTTTCATAGTATATACCGAACTCAGTTCACTTTGTCCTAGGTTAATGAAAGAAATAATTTCAATAGATATCATGGTTGGAATTTTTCTCAACATTGTGTTTAACAGGATGATATTATCCAACTTTAACCGTACAGATTAACAATTAACCAACCTTTCTGTTCCAATAGCTTAAAGATAAATATATTTTAATAGTTTTATTCATTAGTCTTTGAGCAAAACTTGTAAATTGATGAGAGGATACTGTCGAGCTTTTGAAAGTTAATAGGATTGGTTTAAAACAAAAACCTTTTAGTAGCTGATTGCACGTACACATGAACTTTCCATGTTTAAACCAAACATTTGTAGGTCTTAAGAACCCACAATAATGATTAATGTACCGAAATATGTCTGAAATGCACTTCTGCTAATATTAATTAATAAATATTTACTAACTATATATAACCTCTTATAAAATTAAACACTTGATTTCACATTAGATGTTGTCTAAGTGGAAATGAATTACACTGGCTAACGAAAATAAATTAGTTTTCTAGGTAATATCAGTAATTTTAAGATTTTAATTTCTTTGAGTTGTTAAAAAATATTTGTCTATTTCCTTTTTGGCGAATTGTTGTAGCTTTTCTATGGTAGTATTATGTAAGTCTACCATTTTTGTATGATATATATATTTCATTTTTTGTTTTTCTGCTTGCTGTAGGTGAATCCAGGTGTTGGTGATCTCTGCTACTTACCACCACCCCCTAGTCGGCCAATTTCTTCCGGTGGTCGTGAAGTTGTCATGACTGCAGTTTCAGTAGGCAGTGGTGGCGGTGGTGGTCCTGTAGTAGCATCGTCAGGTAATGAAATGATGTTAAATTCAAATTTCCACATTTCAACTGGCCTAAATCCATCCACGTCGACATCTTTCAGTGGAAATAACTCTCAGGTATCTGTGTATTCGATCTAAACTTGTTCTCTTTTTTATTTTCATTTTCAGTCATATAATACAGTTATTGTATTTTTGAATTGTGGATTAGTATCTAAGACATGGGGTCGGGTTTTTACCGTTTTCATTACGATATTATTTTTTACTGATAGATTGTACGTGAGCTTGAAGGCCACCTTGATTTCGATATCTCAGGTTACTGTGCTTAGTAGTAATCAATTCATAGGTTACCTGTCAAGTATGTTTCTTTGTCAGTGAAGATACATCTTTCTTAATGTAGTAAAAAGGTTACTATTTCTGTGCACATAATATCCTAACCTCTGCATGAGTGCTTGTCTTATGAATTTGTTTTGATAATGTGTCACTTTAGTAACTTAAATCACATGGGTAACCTGTTCTGTAAACAAAAGGCTGACAGTTCAGCTATGTTGTTTTAAAAAAGCTCAATTCCTATCAAGTTTTATTTGTAACGTCTTAAATCCAAGTTGCCTATACGTTTTACATTCTTTCTACTAGAAATCCTGACCTATTGATAGAGGTAAAGTCACTAAATAATAACTTTTCAAACGTTAATGCAGAATTTGTTCCTTTTCCTTTGACAAATTAAACAACCCTAGCTAAAGCCACCTGAATGATACGTTTGCCGTATTTGAATGTCTTAATATATAGCTCAGGTTAGTAACTATGACAATAATTCAGTCTATGTCGCCAGCTAGGAGCATCAGGTTCAGTGGTTTAGATGTCTTTCCAGCATTCCCCATATCGTGCGTCGTTTGGACTGGGTAGGAAAAACAGTGAGGTGGCCAGTTTATGAGATGGATCTGTATATAAGAGTTACATCTGTTGGTTCGTCATGCCTAGTGAAGGATTGTTCAGATGTGATAAAGGTCGTTTTTTCCAGTTATCACCTTGGGCGTATTATAAGTCATCAGCTTTCATACTGAGCGCTGTATGTTAACTGTGGAATTCATATCGCGATGTAGTAACATAGTCAATTTACGGCTTTACGTTTTGTGATGAATTAAAGTTGCTAATACATACATTGACTGATGTGTTTCCAGGTAACTTTCAATCCGTTAATCATAACGATCGTAGGACGTGTCAAAAGTGTTTATTGTTCCAAGTATTCATACTTCATAGCGAAAAATGCAGTTTACGAGATGAATAGACAAAAATTACTGAACCTATATTTATCGATTGTCATAGGAATCTAACGTAAATTTAATTCCAAAGGAAGAAGTATGACTGAATATGGCAAGTAAGCAATAATATTAAGCTTAAAGTATAGTTGTAGTTAAAAAATGATTGCAACATCGTCACTTCAAATTACCATAGATCGAAACAGAATTCTGTACTCATCAATACCGTTCACTTCAACAATCAGTAACACTTTCCTGTTTGTCCGACCTTACCATTCTTTCAACCCGTTCCAACCTTACACAACATTATTCATCCTTGTAGTTTGTGACTAGCTTTGAGAAACATTCGAATTATCTAGGTCGAATAAACTTTATGACCTTGTCAGTTGACCCTACTGCAAATTTAATGTGTCCACACTACGAAAGCAATCCTGCTAAGATCTGTGTGATCAAATACTACCGATAAATTTTCCTCCTTTCACGTCACATCTCATAGCTGTTGAGCTGTACAAAAGTGACTGCCACGGAGTATACTCGACCTTAGACATGTTAATTGACATTTCACTCAGGTGGAGTTTTGTTCTCTGAGCAGGATGGTTTGCTTGTAGTGTTCTCATTTTTCTTCTCAACGACATCATCAGCCCAAGCTTGAAGTAGAAGTGTTCGAATTTTCTAATCTCCACTATCTCAAAATTTGGCTGCTGCTACGGGTGGGCTCGAACCACCAACCTTACGGTTAACAGCTGAACGTGCTAACCGATTGCGCCACGAAGGCGTAGACAGGACAACACTATGCAGGCTTCTTCGACACTACGGCGTGCCTGAGAAGATAGTCAATATCATACGGAATTCTTATGATGGATTAAACTGCGAAATCGTGCATGGAGGACAACTCACTGACTCGCTTGAGGTAAACAACGGTGTCAGGCAAGGTTGCTTACTCTCACTCTTTTTCTTTCTCCTGGTGATTGTCTGGATTATGAGGACGTCAACATATGGAGGGAAGCATGGGATACAGTGGACAGTTAGGTTGCAGCTGGACGATCTAGACTTCGCAGATGATCTGGCTCTTCTATCACACACGCAACAACAAATGCAGGAGATGACCAGTTTAGCAGCAGTAGGTCTCAATATACATAAAGAGAAAAGCAAGACTCAGATACAATACAACATGCATCGATCGAATGACACTTGGTGGAGAAGCTTTGGAGGATGTAAAAACCTTTACATATCTGAGCACCATTGTTGAATACGGTGGATCTGATGCGGATGTGAAGGCATGGATCGGCAAAGCAAGAGCAACATATCTACAACTGAAGAACATCTGGAACTCAAAACAAATGTCAACCAACACCAAAGTCAGAATTTTCAATACAAGTGTGAAGAAAGTTCTACTGTATAAGGCGGAGACGTGGAGAACTAAGAAAGCCATCATCCAGAAGATACAGGTGTTTAATAATAGTTGTCTACGCAAGATACTTCGGATCCGTTGGCCAGACACTATCAGCAACAACCTGCTGTGGGAGAGAACAAACCAGATTTCAGCGACGAAAGAAATCAAGAAGAAGCGCTGGAAGTGAATAGGACACACATTAGGGAAAGCACCCAACTGCGTCACAAGGCAAGCCCTCACATGGAATCCTGAAGGCCAAAGGGGCAGAGGAAAGCCAAAGAACACATTTCGCCGAGAAATGGAAGCAGATATGAGTAGACTGATTTCAAGAGATATTTCCTGGAGTTCTTATGAAAAGCAGTGACCAGTGGATTTCAACTATGTCTGTTGTGAGATATCAACTTACTGAAGACAATGGTGAACGGTTGCTCAACTTCGTTGTTTGGTTGAAGTTAGACATTAATACCGTTGGATGCCGGCGCAGTGGTCTGGTAGTTAAGCGCTCGCGCGCGAGACTGATATGTCCTAGGTTCGAATCTCGTGAGGCGGGATCGTGGACGCGCACTGCTGAGGAGTCCCACAATAGGACGAAACGGCCGTCCAGTGCTTCCAGGTTTCCCATGGTGGTCTAACTTTTATTGACTCATGATTTCAACCATAACATTACCGAAATCTCCACAAAAAATCCCTTCAGATATGAGGAGAATAAACAACAACTGGATAGAACTAGAAAGGAAGGCCCAGAACAGAGTATGTTGGAGAATGCTGGTCGGCGGCCTATGCTCCATTGGGGGTAACAGGAGTAAGTAAGTACTATCTCAAAATGACATTCCACCGGTGCTATTGCTAGAAAACTTAACCAAAGTTAGGTATGCTTTTTGGATACATTATTCAAACAGTCCGCATCCACCCGTCATAAGTTGACTTTCTATGTAAAGTATTATGTATCCCACCGCTAAATTCTGTGTGCTCATAAACAGAATTTTTTTTATTATCTTATTTCATTTAATCCGATCTCAGATCCCCGGGCTTCATAATGATTTTGATGGATCTGTTCCAAACAGTTCCCCATTAATGATGATGACTATGCCTGTTTCTTCACCAATTCCTGGAAATTTCATTAATGGTCCAATTCATGCGAATGTAATGAATATGTCTATGGTTAGTTCAGCACCAGCCCCTCCGCCATACCATCAACCTACTTCTATGATGCCTTGCCGATCAGTGGGTCCATCGTTTTTCAGTCCCACCTCTATGTCAATGCCTCCCATCACAGTGACCTCCGCTGTCTATTTAAATTCAATCCCTACTTTTTCAACTGTACCGGATCCTGGTAGTGTAAATAATAGTGATCGTGGTATGTATGGAATTACCGGAGAAAATGTAATTGGCTCTTCTGTGAACAGTAAGCAAACATCTGCAACAAACAAAACTCGACCCAAAAGAGTCCGAGGCAGTAAGGTCAGTATAGTATCATATGTATATTACATGTCAACTCTTTTCCAACATGTTTGTTCTATTTTAATTTTCATACAAAAAGTATAGCACTCTCAAAAATTTATTTTATAATTATACATCTTCCCATCAATTTTGTCCATAACGTCATCATTTGTATAGTATGTAGTAGAAAGTTTAAACTTCCCAAACCAATTAAGTTTATTAGTGGAGAACAGATTAGTAACGTTTTGCATTAGAAAGTTGTAAATTATTCGCTTAACGTATTTTATCTCTGTAATTCACATATTTAACATGAGGTTATATATATATATATAATTGATATTGTTATAGATTGAGGATAGATAATATGGACATTTTTTCATGAATGTTAACCGAATTGTTCCTGTTTGTTTCTCTTCAGCATAAACGGTAAGGTGGGATGAACATGATAGGGACATATACCTCCTCTTAAACTAATCTAATCTCATTATCTGTATCACATAATAAAATTCTTATGATGTATCGGTTTATTGTAACTCAACTGTCATGGTTTTCTTTTTTATTTCCGTTCATAGCTCTGGTGTATATGAATGAAAAGAAATTTAGAAATTTCGCTAATTTATTTAACACATTCAGTTACAAGCGTATATTCTCCAATCATATTTTTTCGCTACGAACTTCATTCTTTTGATATGTATGTATAATTTCGTTAGTATCTAAGTACATCCGAGCGTAATTCAAGTAAAAACAATATGTTACTCTCTGTTATCAATCACTTCCCTCATTTGGCTTGTTGGTAATCTTTTCTTATTCTGATAGAAAAAATTCTTGTTAATCAATTTTACCACTGATAATCCATTGAAGGTTCAAGATCAATCAGTTTTGTGGTGATTAAATTGTCTTTTTTAATTTAAAAAAAGGTTTAATATATTCTCACTTTGAAATGTGATGTTATGGCAGAATAGTGTTCTGTTGGGATTTCATATTTATTTATAGAGAGTTTAATAGTGTTATAACACCACTTCATTTAGGATTTTTTTCTTACAGTATTCGACCATTCAGTTTTCCGCATCATATATTCTTTGCTTCATATACTTAGCTTTAATTAAAGAGGAATTTTAGATACATTGGTTTATATATTCACCTCTTTTCGTGTTGTTGTCGTTATTATTATCTGATAGATGTAACATGTACCATCGTACAGCTGAATGATGATAGTATCGCGGAAAATTTATTTAGATCGTATCTTTATTTTGTAGTTCTATGACAATAAAGATATTCATATCTACATTGGATATGCTTACTAATCATTTGTTTCAAATTGGTATTTAGTAATGGGTTGGAGAATGCTGGTCGGCGGCCTATGCTCCATTGGGAGTAACAGGTGTAAGTAAGTAAGGTATTTAGTACGGTATGCAAGAGATTCTCATAAACATAATTAAACCTAGGACAGATTTATGCATCAGTTCAAGTTGGCATTTTTTCGTCAGAACATAAAAAGAAAATTAAAAAGATAAATAAATGGAATGAAAATTGTGGTGGGAAACTAAATATCGGAACTTTTATTTCGAAAGAAATTAGCGTAATATCATCAAAACAACGCACAGTGGTGTTATAAATTTTAGAGTTGTTGTTTTTCAACAATGCTATATTATGCAAGTTATGTCGACTTGCTGTTGTTTGTCGGTCATCATCATTGCTACGACGTTATTTCAATGATCTTTGCAATTCATTTTCTTATTTTCATTACCTCGTACTAATGCGATCTGTCAACATAGGCCAATGCACGTCTTTTCCAGGCTGTCTTGATAATCTCTGTCTTGATATAGAAGACTATAATTTATTTGTTTATTTGAACACATAAATATTGGTACAAAGGGGCACCGAATACATATATGCGCCACACAAGTCACTTATTTTGCGTGTGAGCTGTGGTACAACCCAGGTGCCCAGACTGAAGTAGGTGGTTTTCGGGGGGGCACTCTCCGAGTCTTTGATCTAATCCACAAGGCAGTGGAGAAACGTAAAGAGATGTAGTCCAATGCTAGCCGGTAGCCAACAATTGGTTCATATGCCACTGGTTTCTTTAGGATTCTTGAGCCCATAAGCACCATTGGTTTGAAATCAGAATTTTCCAACTCCTCTAGGTGAATCCTCCATATCCACCAATCCTGTTAAAGCGCTGGACATTCGCATTTTGTTCTCTCAATTTCGTAAACAACACCCCCCCTCTACGAGAAAGCAGTAAGTAGGTCTTCCTTGCTAGTGGCTGTATACGCATGGCATTGTGAGAGTGTTTCGAGAGGGAGAGAGTACTCTCCCCACTCTCGGATATACCAGGGCATTTGGGGGCAGAAGACTAGGAACTGAATTAAAATGAAAAACGACACTCATATATCCGCTTTTTCTTGCTTTAAAAATTCAACATTGTACTATTATTCTTTTCCAGTTTTTTACATACTTTTCTCCTGTTTCATTTTAATAGCTGTAGTAAAATTCAACAATTTTTACAGATATACAATGATGGAACTTTCGTCATTGTTTCATTTGATTTAATATCTTAATTTCTGTATGGTTGTGTCGCTTTATTAAATCTTAATTTCACTTCCTTTAATGGGTCTAAACGCTATTTCTTTTTATCTCGAAATCCCGATGATGCAACAAGTTACATTACAATTTTTATAGTCTTCAGTAACTCAACGGTTAGATTTCATTTTCAAGTCCTTCAAGATAAATACAATATTGCTTCAAAACTTCAGTATAGTCAACAGTAGGTTTCACTTTTGGATTTTCGCTTTAATTTTAAGGTCTTGATATGATAATATTTTTTAAGAATAGTCATGTTTTCAACTATCTTCTGACATGTGTCATCAGCAATGCGCTGTTTGCTAGTTACATACTAGACAAGAAGACAACACTCGTAATACTTTCTTAATCATATATTATTATTACTTTGGTTTTTGATCATTCTGAGACGCGTCACAAAGGTTAATGACTAGCTGTGGACATTTTGTGTAGATGAATGTATCTCTTCATTAGTTATCTCTGTAAACTTATCTCCCATACAGCTAATATCTTTGCTTCGGAAAATTGTCTACGAAATCAAATTATTTTTGTTACTATAATTGCTTTCTGTGTGTATCTCATTGATGATGTGGTTACGTAGACTGTGTGTGCATGTTGTTATCTTCATTAACTGTAGTGCTTGTGCATAAAGACTAGTCATTGTTCATTATCATTAATGGCATTAATGATAATTTGAATATCAGAATCTTTAATACTACTAGTTACTATTTGATTTTGAAGGTCATTTAAAATACCCGTCATATTGTGTAACCAAAGTGAGCTATTTTTTTCGTGTGAGAATTGTTTTAAATCTATAGATGTTTTATTTGTATCGTTTGTCGTTTGTTCTTTTTTTCTCTTGTATTTACTGCTTATCACAAATTATTGGCCATTTCTGACTTATTTTAGTCAATATTACACTATTCACTTTTCAATCGACTGAAACAGACATGTACACTATGCATCCATCACATATGTGTGAGCCTGTTTTACACACATATACACCTTTCATGCAACAAAATTATGCTGACAATATTTTATACATCAAATCGTATGTGTACATAAGTGTATTTGTCTTATATAATTATGTCTTTGTGTTTGTGTGCGCGCATGTGGATCTATGGTGTTTCTAGTCTCCGGTCTGATAATATATATATTTATATATATATATAAAGAGGATAATGATAACTATAACTAATTCAAGAATTTTCCATGAGGTTTCACTTCGGAAAAAAAACAAACAAGCATCTCTTATACACATATACATACTCATATTGTCTGTGCACACAATTTTTAATTTATCTACAATACCTACTTATTAATTGTCCTAAGGTTGATATATACATGTACGTGCATAAATTGTACGTTTCTCTTTCTTTGTATCACTCTTTTCACTCTCATAGTGCTAGTGTGAATATTTTGATAATGTGATAATCGATCTTTCAGTGTTTTTAATTTATACCTTTTTCTATCTATCTCTAAGAAAATAATGATATACAATCACTTGTTTTGTCTGTTGAATTTTTAGCTTATTATTGTTTCTTTCTACAAAAATAGTATGTTATTATGTCTACCATTATTATTATTATTATTATTAACTAATTAATTAATTTGTGGACACATAATTTGCCCATTTCCTTCGTAAAATGATTTGAGTGTTATGTTGTCAAACTTTCCTCGTTACTGTGCGTTTAGGATGCCATAATCATGATTCATATAGAATAAAGTCATGCTAAAATACTGTTATATTATTGTTACTATAACCCGATTAATTACAAATTAGTTGACTAAACTTTTTCGACGTGTAGTTGTTGTTCTTAAATTATATAAATATTACAAGTTCTAAAAGCACATATAGTCCGTGTTTAAATATTGATAAATATTCCATGTTTTCTTTATGGAATAAACAGTATCACAAGTTCACCGATATGATGAAAAGATAATAAAATGTATGTTTATATATTTCACAGTTGTTGTATGCAACTTTCATATGGTTCACCTGACAAGAACACTTTAATTGTGAATTATATTTCGTCCAAAACTGCGGGTACTTTCAAGGATTATCCATCGCCAACTCAACAGTGTGAATAGGATTGTATTTGTCTTCCCTCTTGTGATTCATTCCCATATTGTGTACTAGTATTCTTGCCTAGTCACTTAAACAAGCACTTCCAATCAAATCTCATGTCTGATAATCTTTTCACTTAGTTGATTAGAAAAAACTTTATTTCCGAAATTTCTTTCATCTTACTACAACCGGTCATGCATTGTCAGGTTGAGTTACATAGTATTTTTAGTGTTTCGGAATTTGAATGTATATTACATCCTTAGGAGTATTTCATTATAGATACTTGAAATGAGTATTCATCTGTCTGACTTAACCCTCACTCACATTATCAGTGGATCAGTCCGCCATCTATGGTAGCAATACTAAATAGTCTAGTAAAAATGTTTATTGTTTGTTAGGGTTAGCCCAAGGTTTTGAACAGCAATCTCTTCCGTCTTCACTTTTTATGCTTTTTTGGATTCAATTCAATACTTATTAGTTCACTACAATCTTACTACCACCTGCGTATAAACGAATAGATTCCCTATTACTTTTTAATCGACACTTTTTGTTGAAATGTAGCTATGTTCAGCTGAATATGATAATAGCTAGAGTCCGTAAAATTATCTTTCATGTCAAATTTTAAAATTTTTTGTCAACCCACTTATACTATGCTTTGTCAGTTTTTTTTTGTTTTGAGATTTACTTAGTTCACACCATTCTAGGGGGTGGACGATGAATATAAGCTCTATAAATGTCCAATTGTTTTGTTACTACTTAACAAGTTGACTATCTTTTGTGTTTCACATGCCCAGGGTCATCTTTTGGGTCACATATAAACTAACCTACTACTACTAAAGGCATGCCTATATGTATATGTCTCACCGTTTAAAATCTATTAATTTTGAGATTTGCTTGATTGTATGTCTGACCTCTATCTCGTGCCCTTAGATGACACAGCATTGTCTATGTGCATACTATGTCCGTCCAACTCCTTTTATTATTTTTTTAATGACTGAGTCAGCCATTAAAATGTCATTTATTCACATTTATTTTATGTGCTTTGTTTCACAGTCTAACTAGAAGTGTTCACTTCAAGGTTGGATAAATCATATGATTCGACACTAGAAAAACCTTATTCGGGTATATAGTAAAATAGCCTCGTGTTTTGTCCCATCCAATTTTCCATATTCAAGACTGGTAGTGTTTGCCATATAAGTAGCATCTTCATCATGTGTAGTCTTCTTTTTTGAGTTTCAGCACGTTTCCATCTTTCAAATTTTGATACCTTAAGCATTGTCATTTAAGATTTCAGCGTCAATGAAATGTGATTGCGCAATATCATCAATTGATTGAAGTTAAACTTGTACGCCGTTGCATCCCGGCTCAGTGGTCCGAATGTTCTGGGTTTAATTCCCGGTTGCATATCGCAGATGCGCATTTTTGAGCTTATACTGGGGCGAAACGGTCATTTAGTACCTTCGATTTTCTGATGGCGGTCGAAATTAGGTCTGTTTTGATCTCAGTGAAATTCCACATTACTACTGAGCATTCAGTCTAGTTTTAATAACTGTAGTCAAAATAAATGACACTAGCTGGTTATTACATATATGGATTTACATATAGGTTACGAAGAGAGGAGTCAGCTTAAGCGCAGCCTAATTAGAGGTCTACGCAATGATCGCAAACAGTGGTGGGTAGCGAAAGCAAGAGAGATGGAAAAGGCAGCGGCAATAGGTAACAGCAGACAGCTATTCAGATTTGTTAAAGAAACCGGTATTAGGAACCCAACTATCAGCGAAACTATCTCAGAAAAAGATGGACACATTATTCATTCTCAATCCAGGAGATTGGATCGATGGGCAGAACATATTAGAGATCAGTTCAACTGGCCTTCAGCCACACTTCTGTTTCCCACGATTCCCAGTCATCCTGAATAACAAGTTAATGTAAGTCCACCAACTCTTTACAAGGTTGAAAATGCCATAGGAAATCTGAAACGAGGGAGGGCAGGAGGCTCTGACAGGTTTAGCCCTGAGATTTTTAAGGATGACGGTCCAGTACTAGCAGCGAGATTGACTGAGGTCTTAGGTAGAATCTGGGAACTGGACGCAATCAGATCTGACTGGTCCCAAGGACAAAAGTCCTCTTGTTACAGTTTGATCACTTTGACTAATATAGTGTATAAAATGTAAGCTTCAATAATACTTGGACGCCTAACCAAAGCTCGTGAAGAACAGACTAGAGAAAACCAGGCTGGTTTTCGACCTGGACCTGGTTGTATAATGATCAGATATTCACTCTACGTCAGGTCCTAGAACATAGACATACATTCAAACGTCCCACAATAGTAGTATTTCTTGAACTTAAGGCGGCATTTGACTCCGTGGATCGTGAGGTTCTATGGCAGTGTTTGTCAGTGAAAGGAGTACCAAAGAAGTACATTAACCTCATAAAGGCTCTCTACTCGAACACTACTGGTCGAGTTAGAGCCTATGGCGAACTGTCATCAGAACTGATTACCTCAAGTGGTGTTCGTCAGGGCTGTCCACTCTCCCCATTCTTGTTTAACTTTGTCATTGACATACTTTTAGAGATAGCACTTTCATCAGCCAAACCTCCAGGAGTTGAACTTTTACCGGGAGATTCACTTGTTGACTTAGAATACGCCGACGACATAGTTTTACTTGGTGAGGACGCTGGCAACATGCAGAGTCTTCTGACCACTATAAGCAACTATGCAGGCATGTTCGGGATGCGATTCTCTCCCTCGAAGTGCAAAATGTTACTTCAGGATTGGGTTGCAGCGACACCTGAACTAATGATAGGGAGTGAAGTAGTTGAGCGTTTCATTTATCTCAGGAGTCCCATCAGCCCTTGTGGTCTGGTGTGTGACGAAATCTCAGCACGGATACAGAAGGCTCGTCTAGGTTTGGCCAACTTTTGTCACTCCTTGAATAACATCTTCCATTCCTAATCTTTGGGATTACTGCCTATACTATTACTTCTTCTACCACTATAGGATTTGAATCGACAACTGCATCTCTGTGCTAATGTGGTATGGCAACTCGAACTGATGTACGTACGTACGAAGTTCTACGTTTTGATTGACTTGTGTAGGTTATTAAAAAAAGACCATATTTATAAGACGAGTAAAATGTATTATCGATTAGTAGTTAAATAAAAAGTGACAACACTACAATCAGTACTCTTTTTGAAGTGAGATACCTCTGACGGATTTATTTATGGAGCACAAATAACACATCAAGTAATTAACACATGGTTGGACATTTTCGAGCAAGTCCCATTGTATTATTCAACAATCAAATAAGAGTGTTATCAACGTTTTTTCAAATTCATGTAATTATAAAAGCGGTAATGTTGTCAATCTTTAATTGGCTAATTACTTCAATTTCTAATAATCAGTTGCATAATGTTAAAAGTTCATTTGAAAATCCTTTTTTGTTCGTGCTTAATCGAGTTATTTTACAATTTATTTTAATCAATGTTATTATCATAGAGTTATCCAATATGTTGGCATAAATTTCCTTCTTTTTTTCAAATCTCTTACTTTCATTTATTTCTCAATTTCTTATCTCTTTATAGGACATTTACATATTTCTTTAAAAATCAATGATTTTTACAAATCCTTTTTTACCGATCGCATTTAATTAATCTACATCTAAATCTTTCTTATCCAAACTTAATCAATAATTACTTGTAAACGTTATACAATTATGTATGTATATCTTCCTATTTTTGTTTCGGAAATAATATTGTACTATTGTTTTTTAGGTATTTGATAATAGGATTTTATGAAGTATGGATGAATGAAACATTAGTTACTTTCTTGTTTGCTTTCCTCTTTTTTTTAAAAACTTTCTGCATTCTATAATCCATTTTCTACCCACTTGTTGAATATTGAGTAGTACTAGTAATGTGTGTGTGTGTGTATGTAATATACAACCAATTAACAGAAAACTACCTTTATTTTGATCGTGTCAATGAGAATATCTGCTCATTAAAAAGAATAAGTTATATTCAAATGTTGTTGCTATTTTTCATCAACTCAGATAGAAAAAAAAATTCAAGAGTTTATGTAGTTTTGTGGCAGCCAAAGATATGTTCTAATGAATTTATGATATCTTGGTGTTTCTAAATCGAATTAAAGTGAAAAATTTTAAATCTTAGTAGTAGATAATGGATTACCAACCAATATTGTTTCGATTGACAAAAAAAATGGTAATTATATACACCGATTATGTGTAAAGACTAATGTCCATTTTAAATCAATATTTCCCATTGTGGAAATTCAAATTTTATTTTATTATTATTATTATTATTATTACTATTTTTGAGTTGTACTACTATCATGTTATTTAATACAATGTGTTAATAAATTTTCTGTCAGTTTAAACTTAAATTTCAAATTGATCATCTTACAGATAGAATGACACTTTTAACAGTAAAGAATATATTATCTCGAGTTTAATATGGTTGGTAAGAATAATTTTGTCTGTAATTCAAATGAAAAAGAAAACTAACTTGAAAGATTTTCCAATAGTTGTCTAACCATACATAATATTATTATTGATTTAAATAATTTAACCTGGTAACAGTGTTTGTTTATGAAAGATAACATCTGCAGTCTGATAGTCTTTGCATGACATACAATGATAACAGAACTAACAGTTCTGTCATGATGAATAACTGGTTAGGATATTATATAGAGAGATGATAAATGGATTTCTTGGTTATCAAGACCTCAGTTGGTTAATTATTTTGTTACACTTTAGATACTCAACATAAAAAATGTTTTTAGGCTTAGATCTTGCTTCGCGTTGATGTGTTGCAATTTAGGAATGCATTATAATTTTGTTTATCAATCATGAGTATATTATGTAAATGTTATTCATATTGATTCTCTGGTCTGATCCAATTCAAAATAACCATAGTTCCGTTGTACAATCTGTCGATTAAATGTTAAAGTCAATTTTCTAAGGTTCCTCAGAAAAGTCCCAAGAATCTAAAAAGAAGTAGAAAATACTTTGTCCAATCATCGTTCGATAGAAACTTCTCAGTGTTCTTATAAAAAGATGGATTATTTTTTTATCCCGGGTGAATAATTACTGATTTTGTTGCTCATTTGAACATATTTCTAGCAGCTTCCAGGATATCAAAGTCACACAAGACTGTGTTTATCCTTGTTTTCGGTACTTAGATTAACCTTAGAAGTAATTTTATTTGTAATGGTTTGAATCATCCTGATTATGATATTTTGGCTGGAATTTAACCAGTCTTATTTGATATTTTCATCCTATGCGGATTCCCTCCATATAACCATTATAACACAAGTTTATATATAATAGATATTTGGCTAGCAGTGGAATCCAGGACTCCGTCTGAGTTCACTTTGGAAGTAAAACTTGTGTTTATAGTTTTCGCTTTTTATCTATAACTGAGGGCTCAAATGTAGCAGATTTCCGGGTGACTAGAGGGCAGAAATTTATTTTTAAACGTTCAATTATCAGGCACATCAGTTGAATGCTCAAATCAATGGACATTAATAAATAAGTAAAATCCAGTAAAGTCAATTAAAAAAATTTGATAGCTTTCATATCTAATCATACATTATTCTAGATAGAAACGGAATATTAATATAAAGTGCATTTTAGTTAAGATTTAGTTTTCCATTATAAATTATATTATTGATTATCACACTATTTGAGTCCTTTATGGTAAATAAGGATATTATGTTAATCATGAAAGTGTTATTGTTACATGGAATAATATAATTTGTAAGATTTTCTAAACTACATATGCACTTATTACCTAGATTATTGCTAAATGAAGGATAAGGAAAAACTGAGAATAATTATTTATGCCGCTGGCAACTATATTTTCCACTGTTTTATATAGAATTCTTATTTTATCAGTAAAAAACAAGCGGTTTAGTTTACTTAATTGTTCATCAGTTAATTATTTCCATTTTATCTGTTATATATGACTATTTGTAAAAGGCTTTATGATGATAGTATCACCACTCAAATTTACCTAGTTTGTCAATTTTTTTTGTTTGACCTTTAATTTAATCGATTACCTTATTCAAGTATTTAATAGTAAGTCTAACATTCTGATGCATATTTTAAGTGGATTTTTATTTCTAATAATTGTTGACATCTTTTTTTGTGACACTGTTCATTCTACCGAATAATATACCTGTTTATTACAACTTCTAATTTGTGGGCTTACATTAATAATTTATGTCCCGATCAATCATCTCTGTGCTAATGTGGTATGGCAACTCGAACTGATGTACGTACATACGAAGTTCTATGTTGGGACTGACTGACTGAATAATTGATGTTTCTTATCACAGCTTATATGCAGTTAATTCGTTGTAAGTATATCATTCACAACAGTGCTGACCGATAACCTCAGACTGAAACAGAAGCATGAGGGATTGTGGATGCTCACTGCTAAGGAGCCTCATACTATGACAAAACGGCCGCTCAGTGCTTTCAGGTTTTCAATGATGGTCTAACATCGATCGGTTCATGATCCCAATCAAAAGAATTAGATAGGTTGTGCTTCCTTATGTTTTTTTTTTAGAAAAAAATTATTTTAGAATATCAATCTGTAATAAATAGTTCACTTTCAAATGAACGAATCTCCATAATCCAACTAAGATGATACCCGTCTTTAGGTTTCTTAAAATTTTAAATGTACCGATGATGTATATATGCACAAAAAAACTGGTAAAGTGAAGTGATGAATCAGATGAACAAAATAACATTACAAAATTCTATCATTGAAGATGTTCATGAGATTTCATCTTCCTAACTTATCGTTTCCCTTCGATAATTTATAAAGATTGAATGAATAGTATACATGTACGTATATCTGTGTGCATTTATTTATTTATTTTCTGTGCACATATCAAACTTTATTTTCTGTACCAGCTGGTTGAGTTTTCTATTCGCTCTAAATTAAACTAATCATCATTTACTATTTCATATCTATGTACGTATTTCATACATTTTCTTACTTCCTTGTTTTTTTTTCTTCTTGCAATTGAATATGCTGGTTTTTGGACTGAAATTTCTGGACTATTTAATTTGTGTGTTCTAATATTCATTATGATTATTGAGGTGACTTTCATTAATCAAACTATTATTATAATTATTATTTTATACTGTTTTAAAGGACATAATTTCTAAAAGAGTTTATCTTTTAGTTTTATTTGTATGTGTGTGTGTACCACTTCACTCACATACACACGCACACCAACAGCTTCATTAATGCATCGTAGTAGTCCGAACTGAGGTTTTTATCCTACCTTCCCTTTTTTATCTTATGCATCAGACCGACTTTTTTTCATCATCTCTGCCCTTATGTCGATCACTAGTAGATTCTATATCTATTTCTGTACATCCCTTCATAATTTATGTGTTTTGTACACATAGAGAAAAGTTTGAGTATTTGCTAGTGTGTGTGTGACAATTCTTCAGCATCGTTTATTATGAAAGGATTTGTTGAATTTAGTAAATTTCAATATGTTTATTAGGATAACCAACTTCAATTTGGACAACTAAAAATGTTATCATTTAACCTTGACACTATAAAACATCCAGTTTAAGACTGGATACGAAAATATACCTATATAGCGTTATCGAATTGAATAAGAAACACTATCCTGTATAGACTATACTCGTTTAATGAGAGCTAAAATGCATAATATTCATTGTCGAAGTCTAAAATCTTACTAATAACTTTGAACACGATTATTCCATTTGTATCATATAACCGCGGTTGTTCAGAGCTGAAGTCATTAAACTTTCACTAAAAACCTCTTGTTCACCTGAATGCTGTTTTTTTTGTGTGTGTATGTGCGTTGTAGCTAATGAACAGGTCATTTTCACATTTACATCGGTTTCATCAATCCAGTCTATAAATATTCAACCCATATTCACTAAAATTTTAGTTACCATTAATTTCCCCCATTTTTTTTTTACTATAATCGATTTATAATGACATATTTTAATATCACAGTGGATATCGTATTTAGTGTGAATGATCTTACTATTAAAGACTACTAAACCATCTGTTGATGACTTTATGCAAGTATAATAGTTTTTGGTGACGTAATTCGAGTCCTTTAATCACGTTTATGAATTGATTTGAATGATCACGGGTATGAGGCAGTTAGCCACCGAAGACAATGGCAGATAGTTGCGTGATATCGTGAATTGATTGAAGTTAGATATCAATACCATAGGATTCCGGATCAGTGGTCTAGCGGCTAGGCGTTCGCGCGAGAACAAAGGCTCTAGGTTCGATTCACATATGCATAATTTAATTTGGATGAGAATTAATTTAGTCAAAAATAACACGAAATTTCGGGTTGGATAAGATCTTTTGCCATGCTTCTGCTTTTTCATTCAAAAATACCTGATCCACTATTGATCCTGTGTGTGCCTAGCAACGATTCATCATATTTGACTAGTACAGTAGTATTACAGATTCTCTTAATACTTAAATACCGAGCTATCGTTTCCTTAGAATTCGTTTTTAGATTCTACCTCAGATTATCAAATTTTTTATGTGTATCATGTAAGCGATGACTTTGTGATTAGGGAATGTCAATCATATCAATCAGTAGATTTCAGTTTCAAACTCCAATCCTTTTATACTCCAGTTTGAGCAATGGCGAAGGTGCATCCACTCTTTGTGTTCTACGAAATTCTAATTCTCTGAATTCCTCATGTCCCTATCCTTTTTCTCTTTTCAAATTTATCTCACTGTATTATACTCCTTCAATAACATCTTCAAACCCTAATCTTTCACATAATGCTTATACTCTTACTACTTCTACCACTATAGGATTTGAATCGACAACTTCATCTCTGTGCTAATGTGGTATGACAGCTCGAACTGATGTACGTACGTACGAAGTTCTACGCTGTGACTGACTGACTGACCAGTTTGAGTAGCCAGTTAGTATCATTTTCCCTCACATCAACTGTATGTACCTCAAAGTCGATTACTTGGTAAATTAATTACATTATTAATTATCAGTAGTTAAACGGTCATGTTAGTTTTGTGTTTCTAAAGATATACTATTTACTATTTCAGCTATTTTTATATTTAATTATAGACATTATTCTCAACAGAGATGTCTTAACTTCCAATAATCTATGAAAGTCAACTTTGAACGCTTGTTATTATTACCGGAATTGTTTTACTCTCATATATTTTGCCTTCTTTAATGGATTACTAAATTTCTATATTCATATTTTTCATTGAAAATATTACTTTCATTAATTGTATTATTTTTATTCTATTTCGATTCATTTACGTTACTTTAAGATGTTTTATTTAAATTGTTTACATTTTCTTGTTATATAAAGTGTTCCTTTTGGAATTCTCCTTTTTCACACCATCATTAATTCTGTGTTATATCAAGAAACCCTTAATATTACATAGTTATTTATTATTTTCTTGTAAAAGGTTTGATTTTTAACAGTTTAATTATTATTAATACTAGTTTTGGTCATAGGTTTGACTTTTATCAATAATAATCATTTGTTTTATTACTCATAAAGTGTGTATAAATCAAAGTTAGTATAATTGGTAAATCAAAATTAGTTTTATCAGTGAATATATTAGTTAGATTGTGTGAATTGTTTCTAGTACCTATAACTAAAGCAAATATTTTTTCCATCTACGTATGTTTTCGACTATATTCATTGATGAAAAAAGAACAACTTAAATATCTTCGTATTGAGAATAATTTTTCTTAGAAACAAATCTAATTTCATTTGTTTCCAAAAAAGTTTTCTAAGAGTAGTGTAATCTCTGGTCAAAAATAATGTTCATTTGTTATTAGCAGATTCACATTATAATTTTCGCTAGGATTTCCAGAACTCAAACTGATATCTAAAAAAAAAAAATCAACCCATAGTGTCAAAACAAATCTATCGGTGATATTTTTAATGACTGTAAAAAAACTGGTTGTGATTTCTTTGTGTAAGAGCTGTCAATAGTACATGAAGAATAGATGTTATTAATTAGAGTAGATAAAACTGTTCATGATCATTAGCTGCAATATCTTCCAACATAGAATTCCTTAGGTTCATACCGGGCTTCATACAACAGCTTGTTGATACAAATGTTAATAAATACTATTGATGAAAGATGATTATCAGTATTGTATTATGGATTAGTTATTAACAACTTTGCATAAATCTGTGTTGTTATTGTCTAAAATATATTTTATATTCATTTGAATAATTGGTTATTTACACATTTTTTTCATCAGTTTGCTAAATACTAAAATTAAGAAAAACACTTGATATGCGTTTCATGCGAATTCATATATCAACTAACTAATGAAAATTACCACCTCGAGCATTTATAAAAATGGCTCTTTTTTTCTTTATTTTACTTGCTATCTAATGAATTTTATAGACTTCATCCGGAGTAGGTCGTGGAAGTCGCGTTAATTCCAAGAAAAATTTAACGGCCAATACAATACCATCTGTATCTTCCTCAGAATCCTTTTCCCCTGGTCAAAGACCAGTTAATCAACAATCAAAGAAACTCCAGTCATGGAATAATGGGTCCTCAGCAAATGTAAATTTTAACTCCACAATGATATCACCAACCCAGTCAATGGGGATTCCCATGGTAAATTCTGGATTTATTGGCAATGTAGATCGTCGAGAATCTCCAGTTACTTTTGCCACACAATCAAACGGTGGTAGTATAAGGCCGAATTCAGGTCCTCCAGCTAATAATAATTCAAGCATATCTACAACTGGGATAACATATAATGAATCCTCAAATAATTTAGATACTCAATCCAATCATAATATGCGTTTACCAGTCTCTCCTCAGCATTCATATTGTTCTAGTCAAGTGCCTATGCAACAGCAACAATACTCAGTGTCTAATACATCAAATAACTGTACATCGTATTCTTCTGGCCATGGTAACAATGCATTTTACAATCAAATCAATCAACATGTTTCTAATATAAATATGAATACATCACAGCAAACATTAACATCAAACAATAATCAAATATGTTATTCGAATGTTGGACCACCCAATGGTAATACTCAACCTCCTCCACCAAATGTACATTATCAATCACATGCAATACAACCTAATTCAAATGTACAAACTATTTCATCTTCTATGACTTCTAACTGTAATCGAATTTCTGCACAATCGAATTCTAATTCTCAGAATTATCCTCCACCTGCCCCTCTACCACCACCTCCTTCCAATAGTAGTAGTACTACTACTACTAATACTATGGCAGTTGGTACTGCGTCGTATACTTGTGAGTCTTTTTTTATTGTAGTCAGTTATAAAGATTGTTTTTCCATTAATTGATCCATTGCTTTTGTAAATAGTAAAATATTCTTACTACTGATGATTGTAAATAGCTATAATTTAACTAGTTGGTAGTAGTAATATAGTATTGTTTTATGCATTGATTTATTATCCTAGTGAGTTTTTCATTTCGAAAAACCTTGAAACGACAACGGAATTCTTTTGATCACTTTCAATAATGTAACATTTTTAGTAACTGGAAATCAATGTCACTCTGTGTTTATCTTTTCATTAACCACTTTATTATCATTATCATCATTATTATTATTAGTCCTGTTGTGAAATTACTGAAGTAGGTACAAGTCGTTTTGTGTGTGTATATGTTATCTGTAATTAAAACGATTCCTCAGTGTTGTGACTGAACTTCGCAGTCAGTATTATTGCATTGTATATTAACTATATAATTGAGCCGATAGATATGACAAATAACTAGGTTGCGTATTGGATTTCCAACTAAAAGAAAAGTGTTTCCATGAGTTGAAAGGATAAATTAGACTTAAAACACAAATATTTGGAGAGAGAATAAAAAGAGTGGGTTTGTATGCCTTTTATGTGTTATCTAAGAATTATACTTGCTGATTTTTACTATTTTTAACGACTAGTGCGCCAGGACAGGGCGCTTATAGTGTTATATTTGCTCATGATGTCGGCTAAACTTTTTCACTGGTTATTATGTAAGAGATAGGTTGGTAAATGCAAATTGTTATTTCTATGTTTAATATATTGATTTTGAATATCCAGTCATGCTGGTGTTTAGTTATCTCACGTAATCTGCATAACTGGGTTGGGCTATAGATACATTTCATTTATCGAAATCCTTTTCTCTAACTATAAATAAGAAAACTGTTATTCAAGTTGTTTCAACCATATACAACTTTTTATTCTGTCAGTCATCACTTTTGATGTTCCATATAATTGCTATCTGATGGATGGTAACATTACGGTTCATCTGGCCACTGTCGGCATTGTCGAATCATGTAGACTAGCAAACACATTGAAACTTGATCAATAGGATTCGTTCAACATTAAGTACTAAACAAACAAGAAACTGATCACTACTTAGCGATCAATCAATTGTAAATATCTCAGTCTTCCAGGAAATCAGCAGTAATGTCCAATCCCACTGGGGAAATCAATTCCTTTAAGATTACCATGCTTATGTGCACTAAATAATTCGAAACTTAGTTCCAAGGTTTCCTAGGAACTACTTCCAACTACTTATTAAAACCTTTCGTAGGTTATCCTAATCTGACCTATTTTTGACACTGTTGTGATGGCAGTGTAGCTGTAAATAGTCAGGTATACAAAAAAATCAGTGAAAGCAGTTCTTCTCTATGCATATTAAAAACCTCACTTCTACGAGTTGATGGTATTCGCGGACTGTGTTTGATAATCGTTGACTTTGAAGAACTCACATCCGGCCGCAACACCATATTAGTTATCTGAGAGTGTGTTTGATTGAAGTTAAGCACTGGCTTTGGTGGTGTGGACACATTTTGTGCATGTTTTCTATGTGGCTTTCACACCATACACTGTCAATGCTTTTACTGGATGAGAAAATCTGTAAGGTTGTTAGTTGGTAATCTAGGGTCATGGAATGGAGACTAGTTGTTTTGAGTTAGTTTTGATTGCTCTATCATGACTCTGATTTGGATCTTAGGTATTATTATTATTTGTGTCTTTATTCAATATTATTTTTTAGTACAATAAAGAATTCCCAACACGAAGTATTTCGACAAGTTTCTTTTTCTTATTTCATGATCGATCCTTGCGATAAATATTGAGTGGTCGCCAGTTAGGTATTAGCACTTCAGGAATCGACATCTGAACAATTTATATTCTTCTCGCTGCATATTGCTAGCAACCACGATGTCTCTGGTTGGGCTCTTTTGTAACTTGTACAGCGAAATGTTGTAAACTTCCCAAAAACGCACCTGAATAGGTTATGAGCATAATTAACATAATGATGTGTTAAAACAAACAAGGAAACAGATAAGTTGTTGAAATATATAGTTGACAGGAACAGGTAGCCCAGATATTCAAGCGGGCCGTTGTCGTGAGAGAGGTGTGCAAATTTGTCGCTTGAGAGGTTCTCAGATATCTGTAAGGGAAACCATTGGTGATCCTACTGTAGTTTTCCGTTATATTCTTCATAAATGTCAGATAACCTTTTAACTGAATGATGTCTTTTCCGATTATATTCGTTGTGTCCCTTATTAAGTACTATTTCTTCCCACTTATTGGCACACTTTTTGGTACCCTATTGAACTGGGATTTAAGTGCTTAAATAAATCAATAAAACATGTTTCGTATATACTTTGGTTGAATATATGATTTCCAGCACCCTATTTTTTGAATGTAAATTAGATACCGATCGCTTGGTCTGTCCAATCACCAATGGTATGGTTTGGGGTCCTACTCAAATGCAACTTAATGACGTCATGCATCAGTATCTTCCCGAAGGAATATATGTACGTCGCTTTGAATTTGATCTGACTGCAAACCACCTGAGTACAATCGTCGGACGTAGTGATTTGGATATTGTCGTTTGTAGTCATCTTTTATCAGAACCATTACAAGTGTGTCATTGGCCTCCTGATGCTGTACAGATTCGTTTCAATGACTACCTTCTGCGTTTAGATCGTAGTTCTGTGAACGGTGGTCAACCTGCACATAAAGTAGCTTGTGTCAAACAACTTTGTCGACCTGGTCGTAATCAACTGGAGATAGCTATATTAGGTCTTGGTGAAGATCCTAATCAACCATCTACCATGGCTAAACGTCGAGCCACCGCTCAAACACTTGAAGTAAGTTATTTCCTTTTTTCTGTTTTCATGTATTCAGTATTGATGTTCAGAATTATTATAACTTGTCTATAAAAATATAGTTGGTTTTTGCAGAATCGATTTTATTATTAAATCAGTAGTATTTTCTATTTCATAAATTGTTTAAATTATTATTAGTCTCACGATTTTCTGCGTATGACGAAGCTTAGCATTAAGTTTTACTGAGTGAAAAAATATTTTCCTTCTACCATTCTGTTATGTCGATGATACAACTTGCCTTTTACTGCATACACTGTACTAGGTAACACGAGGAGAAGGTAACTGTTTTAGAGTTGAAATTGATTTATGATGCTTATCTCACAAAGGGGTAGGTGGGAAAGTATTATTGGCGGGAGATCCTAGACATAGCGCTAATTTATGGAGTCGTTATATCGAGGGACATTGACAAGTGCACTTGGAGGAAGGGGGCGTCTATTGAAATACTCGTAATCAATGGTTTGTTATTATATTAGATGACGTTATGCGAAACCAGTTGGATTGATACACGTGTATTTATTCTTTGATTTCTTGCAAAATCTTCAGTTGTTTCATCTCTAACTTTTAATTCCTTCAATCATATTTTTCCTTTTGAATCTTATATCTTTATCTTTTGGATTTCTGTTGTAGTTATAATTAATTTCTCTTTTTCACTTCTAATCTTTATTTTTTTGTCTCCCATTGTCCTGATTTAAGTTGTGGCGGATACACATTCATGTTAGTTCCTGATGAACTGATATCTGATTATTTCATTTATTTGTACATTATGTTATTATGCATGTTATAAATATAACTCGTACTACAGCGTCCAATTTCCAAATGATTCTTTTTTGTCGGTTAATAATTTGTATGCATATATTTATTGCGAAATATTGACTAATAAAAGAAATATACAAGAAAGCGATGGAGAGAATAAGAAGAGGATAGTTTTTTCACAACTAAACGAAAACAAAAGTGAGGAAAGTAAAATAAATACACATTCTTGTGTTTTGTTTTTTATCAACTTGAAACAAGTGAACTGTGCATGAAAAAGAGTGTAGTCATATTTATAGTGCATTAGGACAAAACATTCGTGAAGTCAAGTTAGATGGTTGTCATCTATCAATGTAGGAATGTTTTGAAAGGTTAAACAAATTATCATACTGTAAGGTTTTGGTTAATAATTGAATTGCTTGATGCTAATAAGTGTGAGAATACCTTTCTGTTATTCAGGTTATATTTCATTTTACAGCATGCAAAATATTTGTGAATATGTAATATGTTTAACAATTTTAGATTAGTTACCTGTTTTTGAAAGATTTCTAGAATCAGTATAATTTTAGAATTGTGTTCATTTTATAGGCTCAAATTGTTAGCACTGGTAGAGCGTGTGAAACAGTATAAAGCCTAGAATAGAAAGGTTGATCACTGGAATCAGATAAAATCTATTAGATAACGTAAAAGGATAATATTGAGCTGTATGAGCTCAACTACTGTTGTTTGTGTACGGTCTTTTGAGACTTTCAAGCTACCATATCCTTGAAGATATGGAATTAATATTCACGTTCTTATTGACCTGGAATAATAACTACACATATGAAAGGCAATGTTTCAAGGCTGATCAAATGTGGCATTTTTAGTCCTGTATATATTGCTTCTAACTACCGCTTCAGTGTAACATTTATAGCTGGGTAATTCATGTTTGTGCAATGCACCGTTCAAGTTTTCTCTCATTTTCTCTTTACTTAATGGATACTATTTTGTTATTAATCTCATTGATTAATTCTTAAATGTCATCCAGTGGTATCACAGTAATGGAAATATTATTTAAGCCTGTATTGATTACAGTTATCAAAAGTATGAATTGATGGAGGGGGGGTGTTAAAAATTACTTCTTAATCGATTACAAGAGGTCATTAATTTCTGGATTAAGATATGTCAGAAAATACAGATTTCTCGGTTTGGGATTCATTAAGTGTAATATGGTTGAAGTTCGATGGTAGTTTGTCACAGATCCATTCATTATTCATCTTTCTCTAAATAATTCCTGATCTCTGTCGTTTATATTAAACTGTAATTTCTGTTTCATTTACTGTAATTATTATTGTTGCTGTTATAATAATAATAATAATAATCAGAAGGGGTTTTGTGGAGATTTAGTACTTTTTTTTCTAGCTTCAATTGACTCATGCTTTCTACTATGAAAAAAATTAATAATAACGATATTGTCATTATTATTTTTATCCTTACTATTGTATACTTCACTTTTCATCCTGTCAATTTATTCTCTTGCATCCTAATGGTAAGATACATACGTATGTTATATGTTCTTTTATGACTGAGATATTGATCATCGACAGTAACACCATTGTTATTCAGATAAACTACATCTGTGCGTTAAACTGTATCCTAAATTTACACTAACCTATTGGGGCGACAATGGCATACTTGTCAATTAATAAATGGTTGATAAAATCACTAGTAGCGTATTATATGATAGTTTTAGTGTGGATGTTGTGTTCAAGCCTGATACTTGAAGTAGTGCAATAATATTTGTCCGAGAAATCCTAATTAGGATCAAATTAACAATTAGTATAGTCATTCCGTTAAAATTTAGGAATATGATGGTAATCACCTCAATTTCTGTGTATAAAGCCTTTATACCATAGGCTGCAGTTTCCCTTGGCTTAAACCAAGTGTTTTACTTTTAGGCTCATCGCTTCGCAGCATTTATGGCACATATGCCAGCTCTTAACGTTCTGCTTGATGGACTTCAACGACGCCGTCCTGCTGGTGTAAATACTCTTTGCGACATTCTTGAAGGTCGCATCGGTACACGAAACTTGAATGAAGACGGTAGCGTAACTCGGAATACAATGTCTGGACCTTCTCAAACACCTGTTATTGCTGAATTGAATTTAGTATGTCCAGTATTTCGTACGAGAATGCGTATACCTGGTCGTATTGCAGGTTGTCAACATGTAGAGGCATTTGATATGGAAGCTTTTCTACGTAGAGAGGTTCTTTGGCCCAGGCTGAATTGTCCAATTTGTGGGTAGGTTTGGTCTTGTCTTCATAACAGACCGATTTAGTTTTTTTATTTCCAAATTGATTTCTTGTTTTGTTTTTGAAATACTACTGGTTTTGTGGTAACATCTATAAGATACGAACATTACTTTTATCGATATCATATTGAAAATATAGAAAGGGGAGAAATTTTTGGTCAAATGTCAATCATACCTTATTACTGCGTAATTGTTAGTTGTTTCTTAATTACTTACTTACCACCGACCAGGATTCTCCATGCGGCTCTGTCCTGGTCTCTCGTTTCCGGTTTCTCTTAAATACTGTTCACACTTTTAATGTATCTGCAGTTCCTGGGGCAATGTGTTCGGTTTGCCTCTTTTTGAACATTCTATGTACCTATGTTAATTGTTGCTATGGTTGTCAGAAGGGGGCAATGTCGTCGTGATTTCTAAAGAATCACGGTTTTCACTATGAGGCGTCCTATTTTCTGACTTAAGGTCCTTCAACTCCAAAAGCAGAGTTTAAATGATTTTCTTGTTAGCGTTTTTTAGAAAGGTTCTTTTCTACCTGATGGGGTTGTTAATCCCATGCTCAACCCTCTTCCTTTATCCGTTCTTGGGACTGGCAGTAAATCATAGAAGGGCTCCAAGCGAAGTTTCGTTCGTTACACTTGGTGCATAATACTCACTCATCTGTTTCCTAAATTTCTGAGTAAACATATGACTTACTTATAGTTGGAATTTTCATTTTAAATATCAATGTTCATTACTCAATTATACCTAACGAGTACGTCCATCTTCCATTACAGAGTTATTTTGTTTCTATTATCAATTTTTACACATTTTAAGTATTGATGGTGTTATCTTATAATATATTGAGAATTAAAATAGTACGTTTCGAGTCAATTTAATAATAGATAATGTTTCAGCACATGTACTCGATAAGACTATGTACTTACGATCCATCGTACCGCACAATGTATGCTATCTGGTTTTAATGAACATTCCTTTCATATTTCCATGCTGTTTAACATAAACAACATCAGATGGTTTCAGAAATAATTCTAGCTTAAAATAACATGTGATCAGGGTTGAAGTACGCCAAACTTCTATAAACTATGCTTAATGTGTTTATGTTCGAGATAAATTATTTTCTTGGTTTTAAACTTTGTTTTCAGGAGTAGAATTACATACTTATTATAAATCTATTAATTCTCATAATTTATAGGTGATTATTCGAATAGATAACTCTGGTTGATGAACATCTCCATTTAATTAATAAAGATGATTTATTCGATTTTTTTAATGTTAAAAAAACGCTTAATGAAAGTGTAAAACTCATTGTAAGAAAAGGCCAGCACCATATTAGCTTTTATGAGAATCATAATAACTGACACACCCAACTTGTCAATCTTTTCTGAACTGTATTTGTTCGTATTTTCATTAATTAATGTACATACATTACCCAAGTTATATATTCTTAGATTAATAATTATTTGTATGTATATGTTTACATAAATTGTAAATTGGTTTTCATATTACATATAAGATTACATTTAGTATGTGTATGTAAACACAACAACACCTATAGCTACCCATTAAAATCTATTTATTATTAATATATAGAGTTAGTCAATTAATATCACTTTTTCAACAAAAAAAAATTATTCTACTCACCTAATATCTGATTACTGGACTCTAAATAGCTAACCAACTATAAATTAGTTTGTACAAGTTGTAAAATCGATTTAAAATGTCAGTAATTCGATCAGTTGCCATTTTGGATCAATTTATTTGTTTGTTTACCTTAATTGGTTGGTTGGTCGATTACTTGTTGTTATTGTTGTTGTGACGATGATGATGGTTTAAATCTCTAGATAGTAAGTGTTGCGCTTATTTATTATGTACTGTTTTTATGTTTGTTTACTTTTAATCACATTTACACTCACCTATCTATCTATCTATCTATCTTCTCTCTCCTATGCCCTTTGAAAGCTTTTTTCGGTCTTAATATTTGGACAATGCATTTGTTTATCCATATCCATCTATCTAAGTATATCTGAATGAAATTACATGGAGTTGTTAGATGAATATTGATGAAATTTATTAGCTTTCGCCATTCCATCTTTTTTTAATGAACAGGAAGAAAAACGTGAGAGAAAGGGAGTTAAATACAAATTGACCACTAACCACTTACGCTACATACCCGTTTATTTACCCATACACAAAAGATTATTACACGCAATTTTAAAACAGTTGGCGTTTTCCGTATTTCATCTAACAGTTTTGCATTTTCATTAATCTATTTTTGATACTATTTCTGTTTATGTGTGGTGAGAGAGTTTTGCTTTTCTTCTCTTTCGTTTCGATATTAGTCATTTTTGTATTTAGTCGAGATTTAAAATGTGAGCAAGTTTGTTGTTTACTCTAAGGAGGAATATATATATATATATATCATTGTCTAAGATCATGTCGGGAATAAAGTTATCTTCGGTGTTAGCTTGTTCAGTCTCGTATTTTCCCTTGTTTTAACAATATTGATCCCATTCAACTGTTTTTTTCTAAATTGTAGACATAAAAGCCCTGCTGGGCTGGATGGATTATGCATTGATACCACCATATTGTATGCTTCGCAATTAGTACCTCAGTCAGCTGAAAGTATTCTTGTACGCTCAGATGGTTATTGGCGATTGGTACCCCCATTATGTTTAGATCTGCCTAATGAAGTTGATCAATGGCAACCTTTAATTGGTCCACTGACAGAAGTAGTATCTCAGGCTTTTAATCAGATCTCGTCAAAAGGTTCACTTCGTGGACAAAATCCCAGCAGTGTTGGAGTACGACAAATTACTACTCATTGCCATACAAATGTCTCTCAAACAATACCTGATTGGAATCAATCGCCTTTACAAAGAATTTCACCTCAGCAACAACAACAACCACCACCTAAAATTGCGTCAACATCGCGTAAGCCACAACCATTGCATGCGACGAGTCAAACAACAAAAGTCGTCACATCTCAACAAGACATGGTGAATTCTCCTCAATGGGTTTCTGATTCTTGTTCTCCTAGTAATCAAACTAATTCGGAAAATATTTGTTCTAATACTAGTTGTGGACCCGTTGGTGAACTAGTTGATTCTGCTTACTCATCAGCAGCTTCACGACCTTCATCACAACCTGGTATGTCGTTCAAAATTGTTCGATTATATATATATAATTATTACTAATTCTTTTCTGAAGAAATATCTTTCGGCAATGTTATTTTTCAAATTATAATATTTATCTTCATTGTTACAGAAATCAGATAGTTGGATGTAAATAAGTTTGTTGCGGTTGAAGTATGTTCTCGTGTTGTTCAGAAGAACAATGAAAGCTTCACAACTCAACCATCCCGTTCAGAAATCACAATAATTCTAACATCTCATCCCGAACAACAGATGTTCTCCATTTTTTTTATAAACAAGTTTCTTAAGTGTTTCCTAATATCCATAGAATGTACCCTGTAAAAATTTACTTGATTTGAGACTAACAATGAAATTTTTAGTTATTAACATCTAAAGCACGCATTGTAAATTTAAACAAGTTTTCTGTTAAAATGACGCTTCATTTTTCGGATATGATTAATTACCAATAAAAAGTGCGATTCAGAGAAACTCATGACGAAAATCGATATTTTTAGTAATTTATATATACACCTAATTCTGAATATAGTCATTTATGTTTCCTTAGAGTGTCTAAATTGACAAGCATTGTCAAACAGATTTCAGGTGAATGATTTTACATACAATTAGTTAATGACAAAGATACTTGCTTTTGAGAATTCAGTAGAATTTGTTCGTGTAAAAGCTTCAATTGTAGCACCAGTTTTGTTAACCTCATTATTCACTCACTGTTTCAAAACAATACAATTCATTTGCTAATTTAGTACTTACATATTCTCTAAAACCCATTTCTTAACGTGAATTCAGTACATTCCAATATATCGTATTTTACATAGAGTGTATATTTTATTGGACCTGGTAAACTATGTTAAGATTCTATGTTAGTGGAATGAGGTGATGGGGGCTCTTCAGAGGAGATTGTTTCAAAAAAGAAGGAAACAATCACTTCTTTATGTTATCATAATTCATGAAGATATCAAGTAAGCTTTGGACTTTTTCTCAACTGAGTCCACATTGAGTTTCGACCCTTATTTTATTGATAGTGGATTGTTAGGAGAACAAAGTGCTTATATTCAAATATTTGTTAACTATAAATATATGACTTATGAAAAGTGTAAGCTACTGACTTTTTAACTAACACTAATGTCAAGGATTCATGTTTATATGAGTTAGTTCTCTTTCTGTTCAGTATTTTTCACTTTCCGATTGTTTTTAATTCCTGAACAGGTATAAGTGGATTGTGTTGTTTTCGTTCAAGCAATCATGATGACTATAGTGTTATGTAATTGATCATTTTAAAATAGTAAGCGTAGCAAATTAATTCATATTCATGTAATACTACATACATACAGAGAGATGCAATAGCAATGATTAACTTGTGTAACATGTTCAATTTTGTGCTTAAATAATCTCTTATAATTCACTTAAAATTTGGTTACCAATATTGTTTCACTATATAAGATGTATTATTACTAATATGAATATTAGTATTATTATTAAAGATAGCTTTTTTTACTTGTGAAAATTTGTAAATTACTTTATCGTTCCATGGTTTACAGATCACCTAGTATATATATATATAGAGAGAGAGAGAGAGAATTTAGATTACTTTCTGAAATCTAGTTTTGGGACACCCACATTTTTACTTTTTTTTGAAAGGGTGTATATGTATACATATTCATGATACTCGTTCATGTTTTAACACTGGTCGTTGTAGTAATAATAATAATAATAGGTCTCTTTCTTATATAATTTTTATTCTTAGCTCTATTTGTTGAGTTAGATTTTTCTAATTATTATCTGGTTTTCCGGCGATTTTTCTACGGATCCCATCAACGTTACTTAAAAAGTTATTCAAGAAAAAGTGACCTCTGTATTAATGCTGTATTTGTCAATAGTGATAAACTCACTACCTTCAATCTTGAAATCATTTCATGGATTATTTGTTCTACTCTAAGATTGTTATTAGAGCAACATAAAATTGACAGACTTGTTTATCATTTTTGTCGTCAGTTTTACGGGAGTTTTTTGACTTAAATTCATTTACAATGAAAAATTAACTGGCAAAATTATACATTGTGATTTGCGTATGCATTTTATTCCCAGTTTTGTTTTGTTGTATAATTATATCTACGATTGTTGAACTGGTGATTATGCTTCATCTATTTCTGTTTCTTATTGTATTACTCTCATTTTCCTTAGTCTCATGGATTGGAACGCAATCCTCTCCGGATAAGATTAGCACTTCCATTTCACTGCCATCTTCACCATCAATTTCTACTCGTTCTGTTAGTTGTTTTTCAATGGCTGCTATACCAGGTGTAAATATGTGCGTTGTTGATAGCATGTCATCTACATCATCTAGTTTGTCGACTGCATCTACATATACAACAATGATGACAAAATCATTTCTTTCGACATCTGTAAGCTCGAATATAACTAAAGGAGTAATCGCTGAGCAATGCATAGACATCGGGAGTGATAACTCTTACCATACTCCCATGACAACAACAAGTACAACAGTAGTAACCACTTCTTCAAATGGTTTTTCAACTGATGAGATGTCATCTAAAAGTGTTGGTACTAGTGAGTATACTAGTCCATCAACGATTAACCTGGAATCATCATCTAGTGGCTTAACATCATCAACCAGAAGATGCCCAACATCGTCACTGAATATGGGGTTAGATTTTTTGTTGACTGAAGATCAAACAATTACGTCAACTGCTACATGTTCTGATCAAAGAAGTCCACAAATGTCTTCAACAGTTGTTTCTGACGCTGTTCGTTCTCTTCTTACGTCAACGTCTGATACCGTTGGTAGTAGTATATCACCAACTATTTCTACATCAACTACAAACTCAGATGATTTTCCTGTCAATAAAATGAAATGCACTTACAATTCGTGTAGTGAACAGTCTACCTCACCTAAAAGTGAGAATATTTCTTCTAACCGTGAACAACCAAGTGATTGTGGAGATACAATAATTGTTAGTTCGTTTTTAAATAAAGAAGAAAATTGCAAACTTAGTAATCAACTAATAAGTTGTACACCTAAAGTAGAAAATGATGTGAAAATTAGCCTAAATGAAATTAATGATGAAGAAACACCATTAATACTTAATGAAGTGGTTATACCAACTAAACGAATAAAATTAGAATCACCACAAATTAGTCCACAAATATCTCTTCATACATGTGTTGCTGAACAAATTTCAAATCTTCCTGACAAACAAGATGATGACCTTTCTTCAACTAAACAATCCACTGCGAGTTCACTAACAACTACTACACTGAATGATGAGTTATACAAAGTTAAAAATGTTATCTCAGGAAATTCAAATGAAATTGAAAACGGTAGCTATCCTGGATATGTTGGTTTGATTAATAATGATTTTGATGAAGAAAAAGTTTCTATAGAATTGATACACTCTGTATCTTCTAAAATTGATCAGCTAGACTTGTTCCTAGATGAATCATATATTCGTTTTGTAGAACATTTTCCTTGTGTTTAAACAACAATGACATCAACAGAACTTCAACTATATAAGTCATCGATTATTTTCCTATTGGATTTGGTTCTTATTCAATTATCTTCGAAAAGAAATCTGTTTGTTTAATTGAAATTTTTACATGTGACCATTCCTATGTTAATATGTATATATAAATATATTTACTTAATTTATTGTATAGTATGAATTAGGTTATTTCTAATTTATTCAAATGATATATAATGCTCAACATAAAGATTCTTTATCTTAAACTTTCTTCTGATCTTTTACTCCTTTTCATTATACTTAGAAAAAGAATTCATTTTCGTATTTGTTTTTAGGATTAATAAAAGGTACTTATCATTTCATGAGTGTTTTAAATAAATAACATGCATTTTTAACTTTTGTCATATTTATACACTTCATTGTTTTAAATTGGTCATCTTATGTCTCTTCTTTTTATCATAAAATGGTGCAGTTTAAAATTTCTCAATAAAATGTAGAATGTTCTTTAAATATGTCAAATTTCTTCTGTAATCCATAATAAGTTATCGACTAGCTAGTTAGAAGTCTCGTCTAACTTCCTACAGTTCAGTGTTATTTAACCAGAGGTCTTTGGGATCATGAGTGCATTTATGTCTATTTATTAAGGTAGTGACATAAAACTACTTAAATGTTTGCCGCATCATAGTCATATATATATGCACAATGCGGAAGGATGTGGTTTAAATCTCTAGTTTTATATTGAATATATATAAGTAATAGTTTAGAATCTTAGCTACCACATATGTTCTGTTTCTACGGAGTTCGATTCATGTAACTGCTTCATTTATGGATAAATATGCGCAAATAAACCTATGAAGCAGTGTTGCTGTAGTCATAGTCTTATTAAGAGGTTAGCACTGAATTCCTATTCGCTTTGTTAACTATTAAGTAGAATTTCTAAACGTTCTGAAGCATTCCACTGGACATGTCATTGTATTGTATGTCGAAACATCACGGTACTGAGTCACTGTTTTTTGTGTTTCACAACACAAGACAATTCGCTCAAACACCATGGATTAAATTTATAAAGATTTACGAAATGTCAACATGAATGGATACCAATTTAAGACTGTCAGCGTACCTGGAGAAGTATGTAAGTAGGTCAGCACAAAGAGTGATCCGTTTTTACACCCAGAAACTTGTCATATATACCAGTTTAGACACTCGTACATTGTCGAGTGAACTTATTTACTCGGGCAACTATCCTTAGTATGCAGAACCTGATGACTTGTACAAGAAATTTACAAGTGACATGCGCGCACAGAAAGTATATATATATATATATCATATATTGAATTTCATGTATGAATTTAGCTGACCTTTTATGTGGTGAAACTACAAGCCGCATTACGAGCCAGCGGCAAAAGTACGTCTACACTCTGGAAACCTTACCTGAGGATCATATAGCCATGGTCCGTGTGGTTGTCCTCAATCCTAATTTGCCTGTCGTCTACGATCGTCTCAAGGAGGCGATTCTCAGACACTTCCTCCCATCGAGATAGGAACGATTGGGGATATTATTAGCATGTCACCCCCTGGATAATGCTAAACCCAGCCAACACACGCGCCTGCAGTCTTCAGAAGGACCCACGACAGTTGTGGAATTGTGTCTGGAATCATTACCAGCACAAATACAACCTTATTTATTTATTTATTTAAACACATATATATTGGTACAAAAGGGCACCAGATACATATGCGCCACACAAAATAATGAAAGTAGGAAGAGAAGGGATGAAAAGATAAGGCAGACTGAAATGTACAACCAGAAGAGTCTTTCAGTTAAGAAAGTTAGAACCACTCTTTATGAAGAAGGTTACAGCAGGATCGCCACTGGCTTCTATTCTGAGCCATATCTGATAACGTCTCTAGCCACTGTGTTGCACCATCTCTCGGACCCCAGTCAGGGAGTCGTGAAGGACCAACAGAAGCTAGCCCTTTGCAGCTTCCTTTCACACCACGACACCATGTCATACACTGACCTCCTCTCCGCTTTTTCCAACCAGTCCCAGAGTCGGCAAATAATGCACGACGTGGAAGTCTCTGGGACGACATTCGTAAAACATGTCCAAGCCACCGAAGTCGGTGTTTCAAGATGGTGACACCGATTGAATTATCGTCTCTGCGCCCGAACACACGATGCCGAACCTCTGCATTACTAACATGGTGTTGCCACTGAATGTCAGCAATCCTTCGGAGACAACGATGATCGAACACAGAGAGACATCTAACATCCTCAACTCGGAGAGGCCAGGTTTCACAAGCAAAGAGCAAAACTGCTCTCACCGACCTTTTACAGCCAGACTAACATCACGAAGGCGCCAAAGATGGCCTAGATTGGCATAAGCCGCTCTGGCTTTCATTATACGTGCATCAATCTCATCACTCACGCCACCACCAGCGCTTATATAGCTACCTAGGTACACGAACTTCTCAACTACTTCGATCTCCTCACCATCCAGGGTGAGTACAGGATGAGAATCCTGCCAGTCTTGTAGGAGTACTTTGCACTTGGAGGGTGCATAGCACATACCGTACCTGCGGACACTGATCGCCAACTGATTAAGTGCAGATTGCATGCCTTGGGCATCATCGCACAGTAAGACAATATCACCCGCATACTCGAGGTCAAGAAGTCGTTCTCCAGGCAACATATCCACACCGCCATTACTTACATCCATCAGAGCTGTTTCCAGGACGTCATCGATGGCAGTTGAAGAGGAATGGTGAGATCGGGCAACCCTGCCTAACCCCACTGCTCAAATGGAACAAGGGAGAAAGGTGGTTGTATGCCCTCACTCTACCTGAGGTGTTCGTATACAGGGCCTTTAAGATGTTAATAAACTTCTCAGGCACACCCTTCTTCAATAGACAATCCCAGAGAACAGTCCTGTCCAACGAATCGAAGGCAGCCCTGATATCAAGAAACACTACGATTGTTGGCCTGCGATAAGTATGACGGTGTTCTAACATTTGGCGGAGGGTGAAGATGTGATCAATGCATCCTCGACCAGAACGAAAACCAGCCTGCTCCTTGCGAGTCAATCGTTCTCGGGTTTTAAACAACCTACGAAGAATGATAGAAGCCAATAGTTTGGACCCAATCAGAAGTAGACTTATCCCCTGATAGTTATTACAGGAACAACGTGAACCCTTTTTAAAGATAGGGACGACTATTGACTCATTCCATGATGTTGGAACACTTTCTTGCTCTCAAACCTTTCCAAACAACACAGTCAATTCCTTAGTCAGAAAGTCACCACCATCTTTAAAAAGAGCCGGAGGTAAGTCATCTGGGCCCGGTGATTTGTAGCGCTTCAGGAGTTGGAGTTCCTTGCGGACTTCCGCCTCGTTTGGTGGATCAGTCGTCACCGGCCATGGGGGCAGGACAAACTGGTTGATGTTGCTGGAGCGGCAGGCCAGTTGAACTGCCCTTCGAAAAATTCCGCCCATCGTCCAAGACGTCGACAGATGTTAGTGATTGGCATCCCGTCATCCTCGTAGATTGTTTCACTCACACCAGACTTCTTGCTGCCAGTGGCTCGGATGAGTTGGAAGAGCTTCTGGCAGTTACCAGATGCAGCTGCTGCTTCCATCCCATTAGCACGCTCCGACCACCAGGCTTCTCGGTCCTTACGCAAGCTTTGCCCGATTTCATTACGTAACAGCCTTCGTTTGTGGTCAAACTCACGGTCACCTGGAGTAGACCGACGGGCTTCGATCAGTTGTAAGGAGCCAGAAGAAACCCAGTGCTTATAAGCGGGACGTTTCGTGAAGCCGCAAGCGACTTTACTCGCCATTTTCATGGCGTCATGAAGTTGCAACCAATGCTCATCCATACTTTTCGGTGGGATGGTAGCTAGCCTAGAGACTAACTCCGCTCGATACTTACTTGCAACAGATGTTGCAGCCAGTTTACTAACATCGATCCGTTGGTGGTGGTCAATCCTTCGGCCACTGAAAAGTAAGGTGAGATTGGCGCAGACCAGGGCATGATCAGACTCCAGATAGGTACTCCAAAAGGAGCGGCAGTCTTGTACACAACCACGCCAACGGTAGCTGATCGCGATGTGATCAATCTGAGTCTAGGCTTGAGATGCAGAGGGAGGACGCCAGGTGGCACACCGGCGATGACTGCCGGAAGTTACTGCTAACCAGAAACAGGTTGTAGTCTATGCACAGTTGCAGCAAACGGTCCCCGTTATCTGTCCTGCGACCAACAAGTCCCCATCGGCCACCTAAAGGACTCTCTTCTGTGCCTAGACGCCCGACCTGTGCATTCAAGTCTCCGGCTAATACTACAATATCTGTCGAACGCGCTTTCTGGAGAAGAACTGGTAACTGATGGTAGAACTCATCCTTGATTGCATCCGGGCTACAATCTGTTGGGGCATAGGCGGAGATGACGAAAAGACACCGTTTCTCACGCCGGTTTCTTCTCACTTTGGTGGAACTTTCTAATCTAACAGCACATAACCGACTGTTAATGGGGATCCAATCAATTAGTGCTGCCTCAGCCCTAGCGCTTAGTGCAACACCAACGCCTGCAAGACCAGACGAAGATGCCACAGGGTCCCCGGATAAGCGCACGTGAAACAAGCTTTTCGAAGTGACAGATGGAGAGCGAATTTGTAGTAGTTCACTAGAGTCTTGAATACGGGTCTCGGATAGACAACAAACATCAAGAATTTCTAAAGATATAGCCAGCCCCATCTGTTGTCCGATCTGCATTAGTGTGCGAACGTTGAAGGAAGCCAGCTTGAACGGCGTACGTGGTTTCAGAAAGACTGCTTCAGTATTCGTAATCGGTGGAAGCATTCGCTTTCAACCAGACAGTGACTGGAGATCGTTTAGATAGGACAGAGTTTCCACGATGGGCGAGCTACTGCATAAGTTGGAAAGGAAGGATACACAATTTGAGACTAAAGGGAGTGAAAAAGCGACGTAGTAAATAATAGTAATAATAATAATAATGGTAATAATAATAATAATAGTGTAACTTGTCTTGCTTCTAGTGTGAGCGAGAATAGTATCGTCAATAGAATTCATCATTTCATTTATTTGTGTGTGGGCTGTGATACTGCCCGGGTGCCCAAACCGAAGCAGGTGGTATTCTTAGGAGGCCACACCCCGAGCCTTTAACCTAAAGGTCTAACCCACAAGGCAGTGGAGCATCGTAAGGAGATGCAGTCCCATGGTAGCCGTTGACCAGCAGCAGGTTCATTCGCCATTCGTTCCATCAGGATACTGGAGCCCATGTGCACCATTGGTTTGGAATCAGGGTTTTCCAACTCTCCTAGGTGAACCCTCCGTGTCCACCAACCCGGTTAAAGCGCCGGACATTCGCTTTTCGTCCTCTCACTTTCGTAAACAACAGTAATGCCACGAGAAGGCAGTGAGTAGGACTTCCCTGGCAGAGGCTATATATTCGCTGGCCGTGTGAGAGCATTTCGAGAGGGAGAGTGGTCTCTCCCCACTCTCGGCCGTACCAGGGCATCGCTGGAGGATACACCACTTAACCAGGTTGCTCTCATAGCAGGCAAAATATTAGCGACGACCAGCACTCAAGACAATTATATAGTTGCCTCAACGCCACACTCGAACGTGGATCTCTACGCTAGTCACTTTTCGGCCGAAGGTGATAGGTGTGTCTGTATTCATAAGTCTCAATTTTCGAGACTGTTCCATTATCTCAGGACCCCGCGAAACAGGCTACGGTCACGTAAAGCTGTAACTACTTTCCATAAGCTGGCACATTCGAAGCTGGCTTCGGAAGCGAGTACTGGTTTATGCTCGTTCCACCGAATTTCCGGGCCCGATGCCAATCGTTGTCAAGCCCCCTGTTCATACAAACGGGAAACTTCCGTTGCGGCGGATAGATGCGGCAACACTCGCCAGTCCCTCACATCAGGTTGGTTGCTTATTTCAGGTCCACATTTTGTTTCAGAATTCCCCCAATTAACTAAACATCTCTAGGACATCTCATCGATGACCAATTGTGTGGCACACCACATAGTTACCGGCGGACCCCCAGTCACGGCAAAACCTTGTGGACTGGCACTGGACAAATTATCTTTCGCCTGACAATTTACTAGCTATTGGTATTATTCGTCCTTCTTACAGTTCCTGGACCTCCACATGTTTCGCAAAAAGGACGGCGTTAGTTGGAGACCATGCGGCGACTGCCAAGCATTAAACGTGGCTACACCTTTTTATAGCCACCCCATCCCCCACCCACATGACATCATGGAACCACTCAGGGGCACGACTATTTTTTCTAAGATTTATCTGGTACGAGCATATCATCAGATCAGAAATCGTGAAAACCGTTACCATAACTCTGTTTGGTCTATTTGAGTTCCTACGAATTCCATTTCGATTGCGGAATGCTGTCCAAACTTTCAAAAGGTTTATATGATGGAGTACACCGTACTATCCACACTCAAAAACTGAAGGCATTTTTCTGTTTGATTAACTTCTAACGTCGTTTCTTTTCGCACGCGGCACGGTACCAATTCAAGACAACTCTCAACAACAGGTTACAAGACTTATAACATCTACTGAAAAAATAAGGAAACACTATGGGGGACAGTTGAAAAGGGATCAGACAGGCACTGTAGCGGTAAATAAGTCCCTACATTCAGTAGCTCTGTAAGTCTTGAAAATTTTATACAGACGACGTTAGTTTTAATGGACTTACCCAAGTGAAGGCGCTCGGTCACGTATCCGCACCAGATCACGTGTTGGAATGACGTGTTCAACATCTCCTACGACCGCTAGCCAGTTTAGATCAATCCCTTCTCGATATATTGGCAACCTAACAAATATGTCTTTGAACCTCCTAAATTGTGACTTTTGATTTCACTGGGTGGACACGATTCAATTATAGATGTCTCTGGTTTAATGTTGTCAAACTACAAACACTTGTGGCATCGTCAGAACTAGCTTCGTGTTAGGAGGTTCTGGCCCTCAGGATGCATCATAAGAAATGGCTCTTCATCGAAATACTGGAAAAGATTTAAGAAGGGAAGAACAAGAAGACAGTCATTAACAACGGCCGAACAATAACAGAGAAACTCAAGTCTCAAGCTGAATATACAGAATCAAGCAAGCAATTGAATAAGGGCATAAGAGCTGACAAGCAGAAATATGTGGAAGACCTAGTAAAGACAGCGGAAAAGACTGAAACAGAAGGAAATATGGAACAACTATATGACAACACGAAGAAACTAGCAGGGAAATATAGTGAACCAGACAGACCGATCAAAGACAATAACTGAAATTCAAGAAGAGAAGAGCATATGGGAAGAAAACTTCGAGGAACTATTGAATAGACCAGCACAACTGAATCCACCAAAAATCGAGGCAGCACCTACAGACCTTCCTATAGATGTCACTCCACTAACGTACGAAGAAATCAGGATGGTTACCAGACAAATCAGGAGTGGGAAAGCAGCTGGACCTGACGATGTACCAGACAAAGCATTGCCACTCAACAACTTGATTTGACGAATAACCTTAGAAATGGTTTTGAAATGCGTTTTGACTGCTATAGATGAGGCTCTTGTGAGAAAACTAACAATAACAAAAAATATACGGGTATCACGGGGGTTGACCTGCAATGCATACCTCTAAAAAACGATAAGGTAACACATTCGATTACAACTGAATGCTCATATTTTTGTCAATATTAAGCTGCTTCACTTTTTCATATCGAGGCATTCAGACTTCAAAAACCATTTTTCTGTTTATTTAACAAGTACATTATAGTTAATAAGAAAAATAACGAAATCGTTAAGCGCGTAGGTCGAAAGAATTGGTCTACGATCGAAGGTCAGTTTCAGTGCGACTGACCAGATAACAGTTTACTCGTGTAATTTACACATAGAGTCGATAAACTCTGAAAATGATATGGTAAAATAATGATCGGACATTCGAATCAGGTTTTCAGCTTTGTCCTAATTCTGAAGAACGTTCACTTTCCACCCCAGGGTGGAAATAAAGGAGCTCCTTTATTCTTACGTTAGATGTCAAGTAGGATCGGTCACAAACGTGTAGCAAAGCTATATACAAAAGGGCTCCTGGCTTCGAGGTTTACAATGTGGCTAATGTCCTGAGTTTTGTGTTAAACATAGAATTGTCTTACAATACCGTTTGAATATTCTCTTGGAACTCACGTTAGTTATCTCTGCCACGCTCCTAGTTTTAATTTTAGCTGATGGGGAATAAAGAGAAATATTAACTCTGGTGTTCGACCTCTTTTAATCGGTCTAACATTCTAATATTAAAAAAGCTATTACAACTTTTTAAAATCCAGATTTGCACCTGTTGACGCCTCTTTGCAAAGGTTGGTAATTAAGTATCCCTGTGGTTGTGAATTTTGTTTATTCTTAAATTTATCATTTTTATGGCGAGCAACACGGAAGCGCTCTCTAACCAAGTTCAAACCATACAAAAACATTGTATGGTGTTCTTGCCCCCAAATGTCCTGGTACGGCCCAGAGTGGAGAGCTACCTCTCCCTCACGAAATGCTCTCACGTGGCCGCGCGTATACAGCAATTACCGGGGAAGTCTTACTCACTGCGTTCTCGCGGCTGGGGTGCTGTTTACGAAATTGAGAGGACGAAAAGCGAATGTCCGGCGCCTTAACCGGGATGGTGGACACGGAGGGTTCACCTAAGGGAGTTGGAAAACCCTGATTCCAAACCAATGGTGCACATGGGCTCCAGTATCCTGAAGGAACAAAAGACGCATGAAACAGTCGTTGGTCACCAGTTGCTATGGGACTGCGTCTCTCGACGTCGTTCCACTGCCCTGTGTATCAGACCTTTAGGTCGAGTGCTCCGAGTGTGGCTCCCTAGGACAACCATCTGCATCTGTTTGTGCACCCGGGCAGTACCATAGCTAATGGTGCACACCTAACGAACATTTAGTATCTTTCGTAGACCATTGTTTGTAATTACTTGTACTTTTTTGATGATGGTTGTAGTAGTTCTCCAAATTTCAGTTCCGTGCAGTAGAACTGTCTTGACATTCGTATTGAGGATTCTGGCTTTGGTGTTGGATGACAGTTGTTTTGAGTCTCATATATTCTTCAACTGTAGGAATGCTGCCCTTTCTTTGCCAGTCCTTAATTTTACATCTGTATCAAATCCTCCTTGTTCATCGATGATGCTGCTCGGATACGTGAAAGTTTACATCTCTTCCAGAGTTTCTTCATCAATTGTTATTGGGTTGGTGTTCCCTGTGTTGTATTTCAGGATTTTGCTTTTTCTCTTGTGTATGTTGAGGCCTACTGTTGCAGCGGCTGCTGCTTGTATGAAAAAGTTCGAGAGATTATTCTGTCTCAGAAACGAAATTAAGCAGAATCGTCCAGTCCAACTATTCCTCGTCAATTTTATCATCAACCACATTCTGAAGGCTGCTCTGATGGAAGTAAGTACTCGTGGTGTGTGTCTGCTACTTGAAAGACTCTTCTATCCTGAGTATAGTGACGATATTGCTGGTAATGATGTAAGTAGTGAGATCAGTCTGCGTAATGCGGAACCCAGAGAAGCTTGCTCCAATTCAGACTTTATTTAGTGCTATCGCGATGTTAGTTTGGTTGTAAGAGTTTGGGTCTACAACGCGTCGGTGGAAGTAGTTTTACTCTATAGTTTTGAAACTCGATCTCTATGATACTAGGGTATGTAAAAAGCTACGTAGGACTAGCATATGTTAGTCCATTAAGACTAGGGCCCGAGATATGGTGCAACTCAGTGACTTGCCCGACCGTTGCTGCTACCTTGACGTGGTGGTCGGGCTTGCCTATCGTGATGACCCAATCGGGCTATGCTGGCTGGAACAATCGTTCCTCAAGGTCCTACCATGCCAGACAGGTCGGTTGAAGAGCGGTAAGACTAAAAGCAGCAATCCCAAGGTCCGAAGGCGAAGTCGTACTGCTGACTGTACAGAGGTGTGACAGTAGTAAGGTGTTTCCTTCAGACAACCAGCATGACAGCGATGCTGCCTTCCCACAAGGAGGGGTGGGGTTAGAAAAGGTCGACCCTAAAAATGCACACCCCGCCTTATCCCACGGATTTCCGTCTCCGGCGGTAAGGTCCTTTGAAGAACGAAGCTAACACGTCGAAAATCCCCCACAAAAAGGCCGTGCGTGACCGGCCTTAAGCAGTTGTCCCTTGGGCACTGCGGTCACGCTCCCAGGTCGTTATGACCAACACTAATCCAACTTCTTTTTCAGGTCCCTCAAGAAATACCCTTCCACGGTGTGGGCAGCCGGGAAGTGATACTAGCCCTCATACCCATAACTGCACACGAGACCAAGTTGGTCACTTTCAAATCCTTCCTACACCCAATAACACTCTTATCTCCACGACTAACCCTCCCCACATCCTTTTATCACCTCGCACCGCTAGGGCAAACGATTCGAGTACACGGAACGTTATTCCTGGTCTCCTGAAACCACGCTCTAAACTACATATAGGAACTTTTAATGTCCGAACATTGTGCCAAATAGGACAACAGGCTTGTTTAGTTAGGACTTTAGAATCTTACACCATCGATGTGTGCTACGTCTCCGAAACGCGCATACAAGATCCGAGTAGTGTCATTCATTTGACCGCACCTAATTAAAATAAAGATTCATCTCGATACACGCTTCGTGTATCTGGAAGCCCTGATGCTGCTTCCCGTAGCCTCGCTGGAGTAGGTATAGCATTAAGTCCTGGGGCAGAACTAGCTCTTTTAGACTGGATCCCAGTAGGCAGTCGTCTATGCGCTGTCCGACTAAACGGATCAGTAAGGACCCGGAAAGATAGGGAAACTCGTCGTTGCCTCTTCGTCGTCTCTGCCTACTCTCCCACTGACTGCAGCTCAGACGATATAAAAGATGAGTTCTACAGGAAACTTTCTGACCTTCTCCGAAAAGCTAGGCGTTCTGATGTAGTAATAGTAGCAGGTGACTTTAATGCTCAAGTAGGTAAACTAAGTGAAAGGGAAAGATACCTGGGTGGATCTTATGGTGTCATGGCTAAAAGAACAGATAATGGCGACCGTTTGTTGCATCTATGCTCAGATAACCGCCTATTTCTTGCAAATACTAACTTTAAGCACAAGGAAAAATATCTTTTGACATGGCGACCCCCGAATTCGTCCCAATGTTGGACCAAATTAGATCACATCGCTATCAGCCACCGATGGAGGAGCTCGATAGAAGACTGTCGCTCATTCTGGAGCACATGTTTAGATTCAGATCATGCTCTAGTGCGAGCACGTATCTGTCTGCGTCTTACTGGACGTAGGAACGACACTGCAGGGAAGCCTCTAAGGGTTCTACTTAATGATAGGCCAGCTAAGAATATATTTCAGGAGCAACTAGAAAAACAGTTAGGCAGCCATGTAAGTTATGCCCACCCCGAGGCAGCGTGGAATGACATCCGAAAAGCTGTGGAATCAGCAGTGATATCCGCTAGTAAGGTAAACCATAAGGTTAGGGAGAAACAAAGGATCTCGGCAGCATCTACCGCACTGATAGATGCTCGAAAACTCATTCCACCTGGCTCTGAACATAACGAAGAGCGGAGTCAACTTAAGCGCAGGCTAATAAGAAGCCTACGTAATGATCGTGAACAGTGGTGGGTAGCGAAAGCAAGAGAGATGGAAAAGGCAGCGGCAATAGGTAACAGTAGGCAGCTATTCAGACTCGTTAAAGAAACCGGTATTAGGAACCCAAGTATCAGTGAAACCATCTCAGATAAAGATGGGCATATCATTCATTCTCAATCCAGGTGATTGGTTCGATGGGCAGAACACTTTAGGGATCAGTTCAACTGGCCTTCAGCCACACTTCAATCACCCACGATCCCCAGTCGTCCTGAATGGCAAATTGATGTAAGTCCTACAACCCTCTGCGAGGTTGAAAAAGCTATAGGAAATCTAAAGCGAGGGAGAGCAGCAGGCCCTGACAGGTTGTCCCCTGAAATTTTTAAGGATGGTGGTCCAGTACTAGCAGTGAGATTGACTGAGGTCTTAGGTAGAATCTAGGAACTGGACGTAATTCCATCTGACTGGTCCCAATCGCTGATTGTGCCAGTCTATAAGAAAGGACAAAAGTCCTCCTGTGACAATCACAGAGGGATCAGTTTGACTAATATAGTGTCTAAAATATTAGCTTCAATAATACTTGGACGCCTAACCAAAGCTCGTGAAGAACAGACTAGAGAAAACCAGGCTGGTTTTCGACCTGGACCTGGTTGCATAGACCAGATATTCACCCTACGTCAGGTCCTAGAACATAGACATACATTCAGACGTCCCACAATAGTAGTATTTCTTGACCTTAAGGCGGCATTTGACTCCGTTGATCGTGAGGTTCTATGACAGTGTTTGTCAGTGAAAGGAGTACCAAAGAAGTACATTAACCTCATAAAGGCTCTCTACTCGAACACTACTGGTCGAGTTAGAGCCTATGGCGAACTGTCATCAGAACTGATTACCTCAAGTGGTGTTCGTCAGGGCTGTCCACTCTCCCCATTCTTGTTTAACTTTGTCATTGACATACTTTTAGAGATAGCACTTTCATCAGCCAAACCTCCAGGAGTTGAACTTTTACCGGGAGATTCACTTGTTGACTTAGAATACGCCGACGACATAGTTTTACTTGGTGAGGACGCTGGCAACATGCAGAGTCTTCTGACCACTATAAGCAACTATGCAGGCATGTTCGGGATGCGATTCTCTCCCTCGAAGTGCAAAATGTTACTTCAGGATTGGGTTGCATCGACACCTGAACTAATGATAGGGAGTGAAGAAGTTGAGCGTGTTGACTGCTTCACTTATCTTGGTAGTCTCATCAGCCCTTGGTGCCTGGTCCTACGTTGTAGCTGACTGACTGATCAGCCCTTGTGGTCTGGTGTGTGACGATATCTCAGCACGGATACAGAAGGCACGTCTAGCTTTCGCCAACTTGCGTCATTTATGGCGTAGGCGAGATATCCGTCTAGCAACCAAAGGACGGGTTTACTGTGCAGCAGTTCGCTCCGTCCTACTCTATGGCAGTGAAACATGGCCAATAAGAGTAGAGGATATTCGTAGGCTACTAGTGTTCGATCACAGGTGTCTTCGAAGCATTGCTCGTATATCCTGGGACCACCGGGTAAGTAATGCAGTTGTTAGGAAACGAGTACTAGGTAGGGATGGCAAATCGATTGATGAAGTAGTGAAACTTCATCAGTTGAGATGGCTGGGACATGTGTTACGTATGCCCGACCACCGACTGCCCCGACGTGCAATGTTTCATGGTGTAGGAGTAGGTTGGAAGAAAGCTAGGGGCGGCCAGACCAAAACGTGGCACAAATGAATGAAGTCACTGACAATTGGACTGAGCCATGTTGGTAGGTGTAGACTACCTGGTTGGGATTCGCGAGATGATAGCTACCGATGGTTAGAGACCTTGAATGACATGGCTCAAAATCGTTTGCAATGGCGTAGGTGTATCCACTCTTTGTGTTCTACCAACTTCTAATCTTCTGAATTCTTCATATCCGTATCCTTTTTCTCTTTCCAAATTTATTTCACTGTACTATACTCCTTCAATAATTTCTTCAAACCCTAATTTTTTGGATTTCTGATTATACTCCTACTACTTCTACCACTATGGGATTTGAATCGACAACTGCATCTCTGTGCTAATGTGGTATGGCAACTCGAACTGATGTACGTACGTACGAAGTTCTACGTTGTGACTGACTGACTCAGTGACTTGAGACGTCAGAAATGGTTCAGAATCGAAGCCAATAACTAACCTGTCAGACCGGCTTTACATGTAGGATATACCCAATATACAATAATACGGTGTTTTATCATCATGACCGTTATCAAACATTTTCTTAGTGTATTGGGTTTTTTACTGAAGACAACTGTGACTCACTTTACAGATTGTATAGGTAGTGTGAATCGTTAGCTCATAAATTCTTGTCAGAGTATTAACGTAGCGATGTATGATTACTTTCCGTTTGCTAATCAATTGTAAATATATGTCCGGTATTATGTTAAACCCTTTCATCTAATTTAGAATTTTTGAGGGTAAATTGGAACTATTCCATACTTGACATAACAGTGTAATAGGCTGGGTAAAGGAGAAGTATGAGACAAAATATTAGTAAACTGAAGAATGTGCCCTAGTGATATCAGTTTATACTTGTCCTCAAATACATCAACTAACTTATCTTTGCATTAGGAAATGGTTTACTACTTGTGTCTTGAACAAATTATATATTACAACTTTGTCATTATCATTCATTTGATATAACTTTGTTCCGCTGTTGCAAGAGTATTTATGAATTTGGGTTTGCACAAAAAGCTATGAAGATAAAATGTTGTCGCTTAGAAACGATCTACAATCTTCATATTCATTAACAAAGAAGTTCTTCATTTCGCGAAAAATGATATTAGCGCGCTCGTACGTATGTACTCATATTCCTTAAAACCTCCAGTTTACATAAGATATCTATAGAACTGGCCACCAATAGACTTCATTTTCTTTCTGTATCATAAATATGCAAATAGTAAAATCTCATTTGAATTTGGTCTTTTGTAGATAATCTTGAGATGGACAATTTAATAGCAGATGTATCAGACATTGACTTTATTATTGAGAGCCAACTAGAAAATCAAATTGGATTAGGATGTCTGCCTTTTTCAAATATGAACAGTTATTTAGATTTTATTTAATACGGTTTCTTTAGAGTCCGGTGCTGGCGTTTGTCGTTTTTTTATTACTAATCAATGTCCCCTTAATAATTTATGTCCTTTGAGACATATCAAAGCTGACAGAACAGTTGTATGCAAACATTGGCTTCGCGGATTGTGCAAAAAAGGCGATGACTGCGAGTTCCTACACGAATATGATATGACTAAAATGCCAGAATGTTACTTTTTTTCGAAATTTGGTAAGTTGAGCTTCAGATTATTTCTTATTAGTGGTATATAGGAGAGTGTATGAACAAAGAATGTCCATTTCTTCATATTGACCCCGCTTCTAAAGTACAGGATTGCCCCTGGTATGATAGAGGGTTTTGCAGAAACGGTAATAAGATCCTTACTTCTAGAAATATGTCTAGGTCCTTTGTGCCGGAATCGACATGTTAGACGAGTAGCGTGCAAAAACTACATAAATGGTTTTTGTCCCAAAGGACGTGAATGTAAATATGCGCAGTGAGTAAACCTCTATTTCTAAACTTTGTAGCCCTATATGGTGGCCCCTTCCAGGAAGTGATCAAGATACACAGAAAAGCCGCTGGATATGTCACTACTGCAGTAAGTTTCCTCTATATCGTATACTGTATATTAGTTTCTGTCTTTCGACTTTAAAATGTACTATATTCTGCATTTTAGATGAACGTGGACACAAAATACAATTTTGCCTCAAACTATCACCTGAAGAACGTCTTCGACTACAGGAGCAGCAGCGAATGCAGAATATTAGCACTGGCGGCGCAGCGTTACCTCAACAAGGTGTTAATCCCGGGTCTCGTTTTGTTTCAGAACGTCTCAAGTTCGGCGGTCTTATGGGGACCTCACAGGCAGCTCCTACTGGACCTCGACAAGGCCCACAAAAACCACTTGACGAAGTGACGTGTTTCAAATGTGGAGAGAAAGGACATTATGCGAACCGATGCAACAAAGGCTACTTAGCATTTCTCAGTAAGGTTTCACTACAACCTCATGAAATGGAGAGTGCTCGTGGCTGATGCAAATATGGAACTGGAAACCGGTGTATTATAACCTGTACAGCTCTTATCTACATGTTTTATTATTTTCTAATGAATGAAGCTAAATTTCTATAAACCAAGTTCTAGCTTTTGACTGTACTAGCCTCTTAAAAAATGAATAGGTAGCGACTTCTCAGAAGTAAAAAGCCGTAATTATCGGTACTTGTCAGTAAAGTGTATCTGAAGTTTTGAAAACTAACTTCCTCTAAGAATCCCCATAAAAGAATTTCTGTCCGAAAGTTCTAAACGCTTGTTTGCCAGTCATCTTCCACGTAGCTCAAATGACCTTCACTTCCAGTCCATATGGTAGTTTGGAGTTTAAGTTGGTCATTATTCCCGGTTATGAAAAAACCTTTTATTGTTACAACTTCGAATGAAACATTTGTTTTCCGAACGTCTAACCACACACGAGCCGAAAGAAATCCTTAGACATTCAGTTCATACAGAGTTTAAGCATTAAATTAGTTCCCGCTAAATTTTTAGATATCTTTGCCAATGCACGATATTAACTTTCTTTATTTATCAAACTGACTATTAATTCTACATATTGGTAGGTTTGGTCAATTAGAAACCATTATATTTGTGGTCAGTTAATGACATGGTACCACGGTATTGTAGACTACTGAATAGAACTGGCATGTCGAACCATAACGAATCTCCATTTGGGGTCCTGGAGATGATACAACTTGATGGCTTAAGATGTTATCAAATATAGCTCAAAATAGAATCCACCGACGATTACACTGTAGTTTCGTGTCACTTCATAAGTTAAGTGAACTCGACTGGATGGTTTCTTTTTTGGATGTATTAAAAATTGAACTATATCTTACTACATACTATTTTTTATCCATTTATTTAATTATTGTACTGCTATTTCCTACCCTATTTCTTTTGTGATGCGGTTTTTTGTCCTATATTGTACTCGGATTCGTATGCATGCAATGAATAAAAATAAAATTTTAATCGGATCAGACAGCTTAAATTGTTTTCCTGTAGTAGTGTGATCCACCTTAGTATATTGTGTTAGTTATATTTCAATAGTTGAGATCATGAACCAATTGAAGCTAGACCGCCGTGGAAAACCTGAAAGCACTGGAAGGCAGTTTTGTCCTATTGTGGGACTCCTCAGCAGTGCCCATCCACGACCCCGCCCCGCGAGGTTCGAACCCAGGACCTATCAGTCATGATCTCAACTATTAAAATTACTATTATATCCACAAAACCCCTTTTGATATTAATGGTATATGTTAACAATTAGATTTGAATTTTTGTGATAACACGTTCAAAATGTCTCAATATCATCATGTAAACGACGGGCATGGTCGTTTAAAGTGAACCACGTTTCTTCCTATTTGGTGCTCAGCAGAAATACTTTATTTTTGTTTAGTCTTCAAATCATTCGTTCGCTTATTTTTCCACTAAGGTCATGAATTTATGGAACTTCGAAATACAAATGCTGCAATACATGCGTATAGACAAGCACTTGTTTATAATATTTTATTTAATGGTTACACTTCCCTTTATTTTTTCGCAATATTATCGCTTCATTTGTATGGTCCCCTACTGTACCAAAATTCACATGAGCTGAGTAAAATAAATGTAGGTTCTGTGCGGCATCAATTATTGTCAAAAGCTATAGCTAAAAAAACGTATCATGAATTCAAATACTCATAGCCTTGGGACACGATGTAGTAATCTCGTGCTAAATTATGCCCAAAGAAAGTGAGCTGCATGCATCTTACCAATTGATGTAAAGTGGCTAGATCGGCCGCTACTTCATTTCTATTAGAACGCGACCAAGGCACTTTTGGTGGCAACTGTTCCGAGCTGTTTGTAAACATAGAATAGCAAAGCCATTCATTATAGCAAAATATGAAGATTTCAAGTTACTAAATAGTCTCAGTTTAAATATTGCGGAAATGTCATTGTAACAGCTTTTTATTATTTATAATTATAATACGTCTAATCAGTTGCGAATAGCTTCATAATTATCAGGGCGAAAGTCTCGGTGAACTACTTATCAAACTTAGATGCTCAATTTAAGAAAATCCAGTCGGACTAAATATAATGTTTTGAAAATTACTTCGTCATTCAATCACTTACACGTCCATGATGCATTTATATGTTGATTATCATTTTCTATCTAGCAAATGCAGCATTTAAAACTAACGGGAGCTTTTGAGTGTATATCCTATGATAACTTTCAAATAAAATACACAACTTATTTCAAAATTGCACCAGTCAGTCTTATTCTCTGAGTCTTAAGAGGAAACTTGAAGACAGAATGTCTTGTAACTGTTGACTATAAGATAACACTAGAATCTCTTTAAGGCTAAACAATGGCGAAGGGAGTGGTTTTGTGCTTCAAACACTCAGACATTTTCATTGATGCTGATAAATGTGAAGTTATTCGCATGTCATTAATGATACAAGAGACTTATTCGACTTTTCTTAATATACTCTACAAATGGTTCTTGTAGGATATCAAATACTTACTAACACTAGGGCTTTGGCGAAGTTTGTTTTATTCTGATGTACAGCTTTTTAGCAGTTGCTGAAGGTTAAAAAATATTGAATTATAAGTATCCTCGAAGTGCTGCTTGTGTGTGGTGGAGTTGCTGGGTAAAATTAAATACAGAATTTTAATTTAAAAATAAAGACTAATAAGTAGAATTTTAAACCTACGAAGAAAATCAGCACCTAAATCAATGAGCTAAGTGAAGTAAAAGAGCTCATATGACAGTTACACTAAAACATGATATCAATGCACGACGTTACTAAGTATTATTCTACAGCACAGAGGCCTCCTGGTAATGTTCTAAAATTAGTATTTGACAACGACATGATAATATAATATGCAGGCAAATTAACTCGTTACCTCCTAGCATATCTCCTGATTTGTTTTTGTTTTCAGTAATTTTTATCTTAGGTTGTTAGAACATGTGACGACTTAGAAAGATCCAATGTTTCACAAAACGTAACTACTGAAACCTAGTCTCGGAACGGTATTTCTAGCAAGCATATACAAATATAAAAGTACCCGAAAAGTCTGTGTCAGTGTGTCTCTGAAATATGATACTTCAGCTGAAAAGATTCACTTCATGCAAGAAGACGTTATTATTCTTATCTACACTGAACTTTTTAAATGTATCATGCCCGTCCAGTCACTGATACTGACCGAATTCTGTTGATCAATATGCAACGTAGCCAACTAGTCTAAGTAACTCGACATCGCGAACTGTGTTGATACTTTTTTGTTTTATGCTAATTGGAGCCTGTTAACAAGTAGCATTTGTAGCGTAGAGGTAAGTGATATTTGATACTCAGTCACTCACTGTCAGAGATGTCACCACTTTGTTGTTCGGACGGCAGCTGACCTGTAGGATTGATACATTTATACCAATCTATCGCTAACCTCTCTCATATTTATCTAACCTTGAGTGGAAATTGAATCCCATCGACGAAGTTGCGACGTAAAATCTTTGGACTATTAAAATGTACCAAAACCCGTCACTTGTCATACAAACAATAGTGGAAAACATTACAATGAAGAAAATACAACACAAAAGGCGATAAAGCACTCATTTTGATGATGATAATAATAATAATATTCCACATTTAATACAAATACACACTACAAGGAACAGTTTGTAAAACAGCATCTGAATGGCCACAAACTAGAAGATTATTGGAAATATCAAAAGAAATAACATTTCTAGCTGATGTATCTTCGGGTAAAGCAGATGATACAGTTAACTTACGACGTGAACCTTTGAATCCAACCCATGAATCTTGAAATAAAGAGTAATTTTTTTTAAACAAACGAATTTATGACATTTATAGCATATAGTAAAATGAACTAGAAAATATAAGTTAACAGGATTGATGTCGCATAGGAGCTCGATATTTCATGCTGACCTGTCTGCCATTTTGTAACATCATGGATAAAAATACCAAGTTATCAGAAAAGTTAAAAGTAATTCTATCAACACAAACTTCGGTTAGTGAAATAGTCGGGTTTAACAATGAGATTTATATATACTGACAGCTCGCTTATTTAAGCACAAAGGGGTACCAAAATATATATAGACCACACAAATGTGTGATGGTCGGGATACTGCCCGCTTGCCCAAACCGAAACAGATGGTTTCCTTAAGGGACTACTCCCTTGGCCTTTGATTTGAAGATACGGTTCATTTGTTTCCTCAGGATCCTGGAGCCCATGTGCACCACTGGTTCGGGATTAGGGTTTTCCAACCCCTCTAGGTGGGTGCTTCGTAATCGGTTTAAGCCCCGGATATTCTCTTTTCATCCTTTCAATTTCGTAAACAACCCCCCCCCGCCGCGAGAAAACAATGAGTAGGATTTCCCTGGGAGCGGCTATATACGCGTGGTCATATGAAACCGTTTGGAGAGGTAGGAATGACTCTCCTCACCCTCGGCCGTACCAAGGGCATTACTGATAGCATTCACCTACATTCAATGGAATTTGACTGTGGAACAGAAACGGGACGAATCAATAATCTGCAATATGTTCTCAAACATATCTAAGTACTTAGAACTACTATTTTGTCTGTGTAACATGTAACAATGAAGGAGTATTACTGAATATAAGTAGGAATATGAAATGATTTGGTACATCTTATTACCATAATCATTACGGCGTTTGGAAATTACGGCTATCACATTTAATTCTTTCTTGTTATGAAATGCCATGTCATGTGCAACATAGAACCTGACAGATATCTGCACTAGTTCAAGTTGTCATACCACATTGACAAAATGGGATAGAATTAAAACAAATTCCAAAGTAGTAACATTATCAGTAGTACTAGGAAAGGTTACGTACAAAAAAAGGGTGAAAGGCGGTTTCGCGAATCAGGTTCTCAGGGAAGACAAAAAGTGAATGTACCTATGCCATTGCGAACGATTCTGAGCCATGTCACCCAAATTTTCGAATAATTAGTTACGACGATCACACGGATCCCAATTAGGTAGTCTAAATCTATTTACACGACTCAGCTTAGTTGTTAATGACTTCATGAATTGGTGTCACGTCTTGATTTGTCCGTCCCTAGTTTTCTATTTAAAGCGTGCCTGAAAATGAGTAAAATATTTTCTGCCAATCCACATAGTTCACAAAAACTTTATTTTCTTCATCTCGTTTCCCATACAGTTAGAGTCATCACTCACTTAGTCTATTAACTGAATGTGAGTTGTGTTGACTAACTGGCTCAAATACGAATTTGCTCTCTACAGTCAAACTGCATAGACAGGTTATGGGAAGAAAGATAAAAGTGTACTTAGCAGTTATATCATTGCACCTTTGACTACAGTTACGTACATACGAGGAAATAGATTTTAAATAGTGCACACTAACAAAACTTGAAACTATCACGTCATTTTGGGAAAAATTTCAAAAGCGAGTAAATTTTCATTTATAATTATGAGTTTAGGTCTATAAACTCATTGAGCCAGTCAAAATTTCACTTTGAATAAATGAAATGCTATTAGTTTACATTATATGTACAACTGTTAAGAACAATGTAAGAAAAAACCCCAAAATATTGTTGAACTTACCTGATTCATCACGACTACTAATTTGCAATAAACCAGCTGTTTCTGTAGCCATATATAAATGTTTCGGTTGACGTGGGTGAAAAGCAGTTTCCCATATATATTGACCATCACAGGCTACTTCAGTTAATGGATATTGTTCAGCTCGTAAATCCCATATATAAGCAGCTGCACTAGAGGAATTAACACCACCTACAGATAAAAGATGAGGTTGTCCAGGATGCTGACCCAAGCATAATAGAGGTTGGGTTTCTCCAGGACTTTAAGTAAAAAAAAACCAAAGTGAATAGGCTTATGATGTAGTTCTTCAGCAAATGCTACATCCAATACGAAAAGGCAGATCAAGTAGAAATATAGATTGAATCTACATTAATCTAAGTGATAATATAATACGTGTAACTGAAAGCTTTTTGAATATTTTGACAAAATTTTCATTGAATAGATTTCTGTTTACGATTATAAGATGTTTGGGTTTTCTAAGTACAAAACTCGACTCCTGAGAAATAGTGGAATGTGAGTTTTGTATGCATAAAAGTATAACAAAGTTGAATAGAAATAGAGAGTAGGAAAATATAATGAACACTTATGAACTAGGTCAATACAGATGATGGCTCTGTAAATTCGCGCGACTTAACGTGAAAAGATGTAATCGTTTTGGATTACTTTTTAGTGATAGATTGCTATAAAACCTTACCACCGATGGAGTTACATATGCATTCAGGCAGAAGAATACAGTTATATTTGGGTATTAGTAAGTATGCTGATGTCTTGAGACTTGAAGTAGACCTATTATCTGGAAAATACCTTTTTATTTTTATTTTATTTATACACATAAATATTGGTATAAGGGGGTACCTGATACATATGCGCCACACAAATTTCATTTGATTTGTGTGAGGGCTGTAATACTGCTCAGGTGCATAAGCTGAAGCAGGTGGTTTTCTTAAGGGGCCACATCCGGAGCCTTTGACCTAAAGGTCTAACCCACAAGGCAGTGGAGCATCGTGAGGAGATGCAGTCCCATGGTAGCCGGTAACCAACAATAGGTTCATACGCCATTCGTTCCATCAGGATACTGGAGCCCATGTGCACTATTGGTTTGGAATCAGGATTTTCTAACTTCCCTAGGTGGAATTTCCGTGTCCACCAACCCGGTTAAAGCGCTGGACATTCGGTTTTTGTCCTCTCACTTTCGTGAACGACACCCCCGCCACGAGAAGGCAGTGAGTAGGACTTCCCTGGCAGAGGCTGTATAGGCGTGGCCATGTGAGGGCATTTCGAGAGGGAGAGCGGACTCTCCCCACTCTCGGCCGTACCGGGGCATTTTGGGGGACCTTTTTAGAGAGGTCTGAATCCTACTTAGGTCACTAAAAGTTTTTTAAACTGTGTTACAGTTGAATACCGAATGATTATAAAAGTTATAATCCTAGAAACCATGCTAATCAATCGAAATGTGTTGCGAATATTACATAAAAACCGTCATATGTTCTAAACTAGGATGACCATAAAGGAAGGTAAACACATACGAAAAGAATAACGTCTGACCGTTAAGCCCTAGGTAAAAAATACCTAGACGACTATCCTCAAGGAATTTTAGAGTTAACTCGTTAATATCCACATTTTTCTCTGGTTTCATTCTTGTATGAAACATCCAAATAAAAAAAATTAGACAAATATTATAACAGAACGAATATTGAGAAAGTCGGAACTCCCAGTGTTATCTTCTGGGTAATAATTATTGATATCTTTATTGTATAATCAGTAGACAACTATATTGCTACATTTCTGTATCCGCCTTGTTGTAGGCTTCCAAGAGAACTTCTAACTGTTGTCATACATTTTACTAAACCTTAATTATTGCTAATTGATTATGTACTGTTTGTTTCACCCACTTATAGTCTGATTGTGCTTAAAGTATGATTTATTATTTGGTATGTTGTGTGGTTAGGGATCTCCAGTATATTATTGCATGAGATTTTTCATCATAATTGAGTTGAGCACAATAGAAAACTAACGTGCCTCCTATAATTGTTTTCTGAATCGCCACTGGGTTGGAAAGGAGCTCGAGAAACAATAAGCTATAAGGCTCCGGTTGTCGTTCATTGGTCACTGATCCGACTGACAATATAGTACATGATATCGATCAGAAATTTTCAAGCTTTAACAAATCCGTAGCAACTCTTTTCCCATTATACAACAAGATCAAAGTCGTTTATCATTCACAGATCAAAAAATGAATTTCCGAGCGGTAGAGCACAGTTAACTGTGTAGTTAAGGTTCTCATTTACAGGTATTCGTTACAAATCTCCAACATAAATATACCCTCAGGGACTTTATATTTAGATTAAAAACATCCAAATACACCTTGCTGGTGAGTACCAACTAATATGAAACTCACGTCCAGAACCGGCAGTCAACTACCTTCAACCATCGAGTATAAAAACAGTACACCCGATGTCAAGTTAGCTAGACTAGTAGCCATATTGCAACTAGATCGATATAATCCGACGACCATTAAGGATCAAACAATGACATGACATTTGGTACTAGTCAGCAACCACTTAGTGCATATATCGATATTCACTTCTGGATAGCAACTTTTATGACTCAATCTACTGAACAACAGAACATTTTATTAAAGATACTTCAATGAAATAAAAGAAGAGCCTACAAACATATCGACCAATGTTAACAGAATAGTCTAATATAAAACAATATCAAAAGTTAATCAAACAAATTATCGGGAGAAAGAACTACTTCAGTACATAATTACCGTAACAGTCTACGTTGTGGTTTATTTAAACCAGTACGTAAATCCCATAGCTTCAATTGACCTAATTGATTGACACTAGCCAAGGTAGAATTATCTACACGTTCAAGTGCATTCACGGTAGATATATCTGCTCCTGATGTTAATATTGCATCTAATTCACAATTGATTTTTTTTAAAAGAAAGAAAATAAATAGAAATGAATGAGAAATTGGTAAGATAGAACGAAGTCAGCATATTAATTTTGGAAATAACATTTAATATACTTGCCTTCATGATGAGAGTTCACAAATATCCATTGACAAAGTCTCTAGAGGGCCAGAAAAGGCCGAGAACGTTTTACATAATCAGCATTGATTAGAAGTTCTCGGAGGGATTTGGAAAAATGGAGAATTATGTGTCATGTTTTGACTGGATAATTAATTGTATTCTTATTACATTTAGTATGTTTCCAGAAATTTCTAGAAGATCAATGTCATCTGGAAACTTATATATAGACTCGATCTTATGTACATAGATAGACCTTGAAATAAAGCTTTTGCTCTGATTTTGCGCCTTTTCTCTACCGTTCGAGTTTACGGGCAGTAGTAGTCCGGGAATGTAGGAAGCAGTTAAGTCAGCAACCAGCATCCAAGTACAAGAACTATCACTTTACAAGGTGACAATAAAATTGATAGCTTGAAGAGGTATTTCAAATAATTAGTTTGTACAATTAGGTGAGGTGTGTAAATGTAGTTATTGTTGGAAACCAATTTTTAACACGAACTAGAAACAAATTTCTATCAATGATAATAGAGAATGATTGAGTTTCTGCTGGAACTGTATGATATATACAACTGGATTGTAGCTAGCAGTAAGACTTAACGTTTTTGAGATCCAATATATATATATATATATGATAAAGTCTATAAGTCTTATGTTCCAATAAGACAGAGATCTGCCACTCCTTGGTTGAAGAAAACGACAAGAGTTACGAAACACAAAAGATAGTTTTAATTTTTATTAATACAATATTTCAATTTTCCCTTGAACGTAGAACTGAATAAAATAATTCTCGACAAATATAAGTTTGTGAATAACCCATTTCAATCAACACATTATGAATGAAATCTAGTTACTTGTTTATAATGTCGTCTGAGCATATCTTTCTAGCTTTACTAGCAAAACATCTTACCTGGTTTCTCTTATAATGAATGAGTATAAAGCTCAAGAAAAGTGTGTACTGACTTGCTGAAGAACCTTTCCTATACACACTTCTACTGACAGAACCATTTTCTTGTCTGTTTAACAAAACGTAGAGGAAATTTAGTTTGTTATCAAGTAACTCCATTTCCCTATTCTTTTAAAAAATTGAAAAAATAACAGGATCGTTACTCCAACCATTCACGATTCACTTAAACCCACTGGATCGATCACAACACGACCCCATGGTTTATCCCAAGTCCACAAGTCGGGGCTTCCTCTTCGTCCAGTTTTAGATATGTATAATTTCCCATACCATAAAGCTGAAAAGTGGTTAGTTCGAATCCTAGAAGTCCTACACAAAGTGGTCGTCAACAAAAGCGTTAAAGACGTTTCAAGTTTCATTTCCCAGGTGGGCCTTATAAACTGAAAAGGGAAACTGATGATATCCCTAGATGTTGCTGTCTTGTTCACCAATGTACCATTAACTGATATAGTTGACTTTGTGTGTCAACAACTACATGAAAAACAGATCAATATTAGAATTTCCGGGATTCGTCTCAAGGAATTACTTCTGAAATGCACAACGAACGTTTGTTTTGTCTTTAATAACATATAGTATAGACAAACTGATGGAATATTGATGGGTTTACCGCTAGGTCCTATCCTTGCTAACGCTTTTCATGCACAACAGGAAAACGGACTACTCAAGGAGAGTTATTGACAAACATGACTTTTCTGGAGGTTACATTGATGGTATTTTCATTATCGTCGATCAGAACATTGGAAAAGGACTTTTAGAGCTACTTAACAATGAATACTTGGCAATCAGATTTATGTGTGAGAAGGAACTCGATAATAAACCACATATTCTCTACGTTTTTTTAAACAGATAAGAAAGTGGTTCTGTCAGTAGAAGTGTGTATAGGAAAAGTTCTTCAGCAAGTCAGTACACACTTTTCTTGAGCTTTATACTCATTCATTATAAGAGAAACCAGGTAAGATGTTTTGCTAGTAAAGTTAGAAAGATCTTAGGTTTCGAAATAATTTCTACTTTTTATTCTGCATTATTGTCTTCATTTAAAAAATTATATTCCCTATGTTCACTTTTTAACAATTAGAGATACTACTCTCAATCCTAGTTGGTTCAAATTAATTGTATATTTATAAATTAAGAAATGAATTGTTCATCACAGAGAAATCGAATTGTAACTACGGTTTTTCCAACAGAGCATTTATAAGGCAGCTGAAGGTTAATCAATGACTCTTTCTTGATAAATAGATCAAGTTTTAGTTTTTGGTTACCATACCCTTCATGAATCTCAATATAACTTAATTATATTGTCTAGTGATTAATTTTATTTGGACACCATCGTTTTGCCCACTTTATATTCCATGTCCTGTAGATGGTGCCTAAATGAACTAGAAGAACTTTTTTTTATTCAAGATGTTTTCTTAATGTTCATCTATGAATAATAATGACTGATGAAAAATATAAAGTCAACATCCAACCATGGAATTTGACATTTCTAAACTTTATAATTTTTAACTAGATACTTTTATTAGTTCAAGTGAATATGAATTGGACCGTTCTAATGAAAACATGCATGAATAAGAGTTGATAGAAAATTGTAACTCATATATTTTATTATTAATACCATTATTATTATTATTATTATTATAGTATTATGCCAACAATAGAATTTAAAAGATTTAATTAAAATTACAAAACAATCATAATTGTAATGAATACATAAATTACCATTATTAAATTTGATATGATCAGTTTTCTGAATATTAGGAATACGGTTTACTTGAACAACAGCTAATTGACCAAGTTCATTGCCTACATATGCATGTAGACCATCAGTACTGATTGCTAGACTAGATAGAGCTGATGGAATATTACCACATAAAATATTCTCTCCAAAAGGCATCCAATTAGTTGCAGATATTCGAACTAGACAAGGTTGAACATGACAAGCTTGAAACAACTGTAGAGTACCATTAGAACTGGCAGAAAAAATAATTTTACTTGGATGATGAACCTTAAAGTAAATAAAATAGATCATAAGTTAGTATTTTTAGTTAAATAAATGTTTGGCTGATAGTTCTCAATTAACATAAAGTTAATAATAGAATATTGATAAAATACAATATAAAACTTCGGTTAATAAATGGAAGTCATTCCAGTTTATAATTACGACGATTACATTTTAATAAATCTGTAAGAAGCAAGAAATGTATAAGATGAGAAATTGAGACTGCTGTATAAAATGAAGTAATAAAACAATCTTCCAGTTAAGTGTACTCGCCAACGCCATCTCATATAATATTTTTAACAGAAATGTAAATGTAATGTAACGACAAGTCAATCTGAACATCAAAACTACATGTTAACTAGTTTAAAAATTATAGTATCGACAAAATATAGACAAACCTAATATTAGAATGATTTCGATCTAATTAGGTTATACACTGATGGACGAGTCAATCAAGTAATTTCTTCTACATCGTACAACATCATATATTTGAACATGAATGGTAGAAAAACTCAGTAAGTAAGAATATAAGTCTTGGAGACACCGTAGTTCTTGTAAACAATAAAACAGTGACTGAATCACTACTGATCTAAAAGCTACCAATTGACAACTGGTGAACAAACATTTAACGTTCACTACTCATATGAGTACTAGTAGGGATAGTCAAAGAAATCAAAGAGATAATAAACAGTTTAACAATACCCATAGAATATTCAAAAATAAAGAATATTTAAGCGAACAATTATTTTCAATAACTTTATCATCAGGTTCTATACAATTATAAGTCCCTAATTATTATATTTTACAAAGGCCGAAATAAGGCATTCATTAATGAATTAGACAACGTTATATGTTAGAAATGCAGAAATACTTTTTTATCCAAGTTGAAATAAGTATAATAACCGTCATAAATCCTTATTATTATCAAAACTAGAATCATAAGCTCAGAATTGAACGTTGAATGGCTCATATACCTGACGATCGATCATCAAGCAGTAGCCAATTCAATTACTTTAAACGTTTGAAGAATACTGCACCCAGTACTTTACAAATAACAAATTCTAGTAGGGTTGAAAGAGACCATAACGTTTAAATTGGAAGCTGAATCCATAAACGACTGGTTTGAAAGACAGATATCCAGATGTAATATATCATTAAAGGATCTTCAAATTAAATTTCTTTTAAACAATTCCTACATATTAGGAAAGTCACTGATAACACAAAAGTTATTTTTTCGGTATACCCTGAACTTAGACGTCTTATTCTGTACCTTATCAAATTAATTAAGTATTGAAGGACTAAATATATTACTTTCATTTTAGAATTGTTCTCTTTTTATAACAAATTTGAGACGTGGAAAAGTACAGATAATGAGTTTTTCCTGATGGGGATGGGGTTGCTAACTGTACGCGAAAACCTCCTTTACCGGGGCTTGAGATCGGCACTAACCTTGGAAGGCCACTAAGTAGAGTTTATGGATAAGTTAAATATTTGAATAAAAAACTACTTTGGTAATATTAGAAATATACTAGGAAAAATTTTGATAGGATCTGATGTTATGAATAAGAAAAATTGCAAACTATAATAGAAAACACAATTCAAAGGTGAAATTTTAAAAGTTGAATATATAGAAGCCGTCACTAATGATGAAAAACATGACCGGTAAAATTTAAATAGTAATAGGTATGAGACAGACATAGTATTGATTACTCATCAGTGATACTAGGCATTGAGAGTCGAAACCTAATAGAGAGTGGAGTCAGTTCCATTAAAACTCTCCGGTACATTTCACCGATCTCTTCGACGATATATATATATATATATATATATATATATATATATATAACATACCTTCAAATCTTGAACAGAGCCCGGATGAACAAGAGAGCATAACAAACGTGGATCATCAACAGTATCACCGAGCACACCAGCAGTAGTACAATCTTCATTCTCTGACATAGGTCTAACTGTTTCATCATGGTTATTAACAGAAGGATCACTGCTATATTGCCATAAACATACACGATTCACCTAAACGTAATACAAAGTGAACATAATGATAAATGATATAAATAATGATTAATTAAATCTTTAGTTTTATTTTCAAAAATGAAGCAAAACAGAAAAATCAAAAAATAAAGATATAAGTGTTGATGCATAAATTACCTTTAGATTTCGGATGGAAACACCATAAATTATTGAACACTTTATCACAAACTAAGAAAAATACTGAAATATTGTTTTAGCGTGTATTTTAATGTAAAACAGTAAAACTAGTAAAATGAACTACTGTGGTGTGTGCTACTTATACGGACAGATAAAAGTAGTACGTGTCAAGAATTGAGAGTACGATTTTTATTGACAGAAGAGGAGATAAAGAAAACCAGAAAAGGTATGAGTAGCAACAGGAATGGTAAAACGACGGAGTTTGTAAGAGACAATTCAAGGAAGATGAGCAAATCGTGTATATGATTTAGCATAATATAATTGGTTTAAATTAACCAAGTCTTCGTGTATTACATTACTTGATTCTTTAAAGGATTCTATTCATATGATATTTTGTGTATGATCGATTGACTCGATAATAACTGAGAAATAATTGAATTTTTTGTTAACATGTAAAATCGATTGGATGAGTTTAGTTCCAAATAAAATTTGCTTAGAAACCGTTAGAAAATGGATTGCACGGAAAAATTGTCCTATCCTACTACTGATGAACATATCCAGTGTTTATTGTCAATCTAGAGGCAAAATCAGTGTCACAACATTTACAGTTCTCTAACCAATAATCAAAAATATTGTGTTTGCCTGTTCCTTGGTGTTAACCGAATTCCATCTATCAAGGACTATGAAGTAACATTTTAAGCTGTGAAGCTGGGTGACACAGGTTTGAATCCAAGAAGAAGTATTATTCCCCTCAAATTTACAGGTACGCCTTGTTTATGAGTGCCAGATAGCTCCAGGGTTTCTTGTCGATTACTTTCAACCATCTAACATTTCATCATAGTGTACGATATGTCGAGTCATGTAGAATAAGAGTCACATTGCAATTTGACCGATAGAAATCGATTAACACTAAAGGAATAGACAAACATGACATTTGTAGCAACTTAGTGGTCAATCATTTATGAATATCTCACTCCTACGTAAAAGTCATTTGCGGCCGAATAGTCCAGTGGTATTATTTCTGAATACGCGGTAGTGGATTTGAATCCTACGTGGATCATCAAGACCATAGACACTTACATCTAGGGATACCTTACGATTTTATTCGACCAAATAATATCAAGTCCTTTACTTTATTATATCAAGATATAAATCGAATAAAATGAAGGCAATAAAATAAATAAGGAAATTTATTACCTCTTCCAACCAACTACCAGTAACAATTAATTCTTGGTACTGCGTCTCTGGTTTACTGACAAATCGAACACGAGATAACTTAAATGAAATACACTTAACACTGGAACGATTAGAACATTGGACCATTTTGAATTTGTCACTATTATTCAGGAATAACTTTCTAAAATAATAAGATAACAAACAGGACATGTAATCAGAAATCTGTCAAAAAGACGATGAATAAAATAAATCCAGATCATTTGGCCTACTGGTTATTCAATTGTAGTTCTTTAGTAGTAAGTAGGGGTTAAGTTAGTACTTAAAGTTAAAATAAGAAATCAGCCTTAAAAGCAAATTAGTAAGTATGAAATACTTTTACTAAACAATCTACAACTTTATTTACATTAGTTGTTTGAATCTTCCTGTTGATGTTAAGGACTGAAATTGATCAGTTTCTATTTAGTCTATGTACATCATGGAGGCATTGCCTCAATTTATCCATTAAGTCACAAGTAACCAATACAAATCAATTCAAATTCAACCCATTCAATAAGTAAGTGATTATCTACACTCCATAGTTCAGTGGATAACGTTTGGATGGACAGTACTCAATTCGAGTTCCGGAGTGAACATCAACTCTAAGATGCAGGTAAATCCAAATGGTGAGACCCAAATAGGAGGAAATGTGAGTTTCAGATTCCACTGATAGTCATCATCTATCTCTGCTTATAATCTACAAGCTATCATCTCCAAAGAGAACCAGTTTATTGGATCTGATCCTCATACGTAGGTTTTCATGATCAAATATCTCAATGCTAATAGGAATATGCATATTGATGATAGAACAATGTAGCTACAAAATTATTGCTTTAGGCGAAAATCGCTTTTTCCTTGTCGATAACTATTAAAAAACAATTAAATGTTTAGCAAAACTGTCGATCACGAAGGGGTTAGGGATAAACGGATAGATAACAGTATCTAACATAATAAATTACTATCTTGATGTCACACAAATTGCTAGTTTTAGTAGGTAACATTAGTCATAGTAAATCAGATTTATCGACGGTGTAATTCTGATCATTAAACCAAATGTGATGAAATATTCTATCCTTGAATTAAAGAGAACACCATGAAATGTTGATTTCCAGCAATTATTTGCAGTACTTTATTTACATTTACATATCCGTATACTCAGCTTTGATGTATACTTTAGATGTAAAGGTTCTTGATACTACTCGGTTAGCCAGACAGAAATAGGTGTTGTGGGGCTAGAAAAATCTAGAACTATCAGTTCAAAATTGAATGAATTGACCAACAAAGGTACTACACTTCACTTTCCAACAATACTGCTGGGAAATTTGAGAGTGATGGATATTTTATCTCATATATTTAACATATGAAATTGTAATTTCTTGAACATTCAGTACAAAAAAAGATGACCAAAGTACATAAATATAACGATTCCAACGCTGAAGATGTAATTATATCAAACAGAAAAAAACTTTTAAAATGAACCAAGAAAAAAAGATAGAAAAGAATCATAACTTTATTCAATATATGGATTTTTATAAGTCGATATCTAACATCTTTACAATGTTATCATTTTGGAAAAAACAACACAAATTAATTAATGTACAAATGGAGAACATTGAAAATCTACAAAAAGCGATAATTGTGTGTGTCCTCTCTATGTCTCATTACCACTATATCCCATTGATTCATCTCCCTGTTCTGATGATAATGTCTCAAGTTGTACATTATTATTATTGTTATTATTATTATCATTAATGTTATCAACACAAGTAGTCGGAGAATTCCGGAATTTTGAATGTACTGCCGAAGTGACATTATTAATTGGTGTTTCACAAGTAGTATGATTAAAAGATTCATTGTCACAAGGAAGTGATGTTGGTGGATGCGAATGATGAACCGGTGTTGCTACATTAGTCATTAATTCCATTGATGAAGTAGCAGTAATAGAAGTGAGATTTCTAGCACGATTTCTATCATTAGTATCATCTTCACCATAACAAATGCTTGAAGTTAAGTGACCTGAATGGATTGTAAGTGCTGCTGATGATGACGGAGTTTGCTTGGAAAGATGAAGTCTCCTCGATACTGTTGATTCATTGAAAGAAGTGAGAGCCTCTTTCAATGAAATACTCAAGGGCTATAAGTAAAAAGGATAAGTTAGGGAAAATATTGCTGAACAATAATGAGGTCTTATAAGCACATTTTTACTAATTACAAATACAAAATTTTTTAATTAGCCTGATATATATATATATCCACATTTTGAAAGCAGAAATCTTATACCAACCTCACAAATTATACAAGGCATAGCATCTCTACTGTATTTCATGCACATCCAGAGTGAGATGAGGATAAGCCTTATAAGAAAGAATGCTTAATTTTTCTACAAAAGACACCGTACATTCTTTTAGTGTATACAGAGTGTAATTAAGTTTGCAAAACATAGGACAAAATAACTTATTATAAGATAAAATCAAGATTTAACCTAGAAACTGGTACAGGTAAAATAAAATCGATGCTGCAACAAAAAGTGCCATTTTCATAAAATCAACGACTGCTTAAATACTTATCTATTCAATAGATTTGAGATAGTTCGACAAAGATCGAACATTATTCCTTGAAGATTTATTCACAATTTGTTCAATACTTGAGAGAAAGTACTCCATTTTTCTCTCAAGTGGATCACATTTTATTTCTATCACAGATTAATTTAGCAGGGATGTTGAGGTACATTTAACACACACACAAAAAAACACCAAACAATTAAAAGAAATTAAAATGAATTGGTTCCACTTTTTAAAAAATTGCACTGTTTAGCATTTTCTACGCATTTACATTTCATAATAGACAACAAAAAATGTCAAAGTTTTCATCGGAATTCAAACTACAAATGTAACCAAACTGACAGATGTCATAATATATGAAAGGATATTAAGTAATGATATAGGCAGTTAGAAAGTCAAATAAATTGATAAGTAGCTTATATTTCACAGATCAAAATGGTCTCTTTTACCATCACACTGACCGTTTGGCTCGTTTCAGATTAGATTTATTAATTCTGTTTACATAAACGAAATTATACTACATTATAACGCTATTAATAACAAGAATTAATGCTACGTTTATTATATTTCAGTCTGAATTTTGAACTGCTGATGAGGAAGAAGACGGAACTCTCCTATATTTTGCTGATTTTGTGCTTGTTAATGAGTAGTTTCCAGATTGATTCTTTCAAAATTCTAGTTGTAAAGTCAAGTCGGGAATGAAGCGGTTAACTCGCTGATAACATTGGATAAAGGACCGGTATTATGAATAAAAAACTAGATGAAGTTGAAAATATAAGCCGTTTGATGAATCAAACACAAGAGTATCAGAGTTATACTTAAAGCTTCTAAATTTGATCTTACTAACTCATTTGCCAGGTACGCATTCATGTAATTAGCTTCAAGCTATGCTCCAATTATGAGAACTGGTGATAATAACAAGTTACTCAAACCGAAGTAAATGGAACGGATTTCAGACCTGTAACTTAGTAGTTAAAAGTCGATCACTACAACCACTGAACTACCAGTCCAAGATTTTTCGCGTAAACATTTATAAGTCGATTACAATTATCAAGAAACATCTTAGTTGAATTCTAACGGTTTTGTTGCAAATATCAGTATTTGTAGTAAAGACTGATTTCAAGCAGTTTTCCAATGAAATATAACGTATAAATTGATAGTAAATTACTTCTACCTAATTGAAACCAGATATTATTAAATTACTGAGGATTTTGTTAAATATGAATTAAAAGAAAAACCTGAATTTCTTTCGCAGCAGATTTTGCAACTTCTGTTCTGGAAAACTCCGATTCTTCTGCTTTTCTTGATGTTTGTGAGTCTAGAAACAAGAAGCAGAAAAATGATACCCGTAGGTTAAAATGATAAAAGATGTTTTAGTCTGAATACACACATAATGAAGTGAGAAGGAAAGCGTTTTCTCGAAAAGAGATAACATTCAAAATAAAGCCATCTGTTGGAGAATGACAACTCTCCAATACAAATTCAATGGATGGAACAACCTTAGCATTGTGGTGAAACGTTACTTTAATATCAAGAATTACATCTTATATGAAGATAATTTATGTATGATTGTATTTTACATTCAGCAATAAATCTTACAAAAAAACATTTAAACAATCTTCAATAGAATGCCGTTTCCGACAGCGATGTTATATCGGCCACATTGATTAAGTATACAGAGTTCTATGGGATATGGTGTTCTATCGTATTCTTATGCAGCTTTCATGAGATTTTTACCACCTTGAATCACAAAGTACGATAAATACACTGAAATCATATGATTAAATGTAAAAATTTCAACACGGAAATATATTCGTTGCGAACATTGCGTTAAAGATAAACATTGTGTTAAGATAAAAAGTAATGAAGGATAACTGATTGTACAGAATCTATGCGAGGATTTGAAGCCAAAAAGAGCCAAGCAGGAAATGCTGGAAAAAAAGATGATAGTTGTCTGAAAACAGTAAACAACACACACTAATGGTTTATAAACTTCCAACCAAGGACTCCAGGCGCTGATTACTCTATCAAAAGCTCAGTCAAAGAAAATGTATGCTCCAAATAAGTGAATGAGGATTAAATTATAATCTATACTATGAATCAGAAAACAGTACTTGGTTGTCAAATATTAGTGAAAACAAATTAAGCACATAGTTCGGTAAGGTATCCAAAATAAACAGGATCTTAGAAAGCAGTAGACACAAGGCAGAATGCATGATGGGGTGGAAGAACAAGTACTGTTGGGATTACGAAAAATGAATTAAATATTAGAATAAGAGGAGAACTGAACAAAATATGGAATCCGTTACGAATACTACGTTACAGCACATAGACCATAAAACAATTGTCTAAAACATTCAAACTACTGGGTGTTAATAAGTAGTGTGATGTAATACACTAAAACAAAATCAAATACGTAGGAAAGTTGGTTGGAAAAGGAATGGTAGATTCAAGTTTTATAAATTTTATTCCATGTATCGATTAATAATGAGTCTAAGCAATAATTTCCACTTTGTATCCACTTAGTTATAAATAGAATTACTAATTTAATTTAAAAACTTACTCTGATCTAAATATTCACAATGATCAGTTTTACTTTCTTCAGTATGTATATCGATATTATTAACCGAATCTAATGGAGTTAATTGTTCAATATCTCCAGCTAATATTGTAATTTGACGTAGCATAGCTTTAGCTTCTTCACGTGTTTCCGGATATTCAAGACATTTATTAGCAGCTAAAGCTGAATCTTCATAATGTCCTTTACGTAAATGATAATTTGCTAAATATTTATAAGCTATAGCTAAATTTATTTGTTCATTTACCTAGGTCAAGAAGCAATAAAGAGATTAAAACGAAATAATGAAATTGTATAAAGTATTTAATTACATTAGTAAATATTGAATGATAACATTAAAATAATTAAAACCTGGTATTATGAAGGAAATTGTAAGTATAAACTACATTAAGATATATCATTATTCCTGTAGTTTCATTAAATGATGAGTCCTATGGCATTATAAATTCAGATGTAATCTATTTGTTATTATTATTCTTAAATAAATAAATTGTCATTAGAAGGGTTCTTTTTGGAGATTTCAGTCATTTTATAGTTGAAATCATGAGTCAATTGAAGCTAGACCACCATGGAAAACCTGGACGGCCGTTTCGTCCTAAATTTTTAACCTTAAACAGGAAGAAGTTTATGAAAGAACTACCTTAGTTTAAAACATTAAGAAACTTATGAATACAATAATCTTTCTTTAGTAAATTTGGTCTGAGAACTAAACTATTTAGACTGTGTTATTTGTTTTAATCAGCTACTGTAGGGTATGTATCGTAAAACCGTTGCAAGTATGAGGCAGATTTATCATTCAAAAAAAATAATAATAACACAACTAGGTGAAAAATGATCGCGAAGTTTCACAAAGTTTACTATTTAGTTACTATATTTTAGCTATTAAATGAAGCTTCAACAGTTATATAAATTTATGCATCATAGTGTAGGTCGCATATATTGCATAATGGTACAGTTGCAAAAACAAAACATTTTTGGATGAATTAGATTTGGATCATTTAACTTACTGGTTAGAAATATATTTATATAAACTGGTTGCTTTGAATAAGTATTTACCTGAACGATATGACGATGAAAGGTTTGTTTATCGTCTGACTTGAGAGAATAATTTAATGACTCGATAAAATATAATTTTGCTCTACTAAGTATTATTGAGGTGATAACAATAATAAGGAGGCCAAAATTTGATCTTTGTATTTAAAATGAGCTAATAGTTCGCCTTTCAACCATCATACTGTCATTAATGATGGGAACGACGTGGAAAAATTTCTTCTTTTAATGATGATCACAGATCAGGGAGTTTATCGGGCAATAAAATTATCCACCAATATGTGAGAGTTATTAAACCAATCATATGTAAGATTAATTTAACTTGAGTCAAATTTCAATTTTTTGTTCCTAACAATTTCCGAATACGTCAGTACTTATAATAGTATTTCGTAATTACTAGTTTGTATATGGCTGAGGAGAATGCAACCACCGCGTTACATCACAACATAGTGCACATAATGTCGGGGTATTTAGACTTGAGACTACATTGCAACTTGATTGATAGAATTCAAACAGTATTAAGAATAACTTAACATACATTACATTGATCACTACTTAGTGATCAATTAATTGTAAATTCAATGAACTCCTTGTATTCTGTGAATAATGTCGTTTAAGCTTTAATGACATTTCAGAAAAAGAATCAACTGAATTCATAGTATTCATTTGTTCAGTTTAGAATGATATTTTCTCCCTTTAATAATTTTTTATAGCAGAAACTAGAAATGATACTTGTGTTTTGTTCTTAAAACATCTCAGCATATATATATATATATATATATATATAAACACCACTAAGAGACAACTTACACCGTTTCGTTGACATAATTTTATAAATTCTGTATAGGCTGCGGCAGCTTCCGCGTCTTCACCACATCTTTCAAAGCAGATAGCTAATCGCATCAATGCTTCACCTTCTATATCACCAACACAATATGCACGCCAATAACACTTTTTAGCTTCATCAAATCTTTTAAGTCTGCCATAAATCTCTCCCAAAGCTACAATTAAACGTGAATCTGTAGGCATAAGATACTGAGCTTCTCTGAATGACCCATAAAAAAAGACAGAAATGGAGGAAAAGAAGAAAAACATTAGTAATCTATACTAATGTAGTACAGTATTATACACTAAGGTTTGAGCAAGTAAACACAACTGATACTTGGGTTACAATAGTCAGTCTTATTGTTAAATAAATTTAATATTAAATAGACCAAAAAGAAGTGATACATACAGAACCTATAGAACTTAAAATGCAACCAAGTGATATTTATTTCAATTTCAATTGTCCAAAAATAACCAAAAGGTACATTTCAAAAGCTATCAAGCAATAAACATATTACGATTGAAACAGTTATCATTAATTCCATTGGATAATTGATGCAAATTGGCTGAAGTTGATATGGTATCATCGGTTAGGTGTTTATCGAGAGATTTGAAGGTTCTGGATTTGATAAGTGGCGAGATCATAGGTGTGTACTATTAAGTCCTACACTAAGATAAAAGAACTATCCAGTGCTCTTTGGCCTCGAAATCCAAAACTTAAGTACCAAGGCAATAAATGATAAAAATGAAGAAACATATATTGTATTTCAAATTCGCAAGAGGAAAATCACAACAAAACAGTGAATCGACTTGAAAGTGAGTTTAAACAAGCATTACAGTCAATCAGTCATGTATGATGATACATATCTGACAAATAAATCATAAAAGCAATGAAAAAATGCTTAAAAAACGTTTAACCTCACTAAAATTATGCACGATTTTTAAACTTTTATACAAATTACTGATCGTTAAACTATGTTAGTAATAACCATTAATTTGTATAAATAGTAAACATTTAATATTCTGACATATTGAAACTTGCCTATAATAATAAAGTGAAAATGATGGCAAATTTAATACTTCATACATTTGCCCAAGACCATACCATGCACGGTAATCATGTCGATTATAAACAAGTGCTTGTCTATAAGCATGTATTGCAGCATTTGTATTTCGAAGTTCCATAAATTCATGACCTTAGTGGAAAAATAAGCGAACAAATGATTTGAAGACCATACAAAAAAAGTATTTTTGCTGATAACCAAATGTGAAGAAACATGGTTCAGTTTAAACGTGTTATTACAAAACTTCGAATCGAATTATTACATATACCATTAACACAATATACTACGATGAATATATATATATATATATATATATATATATATATGCAGATCAACTGAACAGCAAGTAAGTGGACAGATATGGTCAAATAGATCACACTACTACACGAAAACAATTTAAGCTGTTTAATCCGATCATAAGTTTATTTTTATGAAGAAAGTGATAGAAAACCACAGAAGAACCGTCATTGGCTTCTATTTTGAGCCATATCGGATAACATCCTAAGACACTGAACTGTACCATCTCTAGGACCCTAACTGGAAATTAACGACGAATCGAAAAATCCCAGTTCTATATAGATATATTTTATACCATGTTACCACATCACAAACTGACCAGATACAGTCGTTGGAGAACCTATCAAGTAAAAAATGAATGCGAATGAATAATAAACAAACCCAATAACTATCAACTTAGTATTGTTTGTTTGAATCTTCCCATCGATTTGTTAGGACTGCAACTGGTCAGTCTCTAATTGGCATATGTGCATACTGTACGTATTGCCTCGATATAGCCTTAATTCACAAGCATGGTAAGCAGAGATGGAGCGAGGGTACTGGGTTCGAGTCCCAGAGTGAACATCAACTCTGAGATGCAGGTACATTCAGCTGACGAGTCCCAAATAGGACGAAACGCACGTCCTGGATAATAACCAATAACTACCATCCATACTATTTCTTGTCAAGTACTTAATTGAAGAAGTCAACTTTTAACCAGTCTACAAAGAGTGTATTATTCAAATTAAAGCTATCTATTGTAACTTATCAATAAAGAAATTGTTTTACTAGAACCTATCAGTGATATAATCAGTAATTTATAAGGTTTCGACAACAACGCTTCATTTTACCCATCATTAGCTAAAAATATAATTGGAGCTACTGATTTATATAACCGTTATTTTTGTATTATATAACTTCTGTCGTAAAACAGTGTCAGGTGGAGAAACGGTTCACGTTACTAAATAGACACTGAAGATTGTACAAATACGAAACATAGATGTAAATGAACAATGAAGAAAATCTATTCAATATCTTCAAGTTCAATCAAGTAATGATAACAGTTGATATAGGATAGATGGATGATGGCTAGCAGTGGAATTCAGGACACACGTTTCATCTTAATTGGGACTCTTTAGCTGGATTAATCTGCATTCGAGTTGACGTTCACTCCAGGATTCGTACTCAGTACCATTCGCTTTAAACGCCATTGAGTTACCAATTTAGATCATTTAAACAAATTCAAACTGAATTTATAATAATAATTAATATTAAAACAACCGACCAACCAATTAATGTCCAGACTAATGAATAAGCTGGTTTTAATTTAAGAGCACGCCGAAAATAAATAACCGCTTTTTCATGTTGTCCACGCAGTCCAAAAAAGTTTCCGACAACACAACAAGTCTCTGCACGATATCTATCTAAATTAACGCAATGATGTGCTAAATAAGCCAGTTCATTTGAATCTTCACATACAAATAAAACATTTGAATAAGTATCCACGTTGTCTAATCGACAAGGGCAAGCATTGAATAACTGTAACAGTATAAAGAAGAAAACAGAACGAATTGGATACAATAAAATAACCATTTAGGATATATATATATATATATATATATATAGTAAAAATAGAATTACATTTTGAAAAATTTTAACGGTTGGATTATTATTGGGTGATTTTAGATTTTGGATTATCTCCTATGAAGAAGCTCAGACTAGGCTATTGAGCGAAACGTTGAAATTATTTGATTTCAATGGCTGAGACTTCTACAAATATTTGATCTTGATTTTCACTGCCTTTTATCCACTGTGTTCGACAACAATGAGATTAATTATTTAAATCTTGGTAAGATTTCTTAGAAGTAAAAACAACGGGGTTTGAGAAATGACATGAATTCACTCATGTTAACCTGACTAACTAAGATATGTTGAACTTTTATTTATAATTATATTAATCGTTGCAATTTTTTGGCTGTTTGCTACTGATTAGAAGCCGTGAAACCAAATGGATTGACTTTATTCTCTAAACCTTGTTTTGTTGATTTTAAATTTATTAAGGGATCTGGTTGTACGAAACAAATGTAAATAAATTATATTGTAATTCTCGCTTTAGTCGATGACATACAGTAGATTATTATAAAGAATTTTCAACAGAAAATACGCAGAACTGCAACTGAAGTTTTGTAAGAAATTAACTTGTGAATATTCGAAAAAATATATGTATGAAATTTTTAATATGATTTGTAGCCAGTAATATTAATTCATAAGTGTTTATAACCATTTCAGTTCCCGTGACACCCCTTTTCTTTGCCGAATACATCTGATATAATTCAGATCACTCCGAGTGTTTTTTGATTTTCTCAGTAATTAGACTAGTGATATGTTGTAGAAATTTTATAAAGACATATGAGTACAAGCGATTAACAGATATGAATTGTTAACTAAACCAAATAAAAAACTGTAAAAGTGATGGCAATTTATCCACATCTAGAAAATTGATGATCCAGAAGCTTGAGCATGCCATTGTATATATATATATTTGCAGAAATTGACTAGTGAGCAATTAGTCAAGGATTAAAACTCATCCCATTTTGATCTTGAAAACTGACTAATAGCACTGACCCATATAATACAGATATATTTACTAGGTTTATACATGAATCCGTAGTTCTTAAGGTGACAAAAAAGAGTATTCAATCGGTGTTTCCTGAGAAGTTAACAATGATGGTAAGAAAAGAAGTTGAGCACTGTGATACCTTTTTATTTTGACATATGAAAAAGTAAATAAAGGGCTAAAACGTTTTGTGCCACCATTGAGAAGACTAGTGGAGATTTCGGTGTAAACTTAATGCCATGTAAAATAGTTAACACAGAGAGGTGACCAAAAACAATAACTAGACGAATAATCAAATAAGAAAGGAAGGACATAACTTGATTCCTGAAAAATAATTTATCTCTTATACATATGCTAGTGGATGACAATTCGATATTTGAAAGGTATGTTAGGATGAAGTGTGCAATAGAAAGATCGAAACTCACTGAAGTACAAATTTCAGTATAGAACAAAATTTATATTTTAAATTACATTCCTGAACACCGTTAAAATATATTAGTATCTTGAGAAGAATTTATTTGATTTATAAGGTATTCAAGAATAACCACTTTGTCCTTAATAGAATGATTCACTTAACAAATTAAATAACTTTAAAGTATCTTTATCTGTCTTACAACTGAAAACCTTCCGACTCAGATAAGCAATACAGTTATTTATAACTACACCGAAAAAATCTAAAAGCAGTGTTGTTTATTCATAATACTACTTCAATTCATTAAGATATTTTAAAGTCAAATGTATAGCATGAAACCAAAACCGAATGGAGTTAAATATCTATCATTCATTCATCCGGTTATGATTTAGAACTCTAATCCATGTATTTTGACTGGATAACCTAGCAATTAACACCAATCTTCGAACAACAATAATAATCACAGTTCAGCACTTAAACATAAACTTAGAACTTAGTTACTGAATAACTTCTTTACCATGAATTTCGGTGGAGCTGTGAAAATCAGCTAAAATTATGAATCACAAGATTCTAATTCAGTAACATAAAAGTAACGCACTCCAAACGATTCCTGAGTATTCTGGGTCAAATACCTGATAGAGTGACCATAAATGAGTACTCTAGAGCCACAAACTAGAACGAAATATATTTACAATTTTTACTGGCTTTTATGATTGTTTGATTGATGCTAGTCTCTGGTCTAAACCATCTTTTCGATTGAATACGTTGTGTTGAATTAGATACAATTAGTGTTTTGAAGTTAAATTAAAACTTATGGTAAAAGCAGTTTGATGTATATTTACCTGTTTGAATTGTTTCTTAGCCAATTCCATAGCGCGTAATTCATTGTATGCTAAGCCGATTTCGGCTTGCAAATTGTGACTTCTACTAAATCCACTTTCCGAGAGTTTTAATAGAATTTCTAAAGCTCTTTCGCCTTCATGTAGTTTCAAAAACACCTATTAATAGGGAAAAGATTCTAAAATTACTGGTAAACGAATAATCAAAAAGTGGTGTTGAGAATTTACATAAATATCATCACTTCAAACAAAAACGAATAGCAACATTATAGGTATAACAAAATTTTTATATTGTAAAAGTAATACTTTGGTGGGTTGATGAGTTAGCTCAAAGTTACCCACAGCTCGAACGTAACACAGTATTTAGTGTCCGTCAATAGAATCATATTCATTTTATACATTAGGACAGCGTATGAATTCGGTCTACAATTTCTGGAGCCAATTCTCACTAGAAATGTGATTCATTTACAGATTTATGGGCTAGTAAGTTTTGCCATATCTGAAATTAGCCTAGAAACGAGTCGTTTCACATACAAAGCATTCTAAAAATAACAATATTATTCAACTTTAGAAAACTCCAAGGTTCTTTAGAACTGATGATTGTAGATTCTGAAGCACTATGAGAAGTTATTTCGCACAATAAAACAAGATCCTAAGATTTTTATGTAAAGAATCAAGTATTCCAGCTACACTGCACAAAACAGCTCTAGTTATTAGGTAGTAGAAAATGAGGTGACATGAATTTCGAATGAAAACGATCTGTGTACTGGATAGAAAAAAACAATCAACAGTAATATATAACATAAAGGATCGAAATAAATATGAAATGTTTCTGACCTTAGCCTCAAAAAAATATCTCATCCAACATTCATCATCTGTAGGAAGATTTAAACAATTCATTTTCTCTTTATTCTCTATAAGATCAACCAATTCATACCATGCAGGCCAAAGATAAAAATTTAAATTAATAGCTTGAACTAACAATGATGCAGCAGTTTCTTTTATTCCCAATCGAAGACAAATCAAAGAATGAACATACAGTAGAAAAGAATCCCCAATTTTATTAACTGTTCTCATTTCATTCGATAAATTTATGTTATTTGTATACGGTTCGATTTCACACTTTATTGATAAAAGTTCTTTATTACATTTAGCCATAGATATGCATGATGATTTTGTCTCTTCATCTTGTTTTAAAACAAGTCGTGATTCTACTGAATCATCAGCTCGACGTTTTTCACATGCCATATAACGTGAGTATATATATAGGAAATAATAAACATGGCCGTATTTATCAATGAAATTTTTTGGATTATCATGAATTGGTTTTTCAAAATTATGAGATAATATTTCCGCACAATGATCATACTCTTGTGTATCAAAACAACTACGAGCGAGTAGAAATGTGGTCAACTTATCTGGTGGAATACTTTGATAGACATTGCTTGATGAGAAAACACTATCAGGATTAGATATTATGGGAAGATTTAAAGACCATAATAAATCTGTAAGCCATTTACAGCTATGACGAAGTCCTCGAAGTTGACATTCGAAAAATGATTGTAATATGTTTCCTTGGACGGTGCATAAAGAAATTGGAAATCCAATAACTGTACTTCCATCCATATTATACAATGAGAAATGATTTTATCTAGAAAATAAGCAGCAAGATGATAAACAATCCAAAGTTATGCTATTAGTATGACTATAAATTATTACTAATAATTTTAGCTACTCAATACTTTGAGGCAATAACGTGATGAGTATCAAACTTACGTTTAAACAACAAACTTATTTAAAAACATATTGAAATGTGGTGTTATGCAAGAATGCAAAGGTCCAGGTTGTCGGATATTTTGTAATTACATCAAAATATACGACAAAATAATATAAAATGTCAATCAAAATGAGGATATAAGTGGATCCAACAAAAACTAGCGACATTGTGTGGAACGGTACGTGTCTACATGTTAGCGATGTCATTATTTAAATTAATTTAGAAAGTTGGAAATAGTGATAACAAGCAGTGAAGAACTAAGGAGGAACGCGAAGAAAAATTAAAGGTAGGAGGAGAAATGTGTAATAAAACCGAATGTTTGAAATTAAGTCGATACAACGGATTCAACTGAGCTAATGAGAACAATTTTGACTTATTTCAAAACCCCAACTAAGAATACTAAAGTTTCTTGTACAGCTCAACTTAGTCAGTTCAGTTTCATTTACCCGCCCAACGAAGTGGGGAAGCCCCATGGCTCTTCAATGAGAGAAGGGCTTTGAGATGACAGTGTGACTGGACGCTGGAGAATATGCGTATATAGGGATTCTGATATCAGTAGTATGGGTAATTAACTAGACCCACACTAAGTAGTGCAGATGTATTCTTATTGGCCTATACTACTTTTCCTATCACTTTAGGAAGCTTTTATGCAAACCAAAAGGGCTGATTAGCTAGTAGTGAGTTCACCAGTGGAAAAACGTGGAAGCTATCCCCAAGTATGCTTCATATGCATATACTCAAATGTAGGTACCAAAGATACATACGTTCCAGTGATATACATATTGGCATAGATAAATGCGGTTGTTAATATGCTGTACATGTAGTTATGGAAAGCGCAGGCATGTCCGCACATACCATAAATGTATAAAGATATGAAAGTTTCCGCTCTCAAGTATGCGCGACTGTCATGCTTTCGGTATTGGCAATACTTCCCCAATCACTGGATTCCTTGGAACGATGCCGTTGATAGATGAAATAAATATTGACTTCAACGAACCATGTTGTAACCTAATGATAGACGGATAGGTCACGAGGTATTAGCTGACATTTGATAGACATTTATTTTATTCTATTTGAACACATAAATATTGGTACAAGGGTGGGGACCAGCTACATATGCGCCACACAATAACAATGAAAATGGGAAGAGATAAAGAGTGTAAGGTGCGTATAAAAGAAGAACGACAACGACAACAAATTAGTGTATGGTAGTGAAAAAATAATAGTAGCGGGGGAAACAGAAAGGTACAGCCAGAAAAAATTCTTTCAGTTATAGAAGTTACGGCCACTTTTTATGAGGAAAGTGAAAGAAGATTACAGCAGGATCGCCACTGGCTTCTATTCTGAGTCATATATGATAACGTCTCTAACCACTGTGTTGCACCATCTCTCGGACCCCAACCAGGTATTAGTGAAGGTCCGACAGAAGCCAATCCCGTGCAGTTTTATTTCATACAACGACACCATGTCAAACACTAACCACCTCACAGCTTTTTCCAACCAGTCTCAGCGTCGGCAAATAATGCACGACGAGGAATTCTCTGGGACGAAATTCATAGAACATTTCCAAGTTATCGAAGTCGATGTTTTAAGATAGTGACACCAAGTGAATTATCGTCGCTGTGCCCGGACACACCATGCTGAACCTCTGCATTACTAACATGGTGTTGCCACTGGATGTCAGCAATCCTTCGGAGACAACAATGATCAAATACACAGAGTCGTCTAACATCCTAACATCTCAACGCGTTTGGCAAATACGCACAATGTTTTTCCGATGCTGACAAAACCACAGATGGTTATACCGCTTTTGGAGACTAACAGAATATTTGTGTTTCTTATTTATATAGACATCAGTTCTTTATGTAGGTCAAAGCACACCTTTGTACTTTGAACTTGAGATAATTTAGCTTAGCGATATAAAACGGTCAAACTTTACAGCATCCAAATCAGTTCATTAATGGCATAAATGTAAAAGGTTGTCTAGCATTTAAAATATCACACTTACCACTAATTGCAGCTTTTCCTCACGGACAAGTATTGACAGCTACGTATGTCTAAAAGTATCAATTTTTTTATCCTAGCATAAAACATTACAACAGTTGTAAAAATGTGTAATTTGACCGAGGAGAAAGCCTTGAAATACAACTTCGAATTATCTTGGTTGTGATATCTGAGCTCGGTGGTTTAATTGTCCTCTCACCGTCGTTCCCAAAAAAATCACAGCCTACCTCGTTAGATAAGTGCCGTCAACAACAAAGCCTCTAAATAAGGGGTACTCAACTAAGATACCAAAACCGCAAGGATTCATCTGACCTGAAATAATTAACACTACGCTAATCTACTGTTCATATTTGTGAATCAAATTTTCTGACTTGAGATTTCCAAAGCTCACTAAGCGGTGCCGTAGTTCATTTCCTATTTTAGACTCATACAACCAAGTATATTGGATTCCTCTTTGAACGAAAGAGACGTTAATAATGCGCTAGCCCTGCTATACAGTCAGTCAGTCCTCGTGGACATCTGATCAGTTTTATAAATTTATTTCGAAGGATGGTATAAGTATGTTGTTTAACAGTGAAAAAGAAGACGAGAACAAACGATCTCACATGTGCGACGCCAAACGATACGCCCGAAGGTCACAGCCTTGAGAAATTAAATAACCCACCTTTAGGAAAGAATCATTAATTGTCGACCTCTATCCATTTGGGAACTGCGACTCGTTGATAAACAACCATTATAACTGAGTAGTTTTCCTTCTCATGACAAAGGATTATTCTTCTTGGCTCTTGACTTCATAAACATTTTTAAATTAAAGTTAACGAAATATTGTCCTTCAAATTGCAGGATGTGCCGAGTCTTATATATGTTTAGGGCATATAAGGGGCTTCATTCCTACTTAGATTTGTAACGTTATTATGACTAACCTCAAAGCAATACAGTCACAATTTCGTCCCTGAAATAGTGCGATATAAGGCAGATAGAACTAGATGAGCATTACTTAAAGTATTGTATTTGGTATTCTTAATGTGTACACAATAAAGTAAAAAGCAATCGTCAGTTAGTACAAATACCACAGAATATCTGTACCTTTTGTGTGCTGGTAGTTTTCCAAGGCTCAACCCTGTACAACAGAACTGTCTCAACATTTGTGTCGGAATTTCTGAATCCGGTCCCGGATGCCAACTGCTTTCGGTACCAGATATTCTTCGATTGTGAGATGCTCCCTTTTCTCTACCAATCCAAGCCTTCACATGTGTGTTGGATCCTCCCCGCTTATAGACATTGTTACTGAGGTACTTGAAAAATCTCTTTCTCTCAGAATTTTGGCACCAAATATGATTTGGTTGATGCACACCGTATTGTTTCAGGATATTGATGAAGTAGATGCTATACTGGATGTCTTCCTCCTGAATATGGGATATAAGATCTAAGTAACAGTCAGTGTCCAATTCGTCCATAGGTTATTTTCCGTGCACCATTTTACAGTTCAGCTCCACATACGGATTCCGTGTGCTGATGGCGATTTCCTCAGGTACATCATTGTGCTGAAGGAGATTCTACAAGGTTCTCTTATCCAAGTTGTCGAATACCTCCTCATAATCAATAAAGTCGACGTATAGTAATGGGTTCTACTCAGCTGATTGTTCAAGAAAAATCTATAGTACCACGATTTCATCATAAGCCACCAACCCTTGTGGAAATCAACTTGTTGATCATGAAGCTGTGCGTCTACCGAACTTTTCATTCGATTAAGGAATAGCCTGTTAAAAGTTTCTCCTGGTACTTATTGTAGTGCGGCGCCTCTGAAGTTCGCACACTCAATAAGATCTCCTTTCTTTGATATCTTGAGGAGGTATCTCTTTCTAATCCAGAGGTACTTATTCTCCCCACCAAATTATTCTGAAGAGAATGTGTAGCATCATTGCAGTTACCCGTATACCTGACTTCAGTGCTTCAGTCGGTATGCTTTTTTGTCCCAAAGTTTTGTCATCATTGATTTATCTAACAGCCCTAATAATTTCTTCGAGTGCTCGTGAGGAACGTCCATGAGGATCATGATTCCCCTCTGGCAGAAACTGAGACATACTACTGCACAAGCTGTTACTACATTGTCTAACTTCATTTTCACTTGTTGTTGTGTATGAGATCAAAAGACTAAGTCATTATCATAGTTCTTATATTCGTTATCTTTATACCCGATGACCGAGGGTAAAAGAATTAAGTAAGAACTAAAATACAAATGTTCTTGGATATATATTTCAGTAACTGAACTCGCTAGCACATATAATAGTAATAAACAATTATAGTTGGATTGAACTGAAGTACTGAATTGAAATACGAGTAGTATTGAAATAACACTAGAGGAAGCTCCTTTGTACTTGGATTAAATTTATATTGAAATTGGCACTTAGTATCACCAGCGATTATATCATTATGGAAATAAAACTGTTAATAGAATATCCACCAATTGTGTTGTTATGAAATAAATCCAAGAATGTATTTGACTGGTCTGATCTGCATTGTAATGAAATTAACTCGAATTCCCCAAAGTGTCAATTTTTTCATGTGTCTCAGGTACTTGTGGATCAATATGGTAACAGAATATGACTGACGGATAAATAGATAGATAGATGGGTAACCAAATAAAGGAATGTTGGTAAGATTCACATAACCCAGGACTGAGCTCAAGTTACCCAATAGAATTGAACTGATGTATTTAATAGCCACATCCTAAGTTCGGTGTCATGTCCAAAAATTCGTATGGATCTAGAGTGTCTGTACTAAATACCATAAAATTCCACATCTTTCAGTTGTGTCCGAGGTGTTTACTGTATTCAGGGGCTGAAAAATGTGACGCACGTACATTATAAAATATTAAACATCTGACTTCAATCCAGACGTGTGGAGTTGATTTGAACACGAGAAAGCACTACTGTATTACCTAAGAATATTCTCTCAGACAGCTAGAATGACAAACTTTTATATCTATATGTGCTCAATTGTGAATCATCAGTGTCTTTAGTCGATCAATTTTTGAGACACTACACACTGGAAGTTGCATACTTCTGTCATTAACTTCATTACACGGCAAAATCTTCCACCAGTCGAAGCAGACATCATTTACAAGCAGCCCAGAAAGTGCAAATATATAGACAACAGGTGTTTAAAAGACTTGGCGTCCGTTTTTCAACTGGATTTGGATAAGAGATCTTCGACTAAGTGAGAACTCGGTTTCTTGAACAACACAAATCTTATGATATTACACTATGATATATTTTATTACCTGTCTATCTATAATTTATCACACCCTCATATCTAATTATTACAAATAAACAGAAGACACTGATGAACTATGGTGGGAACCTATAACCTTCACCTTTATAACATTAAGTTACGCAGCTATCTATTCCCTTAAAAAGATCATCTGATGATAAAAAAAGAGTTATTCACTGAGATCACGAATCAATGTGTAGTTGGCATCTATTCTTGATCACTACAGAAAGGTTACGTGCCAGATAACGAGTTGGATCTTTCCGTAGGCCAAAAAAACAGAAGGCTGTTGACAGTTGCAATAAGATATATTTGTTAGAGATCTTGTGGTATCGAAAGAATACTGAGGCGTACCCAAGTTTACAAACGGAACTACTGGGAGCACTCGAGTTCGTGCAAGGTCACAGGAAACGGAAGAAAGTGTGTATTTGGTACACTTAAACAAGCAGGTACAGTAAAGCAGTCACCGGTACAATCGGTCATAATAATAATTGTTTCCATTATACCAGTCACGTTCTCGTCAGAAGTAGGTCACCACACATTGCTGTGGTTTGATGATATTATCGATGGGATTATTGACGAGTCCATCACTTTAGTAGCCCTATGTCTGACCCCAGTTAGATCGTGTGATGATCGCAATTGAAATGTACATGCTGCCAACCCTTGTATATTTTATCGACTCAATTCGAGTTAGAGAATGATGAAATAAGTGAGGTCAAATACGAGAATGAACTTATACTTATGGACCAGTATTCAAGTCATAGAGAACTCAGTGAGCACAATAGAACGTAATGTATTTAGAATTCGATTCATGTACAGAATAATATACAAAGAACTGATCAGTTAGTTCAAATATCACGATTTTATTATATTCAAACAAGAATTTCATCTGCTAATAAACTCAAATCAACTCTAAGAAGGCCTAAGGAAAAGGTGACCAAGCCGAAAGTCAAGATACCGGAAAAGCAAAACGTCACTGTAACAAGAAGCCAGTAACTAAGACCATGAAGAAGTAAGCAGCACATATTCGCCGTGGTATCGTACATGGTGTTGAGAAAGGCGCCTTTGTATGGGTTGTGAGTTAGAGTAAGGGTGCATCTGGTATCTTCAGAGGAGTAAATACTGGTCTTAAACAGAATATGACTATTTGGAACCAGAATAAGATAGCAAATGCCTTTTTGAAAAAGAGATTGTGAATGGCACTTTAACCCCCCGAGAGCTCGTAATCGGGATGGTGTATGGGAACGAATTATGGAATCAATAAGGAAAATTCTACGACCGCGACTGTTTCAGAAGGTATTGACGGACGAGTCTTTGGATAATTTTTGAATAGAGGTTCAAGGAATATTGAGCAATCAACCACTCGTGACGCTAGTTAATGACTGTGATGATCTGGATGTACTTACACCAAATAGGTTATTGTTAATTAATAGAGGTTGTAAGATTCGAACTAAAGTTTGACTGACGAATGACTGTCCAGGTAGTTTAATCACGCGTTATCGCCCGGTTGAAATCAAAGCAAGGGGAATGGGAAAATAACTGTTCTAAACAAATATTACCGCTCATTTATTCAACCAATAATTGTTTCCTCAATAATCGGTCTAAATTACAATAAATAGACAAATTGATAAGGAATGTAGGTGTTATATCCCCTGGTGAATTATGAATGGTAAATCTGAGGTCTATGTATGAACAAATGTAATATGCCTATTTCCTATTGTATAGCTGTTAACTAACTGACCTAATCGTATTCGTGTTCCTCTTATCATAACCTTTATTTTGACCTTTGAACTATTATTATTGATTACTTTCCCCCTATCTACAGCCACACTGGCCAATTATTGTACAAATGTTATTTTCCTATTTTTTGGTATAATGTGGTCTGTTTGGTTTGTATATAAACCCAGTATGCTTGTGAATAGTAATTCATATTGCCTCGTACGATTTCAAGTATCATTTGCGTCCGATCAATAAATCCACTCCTCTCTAATTGCATGTTCGTATATATTACGAGTCCATACGTTATAACAGCAGGAAAATTACCGAGCGCGTCAAAAGACAATAGTTTGTTGTTTTGTAACACAAAGTGTTTCCGATTCTGGAAAAATACTTCAATTCACAACCAAAATGCACAATCCTAGTCAACTCAAGCAACGCAAACAAAGGAGGAACAATCACTATGGCTGCCGCTAAGATTAAGTATCAACTAAAAAAAATAAATACTGTTTCAGCAGAAACATATAAACTCGTGAAGGGAGAAAGAAAAATGAGAAAACTATAATAAAATAAAATATTACCGTTTTAAATGGCACCAAAAAGACTGACAAAATGTACAACTAAAGAAACCAATAAGAATAAGTTGCAAATGTATGCATGGAGGGATTATAGCAAACATCCTACAATCAATTCCGATTATAGTCAATTTTGGTTAAGCCCTTTTTTATAACTTGCTTAACAGACATCGTCATTCGGATAGTAACAATTTGCATATTCTTTGCACTGCTATACCACTAGAGCACATGACACTCTAGCCGAAATGTTGACTGCTTAAATATCATTCGATGACTCATACTCCACCCCATATATGTACGCACGCAAATATTATTATCAGCCTTTGTTTTGCTTTGCTGTGCCCTTATTGAATTTGACTATAAATTGCCTATGTAATTGCTTGCTATTCTCTCGCTTGCTCCTCGTTCGCTTCCTTTGCTTATTCGCCTGTTCACTCGCTCGTTCATATTCACTCAGGTGTTGTTAACTTTCTAACCTGAGTTATTCGACAATAAACTGTAGTTGCTGCTATCCTTTGTCTTCTGATTTTACGCGCCGTTAAGATTAGAATTATAACGGTTATCGAAGTAAACGATTAACGAATCGCGGCATTACAGGATTTTCACATACAAAACCTTCAAAATGGATCTTACAGAGGTGTATCATTCGAAGAAGCGCAGATGAATAGGTGTGCTTAAATAACAGAAGATGGAAGGATGCTCAACAACTAGCCAACCTATTCTGGAACCGATGATTACGAGAGTACCTACCAACCCTTCATGCGAGATCCAAGTGGTTGGACGTGAGGAGAAATCTACAACTTAGAATAATATTTTAAAGTCCTTTTAAATTTATATTTATTTATATTTATTTATCATATGATTTAACTACTTTTACACTGTGTTAAATGACTTTAGGCATACTGAAAGGTTTCCAGAACTCACCTAATTTTCCTACATGATCATGAAATGTGTAACTCTCGCATTGGAAAGTACTCCTTACTATATTAGTGAGTGCATTGTCGGTCATTATGTTAAGCCCATATACCTTATTCTAGCCTCTGAACAGGTCAATCTATCCATTTTTCTTGGGTCACGTTTTGACCTTGTTAATTATTCACTTACCAACCATGACTGTTTTAATATGAGTGTTTATGTGTGTACACTTCTTATCCTATTCATCACATGTCTGTAACCTATTTTTATCTGTCTATAAATATCGACTAACGCTTGAATAAATGGAGTTGGCTTACACGCCTTCTCTACCGCGCGTCATTTCGCTTCGCTCTCTTCTATTCACTTCATCCCTCTGATTTCCTGTCCAGATCAGTAAGTGTATAAAATATGTGTATTAATAGATCCATTCTCGTATTCGACTCATTTCATCCCGTTATTCACCAACGCGACTAAAGTTGATGAAATATACGAGAATAGCCGACATGTGTATTTCAACGACAATCAGCATACAATCGGATTGGGGTCAGATATAAGACCACAAAAGTGGTGAGCCCGTCGCCAACATCGTGAGGTCTAAATGATGTCAAAGTGAAGGGCACAAATAAATGAACACACACTGAATCAGATTGACAAATTGTCTGTTTGATTAAAAATAGTAGAAATCTGTGTTAATAAACAATTAGTACATTTACACAGGATAATTTATACTGAGTGATTGGTGTTTGAAGCTTCATTGGTGATTGGCTAAAATGATGTTACTATACGGTAATATCCAGTTACCTTGTAAAATAATAATATGATGTTCATCAATCCACTGTCAATAAAAGAAAAACAACTTTTCCATTATTCATTGCTCATATCAATTAATAACAGTTAATAAGGAAAATTTAAGCAGATTAAGTCAGCTTGTTAGTGAATTACTAAATTTATGGATAAACTGAAAATAATGATTAACACCAAACACATCCATATGTGAGAAAGAAGTTATTATGACGGTATCATTTACGGACTAAAGAAATTTATAAAAAGAACTAACTTGTTTGAACTTCTCACAGTTCTCTATGTACTTTTATTTATTCCCTCAGGATACTGGAGCCCATGTGCACCATTGGTTTGGAATCAGGGTTTTCCAACTTCCCTAGGTGGACGCTCCGTGTCCACCGATCCGGTTAAAGCGCCGGACATTCGCTTCTCGTCCTCTCAATTTCGTAAACAACATCCCCTCCACGAGAAGGCAGTGAGTAGGACTTTCCTGGTAGAGGCTGTATACGCGTGACCTTGTGAGAGAATTTCGAGAGAGAGGGTGGACCCTCCCTACTTTCGGCCATACCAAGTCATTTGAGGGCCTAACAGGACATTTAGGGGCTCTTTTTTAATAAACTATATCAACTATGAAACATGTGTTTAAGTAAAATCCCATAATTTACAGAGTAAAATGTACCCATTCAACTTGCCAGTTTCTTATTAGATGCAGACACTCTCAAGTTACGGTGAATAATATGATTTGAAAGAAAATTTCGGCAGGCTTTAGTAAGTTTATTTATGATGGATGTTCGAAAGTGGATATAGGATCATATTAAAAGAAGGAAGACAAGAATATATGATAATACATGTATGTTTGGTCCAATTATCTATTTTTAATCTATCCAAATAGATTGTAATGAAAGAGTCTAAACTCTATTTTGAGTGAATTCATTTATATTTAAGCGACTTTGTATCATGTGAGATAAAAAAAGTTGTAAAAAAAACATAGGTAATATTGACGCGTATTTATTTGTCTAAAAGATAAGGCATTAATCATTTTCAAGTTTTGCAGGAGAGACTATAATTACTAACAGTCATGATAAGTAAGTACATAGTTATAATAATGAAAAATAGCAAACTGTATTTAAATAGTCAATCGATAAAATTTAAAACCAAAGTTAACTTGATTGGTGAAAATAAATAATGTTATTGTAACAGATTAGATTATTGGGTGATAATCATATTTACCACCGTAGCAGTAAATAAATCCTCATAATAAATAGTTTTGTAGGTCTTCAATATTAATGCTGACTTCTTTAGTTTAACTGGACACACCTGGTTGAAGACGCTTGGTCACTCATCCGCACCAGATTATGAATGGGTACACCATGCTATGCATCCCTTTCAAATGTCATCCAACTTAGACCAAGCGCTTTCCGACACATCAGTAGCCCTCCAAATATATCTACGAATACCTTCATTTCTGACTTCTGATTTGACCGGGTCGGTATACTCCGATTATAAAGGTGTTACGTTTAAAGGCCTTGTCGGATACCTGTGACATATTTACCATCACAAGGAGAGGTTCATCATTCTTTCTCTTGTGCACACAGATCAGGTCAGCAAAATATGGTCACAATCGCCTCTACAAATATTCAGTAGAAATGTTGTTTGTTATCTCTTAATTGTTTCACATTGTATCAATTTTCTTTAGTGAATGAACTTGTGAAACTTCTTTCCCTATGCTTACATACAAAAATACGTGTAAATGCATAAATATAACTGGCGGTGATATCAGAAGGGGCATTGATATACTTCTGAACATTTCAACAACCATATGATTTTATCAAAAATCGATTAGAAGTGATGAATTCCTTCGAAATTTCGTTTTTGTTGTTGCTCTACTCAAAAAATTCTCCAAGAGTCTTCAAATTTATGTTTACAAAGAATTAAAATTTAATTTTGTTACATTCTTATCAACTTTTATTTACACACGCCGATAGTCATAACTCATGTGTAACAAACTGAGATTTATCCAAATAAACCCAAAAAATAAGATTATTCTAAATGTAAGGAATTCATTTCAAGTGTCATAAGTGCTGTGCTAAAATTGGAGTAATAAAATAACAACCTTTAATCATGGTTCTTCTTATAATAAGAGACTTCAAACCCAAAGGATCCAAAACTTTTTATAGATTACATCAAGGGAAGACGAAAAACAAAATCAGATAAAATAATTAGTTCAAGAACTCCCGACAGAATAATAATGACTACATTTCAAGACATCCAGATCATTATCAAGAAATGAAAGGTAATCAATCACATAATAGGTTAAATGCAATCGAAATGAAAGTTACAATCATATGAATGACTCTGGAGAAAGAGGAATATTATTTATACAAGTGGAAAAATGTAGAAAACAACAAGATAGAATCCACCACGGCTAGACTACAATACATGACTAGACCAATGAAATTAAAGATAGAAAGTGTTGGATTTTAGGGTGGAATTCATTCATCCATAAGGCTACGTAGCAGTTTGGAATTATAGCTGATGTCGGCTTGTGATGAAAAACTTAACTCTAATTCGTAACCCTGACTTCTTACTTTCAATCCCAATCTTAATTGCTTGCGCTAATTTATAACCTTTATGACCTTAGAAAATAGGTGTGTTTCCTCAAGGTCACTCTGTTGTTGCTCAAATTTCATTAATAAATTTCAGTCTTACCGATAGAACTTGTGAAATGCGAGTTATGTACACAACTTTTAGATTCATTAATGACAAAAAAGTGGATACTCAACAATATATCTAAGCCCAGTTAATTTATTTAAAATTAAAGTATGATGAACTGAAGGGGGAGATAAATTTCCCAGAAAAAAAAAGATTCTATGAGTTAAGAACAAGAACTAAAAAAATTTTATTCTGATAGCAAAGAAAAAAATGTGATAACCAGTTTCTTGGACTTAAAGTAAGTCATTTCTGAGCATACATAACTACAACTATATAGATCATTAGATAACTAATTTATGTCCTTGATTTGAATACAACCTTTATAACTCAATACATTTAAATATTTACATCAAAATTTCAATTTTCGTCCATAAACATTGACAATTATCTTTTTTGTTGTTGTTGAGGAAAATGTTTCTTATCATAAAACTAGTTATTTCATGCATGTATAAACCATAAAAGATTATATATAAAATTATATATAATGAAGATTATTATAGTTATTACATTCTGTTCATCACTTATCTATTCAAAACAAAAATGAATGACCTCATTTCAAGGACAACTGATATATTCATATATTACTATTTATTTCTGTACTTTATACTGTAATTCAAACAAAAATAAAAAATTTAAATTTGTTTATTAGAATATATTAGCTTATTTAAACAAAACGTTAATTAATATATTAGCACCATATTTGAAATGTATTATTGGAAATAGAAAATAATAATTATACGCTTATTGTAAAAAAAAAGTGGGTAAACACAAAGAAACAAATGTGAAACAAAGAAATACAGATTAGTGGACATAATATCATTGATATCTACCAAAATTACATACGTACATATACTTTTATATATACATAAAATGAAATACGAGAATATATGTTCCATATCTAATTGTTACCTATTTATTCAATTATATCAGTCTTACGTTGTTGTTTTTTTTAAAAAATAACAATATAGCGCCCAGATACTGTGAAACTATTCTCTCTAATTTAGACGAAAGTTCTTATATAGTGAAATATATACAAAACGTAAACAATGACAAATGAAATTACTAGTATAGAACAATCTGAGCTATTCGTATAATATAATATTTACTGTTAAGTGATTAAACTTTGATATTATCTCATATAGTTGAGGTCATGAGTCAATTGAAGCTAGACCACCATGGAAAACCTGGAACCACTGGACGGCCATCTCGTCTAGCTTCAATTGACTCATGATCTCAACTATGTCAAACTACTAAAATCTCCACAAAACCCCTCTTTTGATATTATTATTTTAATTAACAAATTCATTTAAACAAATAATAAAGTTGAAATGATAAATTCTCGATTTCATTATAGGAACTATAAGAATTTATCTTATAGAACGTTTATAACGAAACCTAAAATAAAAACTTAATGAATACATGAAAAAATATCAGTTGAAATACTCGTCTATGTTATCTCCTAGCGAAAACATAAGTACGGGTAACTTCCGGGATCTATTAATGGGCGATTATTCTATGTATATTCTTATGGTTTAACTATTGAGTAACTAGATTGTGTATATCTATATTTATCTTATTATAAGCTTCATTTTGACCTATGAATTATTACTATACGTTTCACTGTTTCCAAGTTATGTTAATTTAATTGACCACTGTACCCCACATTCCCAGCCACATTTGGCTTGATCGTGTACAAATATTATTTTCTGTTTCATGGTGTGATGCGGTCTGTCTGTCTGGTATATAAACCGAGTATGTTTGAAATAAATGATTCGTACAGCAGAAGCTGCAATTGGTGTTCTGGACTGCATTGGAAGGGCTAGGCGGACAAAGGATCAATAACGACGCTAGACTACTCATACTGGTCGAACGTCATTGATTGGCACATTATTGAGATCGGAAAAGTCGTATTTCGCTTGGTGGATAATTCACGTGATAAAAGCCGTACATAAAATCGTAACGAATTGGTAACGGCCTTCCTGTTCTTTCATAAAGATATAACAGTCTAGATATCCATACATGTATTATTTCTATAAACCAATAACACAGATTGCATAGTAAATGGAAAACACATAACAGTCAAAAGATAAATCAGTGCTATAGTCTTTTACAAACAGTGGTACAAAGTATGAAAAAGTGGCAAAAACAATCATTATGATATAATTCGATAAGTCTCTTTTGGTATATGTTCATCCTATGTGGGTTGTCTCGATAGTGTCATTAAGTCATAAGCATGTTAAGCATAAATGGATAGTTACTATCATTGGAATCCAAGACGTGCATCCAATCCTCTTTGGGACCCTGGGATGCAAGTACATCCACTTGTAAAGCTCGAACTAGGATGAAACACACGTCCTGGTCTTCACCGTTATTCACCATCCAACTCTATTTATTAAATTTAAAAGTTAACTATATGTTAACAATAAACAAACATTGAAATTAATACTAAGGTTATTTCAGTTATTTTATTTGAACTTCTTATGAAAAAATTATCTACAGGATGATGTCATCAATACAATTGCTTTAAACTTCAACATAATTTACAGTTGACTTCCATTAAATTTAAATGGTTGTTAATAATCAACATTTCTCTTATTGCTAAGATACATTGTTTTCAATAATAATAATAATGATAATAATAATAATAATAACAATAATGGTAATAATAATAATAATAATACGTCTTTAGACAAGAAACTAAACTCTAACAAGTGGATTGAGTGTTAAGATTTTAAGGTCAAATGTGACCGGACTTATATTACAAACAGAAGGTACTATTGTATTTTTACAGAAAATACCAATAAAAACCTACAGTTATAAAATAGTGAATCAACCAGACGTTAATTACACTGTTAAAGTTAGTTACATTCAAGTAATCATGTTAAGCAAATATAATATAAATACAAATACACATGTGTACTATTAACAAGAAAGTAACACATAGATGTTTCAAACGATACTAGTGACGATGAACAAAGAAGAAAGATATAGTATACATTATTTTCAGGATAAATAAGCTATTTGAGGTAAGAAAATCTCTGTAAACAATTCACAATGAAGAGATACAAGAGAAAATCTAATTACTGTTTACAATTTTTATTGTCAACGCTCAGGTTCAAATATTACCCACGCTTCCATCCACCTTAATACCTTAACTAGAGAGGCGGTATGAAATAGGTCTATATAGCAGGTTATGCAGAACAAATTTAGTTCTCAGAAGGGTTTTTGTGGAGATTTTAGCAATTTTATAGAGTTGAGATCATGAGTCAATTGAAGCTAGACCACCATGGAAAACCTGGAAGCACTGGACGGCCGTTTCGTCCTATTATGGGACTCCTCAGCAGTGCGCATCCACGATCCCGCACTCGCGAGATTCGAACCCAGGACCTACCAGTTTGTTGAGAGATATCAACTCACTGATGACATTGCTGAATGGTTGCTCAATTTCGTGGATCAGTTGAAGTTAGACATTAACACCACTGGATGCCGGCTCAGTGGTCTATCGGTTAAGGGCTCTGGCTCGAGACTGATAGATCCTGGGTTCGAATCTCGTGAGTGCGGGATCGCGGATGCGCACTGCTGAGGAGTCTCATAATAGGGCGAAACGGCCGTCTAGTGCTTCCAGGCTTTCCATGGTGGTCTAGCTTCAACTGACTCATGATCTCAACTCTATAAAATTTAGTTCTAGCAGATTTATTGGTAGACATATTAGCTATGGCCGGGCATGTAATCTACTTACCATGGCTCGCACACGCTTGAATCTAAATTACTATGCAGTCTTGAGATATTGCATGAATTGCCCTGTTTCATTGGTTGTTTCAACAGTAACCTGTCTAAAAATGGTGTACCGAATATAAACAAAAAGAAAAACGTATCTGATTCAAGACATACTAACTTAAACATTAAGATGGTCCGTATTGTATCATGAAACATAAAGCAACTACTTATAAATAATAAGTAACGCAATGTAGATTACAAAATAAATAAATAGTTTAACAAGTGTTACAACTTATCAGTTTATGGCTTTCCATACATATATGCGTACCTGGAACATGTCGTGATCTTTGTAGAAGGTTCTAAGTATGATAACTGAATTAAACTATAAGAAATTTCAGACAGTGATTTAATAAATCACCTCTAAGCTGTATATTGTAAAGCCAATGAGAAATGTTATCACATGCATTCTAGATGTGCCGTTAAGATATAACTGACACTTGTCTTGAGCATAATTTCAATGTGCCTTTTATAAAAGGTATATTAATTAGTCAATGTTCAGTATCAGTATAATTCTACACTGTATATAATGATAAATGCGATTTCATCAACAAAGCAAAGATTCTGAAAATGAAACACAATGATTATATATTTATTTATATTTCAGTTTCTGTTTATTAGTTGAAGATAACCTATGGTAAGAAATATACTTAATTTTCATATTCATCGACTCATACCAGTGGGTTTGAGTAACTCTTATCCAGACCTGTTAACTTCATAAAACTTTCATACTACCATATTTCTTGATAGACTTAAACTGATCAAAAACAAAAGGGCTTGGAGAATAAAATGAATTCATTTTATGTACATATATACTGCGCCATTACAAGGTACAATCCAACTTTCTAAGATACTATGGCAATCAAATGCAGTGTAGTTGCTTTTTGCATTTTCTAACAACACGAAGATTGTATTGTAGTATTTGCGCTTTGCAACAAATGTGTACTTAACAGATTTCTAATTCATCATAAATATATATATGGATTACCTGTCCTATCGAGTAATATTTAAAATTTGTCAGCTATAAAGTTTCGAACTATGAGTTAAATCATAGTCTGTTATCAGTTATAAAACAACTGTTGGTTGTTTCATAAACCGTAGCTTGAGAAATTATCAATTATAGCTCAAAATATAAGTCAGCGGTGTACCTACAGTAATCCTCTTTTATATTTTTCATTAATTAAATGAATCATTTGTAGTCGCTTGGCTTGGAGATAATTTCTTAGGTTTAGTTTATCAATCACCCGATAACCGTTATTAAATAACCCCCAACGGTATATACATTCAGATGTCAACAATAAACGGCGAATACATTTTATGATTGGATGGCTCAGATAACAAAGTTACAAGCACATCAAGAGAATTTAAGCATTGAGGTCAATGCGTATGAGAAAACGAACACAGAGACGGACTCTGAGTCAAATCGAATCGAGGCGAAGCGAAAAAGGCAAAGCAATCAATAAGATTCAAGCATATATATATATATATATATATATATATATATAATAGGAAAGAGAATGATTCATCTAGCGATGTTTAAGCAAGAGAGAGATATGTGCGTAGGCTATCACATATGATCAAGACAGACATGATAATGACTATAATAAGGCAAAGAAATAGAAAAATTGTTACTATTTGAATAACACTCTCTGTTATATGAGTTAATTGAAAGGGTTTGACAAAATTAGCCTTGAATAAAACTAATTGTAGGAGAGTTGCTATACTCTCTTAATTGAAAGAATTCTTTCTGGTTGCAATTTTTTCTACGGAAATTTTTTTTTCATTATATATTATTCTCGTTCATTTATATTTATTGATCATTTAAGTACTTTAGATTACGTTCACTCATTTATCTCTTAACAATCAGTTTTTTCTTATTTGAATGAGGCATCCTTATTTTGGTACCCAGACATATCTGTATTTACAAATAATAAGTAAATTATTTCACATACCTCAGTGCAATATGAATCATTCAGAACCTGATATACAGAAATAATTCCTGGACTTTTATCTCACTATATTGTATCAAACTAATTGGTAAATCAAAATCTAACCATACGTACATTTTTAACATTAGTTAATACTTTTTGATTTGTCATATTATTTATAAGTATAATAATAATAATAACTTGGTTGATAGGATTCGATATACACTAAGAAGGACCTGACATGCATGACATTGATCATCACCTAGTGATCAATGAACTGTAAATACATCTGAGCCCTACAGGAAGTCAGTCACGGCTCGGATAGCGTTTGACTATGAAGCTGGTTGACACGGGATCGAAACCTCCAGGAATTATCAGTTCCCTCAAGATTTCAGGTACACCTTGCCGAAGACTGTCAAGTAACACGAAACCTAGGTTCAAGGTTTCTTGTTAACTACCTCTAACCACCATCTTACAATGATTTTCTTGTGGTTTGGTTTTCTTCACTTAAAATACTGAAATAATTTAAGGTTAAATAAAACACAAATGTGTATTATACGACAATTTATAAAACTGCTCATATGAACTAATTTTAAAAATGTTCCTTCCACCTACAAAGAAGAAACATGTACGATATAAAATTAAGAAAAAAAAATCTATTTTTACTTTGGTAAAATGAATTTATGGTTAAATTTATTTTAAAAGTACTGATATTTTAATTGTAAAACAAGATTAAAATTAGGTCAAAACAAACTAATGACTAACCTCTAGAAGCAACTACAAGATTTGTACGGAGAACCTGTGATTAGTAGTGTTCAACCATATCGTATATGAGACAATTATCCATCATATACAACAGAATCTGGTCATGAAACATCAAGAATTAATTAGAGTTAGGCATTAACATCATTGAATATTGTTTCATTGTTCTAGATGTTAAGCTTTCACTCACAAAACCAATAGTTCGATTTTCGATCACTTGTGATGAAAGTTGTGTATACTCACTGATATGGAGCCCCATACTAAGACAAACACCTGTCCAGTGCTGCTTCGTTTTTAATAATACCCAAACTGCAATCGATCGTCAATGAATGTAACTATTAAATCTATTATGTATTTCGCATTGATAGTAAAAATAAAAAGGAGTACAAGTAAAACTTTATCATATGAAAAAAAACAGACAAAAACATGCATACATAAACCTTTATTACTAAGTAATGAATATATCATATAGAACCTATCAGTCAAATAAAATGTTTAATGTACACGTCATTACTTATAAAACATAGACTAGTAATTTTATGAGAATAATATTTAACACCACCTACGCATCTTAAAAATAGTAACTCAGACAAACTTAATCAGTGTACATATCATGTGATTAAATTCTTTGATGAATAAAAGAAAAAAAAAACATTTTAACTTTTTTTTAATGTTGAAACTTTACTACTCAGTAAATGTTTGTAACTAACATGAAGAAAAAAAAACAAAACAAAACAATTTCACTATAATCAGATAGACATAAAACTTACAGTATAGTATTGAAAATAGATTTTTAATTGTACTTTACGATTTTATTATGATTAATACTGTTGTAAGTATTAATTATCAGAAGGGGGTTTTGTGAAGATTTAGTATTTTCATAGTTGAAAGCATGAGTCATTTGAAGCTAGACCACCATGGAAAACCTGAAAGCACTGGACGGGATCGTAGATGCGCACTGCTGAGGAGTCCCATAATAGGACGAAACGGCCGTCCAGTTCTTCCAGGTTTTTCATGGTGGTCTAGCTTCAATTGATACACGCTTTCAACTGTTGTAAGTATTAAGAGAAACATACTACAAACATTACAGACTTAACCTATATATTGTCATGAAATTTTAAATAACTACAACTTTTAAAAATCATTTAGTTGTCATAATTATAATCTTATCAATGACCATTATAAGCAGAGATGGATAGTGACTAGCAGTAGGATTTAAGACGAGCGTTTCGTCCTGTTTGGGACTTGTCAGCCAGATGTACCTAAACCTCAGATTTGATGTTCATTCCGGAACTCTAATCCAGTACCGCTCGCATTAAACACCATCACGTTATTCACTTAGCTCCTGAGTCCGGATGGCCTTTAGCTTGTGCAATGGAGTGAAGTTTTTAATTCATTCTTACATTGGTTGTTTGAATCTTCTTACTGATGTTTAGGACTGTAATTGATCGGTCTCTTATTGGTATATGTACATCCTGTATGGATTGCCTTGATATTGCCTTAAGTCATAAGCATATATATCAATAATAGACTGATCAATTTCAGTCCTAAAACCTGATAGGAAGATTTAAATAACCAATATAAAAATGAATTATCAATTATCAGTTGAATAATACCCATATAAAATACAATGAATTGTTCCAATTTTACCTCAGATTTATTAACTTGAACTGATAGCTAATAGAACATATTAAGAAGTTGAAAAAAGTGTTTCCATCATCGAGTTATAAAATCTACTTGATAATTAAGACTTATTTAAAGAACTGAAATTTGAAATAGTCACATTTAAAATATCTTTTTAAAGTTTCCTACTCAATTGAAAGCGTTTGTAAACAAAACAGGGATTATCAGAAGACTGTTTTGTGAAGATTTTAGTAATTTTATATAGTTGAGATCATGAGTCAATTGAAGCTAGACCACCATGGAAAACCTGGAAGCACTGGACGGCCGTTTTGTCCTATTACGGGACTCCTCAGCAGTGCGTATCCACGATCCCGCCTCGATAGCCAGTGGAGTTCGACCAGGCCTGTTGGGAGATATCAACTCACTAAAGACATTGGTGAATGGTTGCTCAATTTCTTGGATTGGTTGAAGTTCGATATTAATACCGTTGGATGGCGGCTGGCTCAGTGGTCTATCGGTTAAGTGCTCGCGCGCGGGTCTGATAGGTCCTGGGTTCGAGTCTCGCGAGTCAGGTTCGTGGATGCGCAATACAGGGATTATTTAAGTCAAAGTTACATTTGAAAATAAACTAAGATAAAATTTAAACAATCGGTTTTGTATGTAGTTGAAGCAAAAGGAATAAAATATAGTGAATTCATTGTATTTTGTAAATATCGTCACTCTTGACTTGTTTAAATTGTCCTTTTGTCACAATTAATTTATTAGTATGTAAGTGAAGATCAATTTCCATTATCAGTTAGATATTATTACTTTTTTTCACAGAAAGGAAGTGAGTTGAACCAATTTAGAAGTAACATCATACGCTCAATTCCACTCAATTATTTAGGTTATTTGATTTTGATTCAGAAATAAACATCTATTAAAACTTGACAGTAGACATTTTCAATTCGACTTCTTTCAACTTATCAGTACAGGGTTTCGGAGATTGTTGAGTTTCGATTGAGATTGCTGAAATAAATAATAATTTGGCAAATAAAATGGTAGATAAATTCTTTGATATTTGTCTAATATTTTACAAAATGCACTAAATCATTTTATCATGGTACTAAGAATAGTGAATTACACTCTTTAGGAGTTTATTTGCTTATTTGTTAAACTACACTGCTGGTCTTATAATCCATAAACAATCAGAAATTGTAAAATTTTCATTTAACTTGAAGAAGTAATCCTATTCTAAGGTTGCTTGTTCAAAGGTTTGAAATAACTATTTTTCCTTCTTGTCTATACGTTGAAGAAAGGAAAGATGAGTACATTGGAATTCATGAATCTCATATATGATGAAATAAATAATTGAAACGATTGAGCTGGTCGAAAACTTTCATGACCGATGATGATTAGGAGATACTGACTGTTAAAAATATTTATACAATATGCTACCTAGCAATTAAAACATATGTTGTGGTAGACAGAGGTATTTTAAAATAAAAAACAATTGGTGCTGAGGATTCTATACTGCAATATTATTATGATTATGATGGTGAGTAATTAGCTTCAAGATGGATTTCTTGTAGTAATAGACAAATGTCATGACCTTTGGAAGCAAATTATTTGCATGGATGTTTCATGATAGAACACCAAATTGGAAGACATCACAAATTTAGTGAAGTGAGAAAGTATGAATTGTTGATTTATAACTTGATAGTTTCTTTTATGTGTTATGTATGGGCCTGTATTTATAATAAGCTTCTTCTTATCACTTGTTGTGTCGTAAAAAAATTAGATACACTGTGGTATTGGGATTCATGTGACAGAGCCGTAATGACAGAAAAGAAGTTGTATGATCGCTCTCTATCTCTGTGTATTCTTATTTTCGTTTAATTCACTTATATCGCTAGTAGAACTATTGACCTCCTAATTACCGACTGAGTCACAGATTAGTCGATAACAATCAAGACGTTAACGCTAATTGGTCCTCGATCTCCTTCTAACACAGTATTCAATTAGAAGACGGATTTAGACATCAGACCGATTCTCTATTGTACTCAATTCAATTGTAGCTCAAAATACACACAATAATATATCTTGAATGTCTGATCGCACAGCAATACGATAAAAATTACAACGTATACAGAAGCTATTCATAAGCGATACAAAATCTAAATAATGAGGAGATAATCAATAGGAACGATTTGTGAACTAAATAAAGCTTACATATAAGAGAATATAAAAATACCACAGTTTAAACATTTTACAATATAAATATAATTGACAATATTTCATATGATAATCTCAAAAGTAAGACCTTCGTACAGTATTGTTTTGTTTGTATCTTCTCATTGATGTGTTAGGGCTGCAACTGGTCAGTCTGTAATTGGCATGTGTGCATACTGTGGCTAGCAGTGGAATCCAGGACGCGCGTTTCGTCCTATTTGGGACTCGTTAGCTGGATGTACCTGCATCTCAGAGTTGATGTTCACTCTGGGACTCGAACCCAGTACCTTTCGCTGCAAATGCCATCATGTTATCCACTCGGCCACCTTCGTACTATTTACTGCATTATATCATCAATCATAAAACGATGTAACTAATAAATTAACACTTCTTCATATATTAGACTCTAATGGAAAGTATTTGTTTTCTTTCTGATAAAAGAATTTTAAAAAATTCCTTATGTTGATCTTGATCACTTCAGTAGTATAATATTGTTTAACAAATATTCACATATTCACTCAATGATTCTATATTCTAAAATTTAATTGGTTAATACTTTAGGTTCGATTCTTTACATTTCTAGAAAAAAATTTTAAAGGATCACAATGTTGTTTAATATTCAATAATTTCTTTAATACTATCTTCATTATATATATATAAAGTTGTTACTAACTGATGTATATAACCTGCTTTTCTAGATTAAACTTATTCACAAAAATTAAATAATATCAACAACAGGTGAAATTCATTTTATTCAAAATTCTCTTGTTTATCCCATTTTAATGATAAGTTACGCATGTTTTTATGTTTAAATGATGTTTTACTATAATTGAATATTAGAAACAGAAATAGTCAATTATGTATTATTATTGTATGGTTGAAATCATGAATCAATTGAAGCTAGACAACCATGGAAAACCTGGAAGCACTGGACGGCCATTACGTCCTATTGTGGGACTCCTCAGTAGTGCATATCCTCGATCTCGCCTCGTGAGATTAGTGCCCAGGACCTATTAGTCTCACGCTCGAGCGCTTAACGACTAGATCACTGAGCCGGTCTAGCTTCAATTGACTCATGATTTCAACAATAAAATTACTGAAATCACCACAAAACCCCTTCTGATATTATTATTATTGTGATAAATATTTTGTAAAATTATGATTACCCATTATATGAATTTACATATTTTTAAAAATTTGTATAGCTTAAAGATTGCTTTTTTTCTCTTCTTTTCTTTTTTTTTAAGAAAAATATAACTGAAAGGTATCATTACTAAGTTTCGATTTGATAATTTCGAATAAATTGAGCATTGGGTAGATTGTTATAAATAAATAAATATAATCTAGAATATTATATAGTTAAGATCATGAATCAATTGAAGCTAGACCACCATGGAAAACCTGGAGATACTGGATGCCGGCTCAGTGGTCTAGTCGTTAAGTGCTCAGGCGCGACACCAGTAGGTCCTATGTTCGAATCTCACGAGGCGAGATCGTGGATGCGCACTGCTGAGGAGTCCCATAATAGGAGGAAACGGCCGTCCAGTGCTTCCAGGTTTTCCATGATTGTCTAGCTTCAATTGATTCATGATCTCAACTACATGAAATTACTGAAATTTCCACAAAGCACCCTTCCGATAATTAAGAATATCCCAATGAGTAGAAAAATGATATTTTTTGACGTTTCGTAATTCATTGTAAACCACTTCTTCAGAGAATAAATAACCAACCAATTAAACTGATAAAAAAAATTAACTTGTATTCAATGTATTTTTATTGGTTAAATATGTTGTTTAAAAGAAAATACTACTGAGTGATTAAAAGTTTGTAATTATTCTATAAAATTAATTTTTAATTTCAATATCATGAAAGAAATTACGAAAAAAAAGTTGAAATCATGAGTCTATTAAAGCTAGACCACCATGGAAACCTGGAAGCACTGGACGGCGGTTTCGTCCCGTTGTGGGACTCCTCAGCAGTGTGCATCCACGATCCCAATGATATCCTCTATCTTTATCTAATTATTAGGTTAAATAATAAATTATACTTTTGACTTTCTAATTTGGTTTATTATGCTTGATAATGTTTAACTTTTTATTGTATTTGATTTCTTATTGTACTGATATCATATATGATAAACTCTATGTTAAATTGGTAGTTCACAACTATTCAGTAGAGAATTATTTTGATAATAATAAATGTATTAATAGTTCATTATTTACAACATGTGAGGAGTTACTAAACTGTTCAGACATTCTACCATCTAGATTAAAGGAATCGAGATCATGAGTAAGGAATGTATTTGATATTGATTCAATGTATCACTGTTGAATGGTATGAATAAGAAACTGATTAAGGTTTACATTTTATTTTTAAAATAGTTCAGTAATTAAAGTGAACATAGTTAGAATAAGACTTTTCATGATGTCTTTTACAACTTAAATCTCATTGTTTTTGCCGATTTATTAATTCACATATACTGTTAAGTATATATGGATAAATAAATTTCAAGAAGTTAGCTTACGTTTTGTAACTGATCGATAATTATTAGGAAACCACTGAACTCACGTAAACACTAATTTAAAACTCCTTCAGAAGTGTTCCCTCACAGCCACACTAATTGTCTAACCTACAATTCTCATCTTTCAGTAAGGTAATTACTTTTCGATAATAGATTCAATAACAAACCTTCCAAATTCCCATTTGCAACCGCTTAGCGAAACAGTCCAATGTCATCCAACAAAACTTGTAGGTAGCTACCTTACTTTCAACAAAGGTGAGAAATTAATCGCAAAACGAGTCAACAGTGAACATACGACTAATATTTGGTTAATCAAACCGTAGTGAATAATTTAAGTTGAGGAGGTAAGATCGAAATATATTAATAAATCAATGTGATTTTAAGACCACGGGATAGAGTTCAAATAAGTATTTTATGTATCAACCATTCGTTTTGAAATTTCGGTAGAAATCTAATATCAAGATAATTATCAAAGAAAGGACTCATTTGGGAAATCAAACTAACGTAATTATGTTACATTCCGATACAAAGAATATGAAACTTATTTTCTGCTGGTTCAAAAGGGACTTTTATAGTTAACTGGATATGAAGAATATTTTATGAAGTACTTTGAAGAAGATGATTAGGTTTATTTTGGGTCTCCACATCTATAGTGGGTGAAGTCCAATGATATATATTCAGAAGTCTCGATAAGAACAGTACCATCCATTGGGGGAATAAGTATAAACAGTATAAAACAGTATTTAGAAAGAAAAGAGATATTAAAGGAAAAAATATCAGGCTTGATTAGATAGTTGTTAGACATTTTCAATGATATATATGAATTCCCAAGTTACACTTTCTTCAACTCCATGCGAATCGTGAGCGTTTTTCATTAAACTTAAGAAATTTATAAACTATGTAAAAAAATCTTAACCACATTTCAATTTTCCTTATCGGGTAAATATTTTTTCAAGATCATTTGGGATGTAGCACTTGGGATGTAGTACTTCTGTCTTAATAGCTGGAAAATTACAACTTTAACTAAATCTTCTTGAAGGTACTATTTAATGGTTACATTGATCATGCTGATATGATAATATTTTTCTTCTTGTTTATCTTACTTATTTAACTATTCCATTGGAATAAAGTTTATAGAATAATCATTACGGATTAACTATTTGTTAGAAAGTCATAGATATTATGTAATCAGTAGTCGAGATGACAATTATTTATCTGCATGACAAACAAAGAAAAACTTAATATATATCTTGAAAAAAATCAATATCATCAATTCAAAGTGACATGGAACAATCTATAAGCATGCTGTTTGATAATACTTTCTCTATTTACTACTTAATATAGATGGATTAAAGAAATATTATGTTTAAGTCAACCTAATCGCGGACAGAAAAATAAAACACAATATTCTATATCACTTTTGTATTGATAATGAAATCTAAAGAATGAAGAAACTGGATATATTCGGTATCTGTAAATAGTTCTATTGAGATTTATTTCAAGTTTTGTGATTTGAAGTCTATAGCAGAAGTGGAAAGTTGCTTCGAAATTCTAGTTTACTCTAGTTATGAATACCAATAATAAAAAAAAACTTATTTTCATAGCTAATTTTCAATTGTATCCAGTTATCCTGATATCGAAGACTGGAACTACTTAGTGTTGAGCCATTCAATTTGTTGGCTATATCATATAATTAACTATTTAAACTTGACCGCTTCTTTAAAATAAACACAATTAAAATGAATGCTCTTTCATAGATCTAATAAATCTCTCTACCTACCTACTAAGCTATATATCTATAATTATTCATTTATTTGTGCTTGTTTTGCTATTTGATTAGTTGTTCATTCCTATAACCAATATTAAATCACTTTATATGTGCTAGAAATGATGACAATAAATAGCGAAATAAAATCTTTTGTTCCACTTGTTATTGTTTGTTTGAATCTTCCCAGAGTGCACATTAACTCCGAGATGCAGGTACATCCAGCTGACGAGTCCTAAATAGGACAAAACAAGCGTTCTGGATTCCACTGCTAGCCACTATCCATCTTTGCTTATAAAATCTTTTGTTGTTTGCACAACAAAATATAATTCAAGTTTCATACTGATGAGGGAGTATGAATTTGTTTCTTTTTTCTATCTTTATACATAACGAGTTTGAATCTCGCGAGGCGGGATCATGGATGCGCACTGCTGAGGAGTCCCACAATAGGACGAAACAGCCGTCCAGTATTTCCAGGTTTTCCATGGCAGTCTAGCTTCAATTAACTCATGATTCCAACTATTGAAATAATTAAATGTTTTAAAATTTTTCTAATGATGAATCGGTCTAGAATTAGATCTTTCTAATTTGTAAGCAAAGATGAGTAGTGGCTAGCAGTGGAATCCAAGATGCGCGTTTCGCCCTATTTGGGACTCGTTAGCTGGATGTACCTGCATCTCAGAGTTGATGTTCACTCTGGGACTCGAACCCAGTATAGTTCGCTTCAAACGCCATCATGTTATCCACTCGGCCACTGAGTCCTGATAGCTACTTGATTATGCAATGGGGTGAAGTTGAAATTTGCTTAGTATTGTTTGTTTGGATCTTCCCATTGATGCTTAGGACTGAAACTAGTCAGTCTGTAATTGGCATATGTGCATACTGTGCGTATTGCCCCAAAAAAGCCTTAATTTTCTAATTTCTAATTTGTTTATTATCTACCTACCTCAGACAAATTTGATAATAACAAATAGAAAACCAAGTCATCATTCTAAAAAAAACTCTTTCATAAACGTCAGTTTATCTAAACATATAACATTGTATAACATTTGTTTAAAATAAGGTTAGATAATATAACCTACTTATGTATACAAGTATATGAATATTTCATGTCTTTAAATTTAGTACAAAATTTAATTTAGTAGTTTACATTTACCAAAGCAAACATTGTTGCCTTTTTATATTTTCACAGAAAATTGATAAGGATAACTAAAATATTTAATTGTTTTTTTTCTTTAAAAAATTTGTTTTTTTTCTTCCCCCCCCCCATCTTGTAATCTCTGTAATTTCTTATCACCAAAGGGAAGTTTAAAAAAAATTTTCCATTAAAAATTTAAATGTAACTGTTTTAGTCCAGATTAAAACTTGTTTTTTTGCATGTCTGCTTGTTGTTGCTGTTGTTGTTTTCTTGTTTAGGAGGAGTATAAATGTTCGTTATTTGTTTTATAATTGCTATCATTGTTGTTGGGGTTGGTGTCTTTGTTAGCTTGTTTCCAGATTTTAGGATAGTTTTGCATTTACTTCTTTTTATGTTTGCATATGTGCACCCATGTGAATAACTAACAGATTGGATAAATGGAAATTTTAATAAATTTTGTATTGAATTAAAATGGGTAAGAGAAATTTCGTGATAATTCATTTTCAACTGTTACTCGAAATGTTGACAATCATTCCTGCAACCAGTTAAATTTATGTTTTAAAGGTGGGGTTTATCATTTCCACCATCTTTGAAAGGTATGTTTAATTATTTTTCAAGCCTGGTATGAACATGTTCAGTGTAGCCCAGCATGAATTGTTGGAAAGAAAGCATAAACATAGGCATGAAAAGAAACTTCCTACAAAACTTGCAATCTAACAAACAACATTCACCATTTTAGTGAACAGTAAGACAGCCTAAATTTCTCGATACTACACCCCTAGTTTACATGACAACGTTACAGATAACTCAAGTATTAGTTGTTTTTTTAGAGAATTTTTGCGGTCGTTTTTGTGAGCCACGTATAAAGCTTGATCAAAGTACATTAAAATCGGATTATCAGTGAATATGTTATCCTTTTTTGAGTGATGTGAGAATTTTCCCATTGAAAATAAGGATACTACATGCACAGTTTGTACAATAATCATGATAACTTATCTACAGGGGTTGATGGCGATGGATGACTGTTAACCACTCGTGCTGATGACAGTATTGGTTATGCAGACCATCTTGTGGTTTTCGATGGCAAAATTCACAGGTTGGATGAAAGTTAATGAATTGAACTAAGAGAAATCATCTTTGTATATTATACTAACAAAATCCTTAGACGTGAGAATATTAAATACCGAAGTCATCCCGAGGTTGCTAACACCTGAGCAAAAGATGGAAAGTGTAAAATATTGAACAGTTTGAATGGATTTTGCCCAAAATTCATGTTTTCTTGTAAGCTCCACCATTAATGAAAAAATTATGTTTCTACAAAGACGACTGAGATTCTGACTTATAAAAACGTTCAGAGATGATTTGAACAACAGGAACAAAAAAGAACAAGTCTACAACAACAAATATAGAGTAACTTGAATGAAATAAGATTAACATAATCTAAACATTGTAAAATAAAGTCTGTTAATGACCTCAGAACTTGTTTCTATTGGACACATCATGAATCAACTAATGTTAGACCACAAATGAAAACCTGGAAGCACTAGACGGACGTTTCGTTCTAGTATGGAGCAACTCAGCAGCTTGACGATATAATCAGAAATAATAAAGAAATAATGACTGGTTAGTGTTTTTGAAACATTTGCTCAATATATCTGGGCGGGTATTTTCTTTTAGCCCAAATATGTATAGATTTTGCAAATCGGAGAAAGCAATTATCTCTAGCTGTAACCACGTCCAAACTTGATTATAAACTAATGGCAGTATGGTTACTAAAGGTCATAGTTATTGAAAGGGTTATCAATAAACAAATTATTGGTTTTTATATCCAACTTCAAATAACGATAATAACCGACTATATTATTTTTGAAATGATTCATATTATTGGGCGACAGATAGGTACGACTAGTGCTAAGGGGGAAGATTCGAAAAACTGCTCATTAATGCGTGGGAGGGTATGAATTATCAATTTAAACCACAATTGTTTCAATGTTATTCTACTAAATTTAGGTTCACCGTAATTTTTTTGTCAGTCATTAATACTTGATAAAAGCCAAATTTTAATTTGATCAATCAATTTCCAATAAATAAATTCAATGAGAAACATTTTAAAAATACCAAGTTACCTATAACTGTTCATACTCAAGATGTTAATAAGTGAACAAAATATTTCCAGAACATAAAATGACAAGTTACTTAGAAAAAAATTGATTGATAACCTCTTAGTTCTGTGAAAAAAAAGAACACAGATGAATTAAACATGTTTTATTGATCACATGTGATTCAACTAAAAGTGTTTTTACTAAGAAGAGATTAAATGATTTTGGGTTTTTTTTTAAAGGATAACCTCAATAACATTTTTATAATTCATCAGTCTTAAAAGACCTTCTCTACTATCTAAATAGTTATTATAGCCACTAGCTTTCTTTGTTATATAACCATAGGTCATTACGTGTTACGATAAAAATAGAGTTGTCCCTTCTTAATTGTTGACATATGTACGGAATATAAAATTATCCTGAAAATCCCATCTTCTACGTTAGCCCTTGGATTAATAATGTTGAAGTGTTGATATTTGAAAGATATATGGTCTATTTGAGTTCCTTCTTCGCTGTTTCATAATTTTTCGTCCTAATGTAAGATGTTCAGTTTTGTTTGGTTGATAAGTATCTTGCCACAAACTTAATTAAATTATTTTGAAGCCAATAATGAATAGTTTTTAAGGTAAAAAACAGAGTACAACCAGAATAAACAGAATGCCATTCCAGGAATACCTGGTATTATTTACTTTCATAGTTCTGGGTCTACATATGCATTAAATTTACTACTTTCGATGTTATGATTATCTTCGATTCATGAAATAAAGGTAGTAATCATGTTGATACGTATAAAACGTACAAATTATATTGCCAAATCAATTACCACTTATATGAATTTATATCAATCAACTAAGTATTCAATATTAATCAAATTCATGAGTCGATCTAAGCTAGACTACCATTGAAAATCTGGAAGCTCTGGATGGCCATTTTGTCCTAGTATGCAACTCCTCAGCAGTGAGCATCCATGATCCCACACGTGGGATTCAAATCCAAGACCTTCGGTCTCGCACGCGAATACTTAACCTCCAGACCTTTAGGCAGGCATACAACGGTGTTAATTGCGACGTGAATACCTGTCTCTATCCGACACGGATTGGACTCCACTGGTCAGGGCTTCTCACTAGAACTCCAGGAAATCCACCTTAAAGTCATTCACTAGTGAGCACATGATGATTATTATCAAAATGGTTGCGCAAGATCATGGATCGATTGAGGTTAGACATTAACATCATTGAATGCCAGCTTAGTGGTTTTGGGGTTAAGCGTTCGTGCAAGAGACCGGATATCCCGGATTCGCATTCTACGTGTGGGGTCGTGGATGCTCATTGCTGGGGAGTTGCATACTAGGACAAAACGGCCGTACTGTGCTTCCAAGTTTTCGACAGTGGTCTAGCTTAAGTAGACCTGTGAGTTCAACTAATAAAATTACTACAACCTTCACAAACCCCAATTCTGATAATATTCAATATTAAATGATAATCTGTCTTAAGTGTTACCATTAAATTAACTAACATTGATTTCCAACCAAACAATTTAGAGATAACAGTATAGAATTATGTACACTTCATTTTTGATTTTCTATACTGAACAATATAGATTTTTTAAGTTTGACATGTATAAAAAATATCTACCACAAGGTTTTTTTAATACCTACCCTCCAAACCTTATATATATATATATATATATATATATATATATATATAATTATGTAATCTACGGAATTCCATACCATTCTAGTTACGATATTGAGTGATTTTTTATACGCAAATTGTATCTATCATACAGTTGGTTTACTTTTAAAATATAAACAAAACAAGAACGACAGTATTTAACGGATACAATGAATTTATTGTAGTTTGTTTCTCTCTTTTCAACTCTTTATAATCCAACAGGTTGAATGTAACAGAACTTAGACTTTGAAGAATTGAAAATAGGTCTTTTGTATGAACGCTCTTGAATTATAGGATAATTTACACGGAGTCCCTCAGAACTGTATACCCAAAACCCTACCAGGAATCGAAACCGAGACCTTTAGACTTCATGACCGGCACTCAACCTGTAGACTACTGTACCGTCATCCAGTGATCTACATTACCCTACTTTGAACATTTTGCGATGTTGTTAATCATTTTTCAACTCCGATTTTTCACACCTGACATGACTAGACTTCAGTGATCAGGGTTTTACACAACAACTTTGGAAATTGATTAATATTGCAAATTGGTTGAAGTGAGAAATGTGAAGCACTAGTTGATTACTCAGTAATCTAAAGGTTAAGTACTCAATATGAGGTCATAAAATCCTTTGTTTGATCCTAGCCGAGGTTGTGGACACGTAATGTATGATAGTCTCATAATAAGATGAAACAGTTGTTTAATCCGTCTTAACTCTCAATACTTGTTTATCTAAGGTCAGTCCATGATATAAACTAGAATTCACAGAATAATTTAATAGCATTCTTGATTTAACTAAAACAACTCATTACAAAAGTTCCATGTATCAAGTATACTATCATCAAATTCAATTTTTTAAAAAAGACTGATAGGTCCTGGGTTCGAATCTCACTACGTGAGATCGTGAATGCGCGCTGCTGAGGAGTCCCACAATAGGATGAAACGGCCGTCCAGTACTTCCAGGTTTTCCATGGTGGTCTAGCTTCAACGGACTCATAATCTGAACTATTGAAATTATTAAAAAAAACCAACTAAATAAATCATCACCAATCTCTTAAAATTAAAGTGATTTTTTGATTACAAAAGATCATTCAATGAATAATCACCAAGGTTGATATTAAACATGCTTACAAAATAGATAATACTCAACTAAAGTCATGGTGATAAGAAAAACCGAAAACAACAAATATTATGATGAAACACTAATTGATTTAACGATTATCTACGTCATAATGTACTTGAGTATTATTTCATTGAATTTAATATTTTAATCAAAGCAAAATAATGTAAATAGTTTAATAGAATGGTTTATTGATAAGAGGGAGATAATTTATAATTTACGTTCCTAGACAATAATTATAATAATAATATCAGAAGGGATTTTGTGGATATTATAGTAATTTCAATAGTTGAGATCATGAGTTAATTGATAGGTCTGATAAGTCCTGGGTTCGAATCTCACGAGGTGGAATCGTGGATGCGCACTGCTGAGGAGTCTCACAATAGAACGAAACGGCCGTCCAGCACTTTCAGGTTTTTCATGATGGTCTAGTTTTAATTGACTCATGATCTCAACTACCGAAATAATAATTACTATTGTCATGATATATATATATATATATATATATATATATATATATGCATAGATAGATAGATAAGCAGATCAACTTATTACCATATAAACTGTCATGGAATGTTAACTAAGAGTTAAGAATGAAATCATGAGGTTGTTATAATTTTTTTCTGAGAAAGAAACATTTATATGCAGATTTCTTTAAACTATGAGAATATTACCGTTTTCTATTTTGGATTGATAAATGGATCTTGTTTGTTTCCTCTGGAACATAGTTGTTGATTCATTTTTTGTTTACACACTTGTGTCAATTCTTTTTTTGATTTTATGAAAAAATAATGATGACTACAGCTATGATTTCACTCGGCAGGTTCAATAAAGAATCTTAGTCATTAACAATGGTGAATGACTTAAAAAACAATTAGGTAATAGAAATAACTGTCTATAAATAAGTGAAATACTTAAGTTAATTATCATCAAAGGTCTATGAAATATAATGATCTGTAAAGTAGTTTCAATTAATTAATGGGATAATAATTATATAATGAAAGACAAAATTTGAAGGTCTAGTTTATTGCTTTATCTCGTGTCTCTATTTTAACGGTACCAGTATAATATTTAAGTGAATTAAGATAAAATCCTAAAAAGAAATAATGAAAAAGTTGTCCTAGTCTCCAAAATCATTTTGTATTGTTTTATGAAGAGATTTGTGTAGATCCATTAGGGTTTTCTACAAACTATAAACATTGGAGTAAAAATAAGTAACACATCAGTTTTGGGTGGAATTTTGTTCTCAACCACCTGAGTTACAAGCCTTTTGTACCATATAAAAAGACACAGCAGTGATATTTGCTGATTATCGTGATTTTTCGCAACTCAATTAAACTTGTAACATCTTCTAGGACTAGAGTGATGGGAAGATACTGCTCTAAATTACATCTTACATACTACATGTTCACTATTAAATAGATCCAAATATAATGGATATATAGTTCATTGTTGTACAACTTTCAATGACTTTTCAGTTGATAGTAGTTCCAATAGTGTAATAAGAAGATGAAGATTATCTTCTTATTACACTATCGAAATTTGTCGAACTAATAGTTCGTTAATAAATGGACCATCTTAATTCTGATTGCTTATCAAGATTTTTTTAATCTAATCATTTTATAACTAAAATGATACATTGAAATTTACATAAAATGGTGATACAAATATATAATTAAAAAAACCCCCAGTAACAGGATAATTCTGTTATGATGAAAGAAAAAATAGTATCTGTCTAACTAAACAGTCAGATAGTTAAGTAGATAAATAGTGATCTATGATACATAACTACAAAATTGACAATAATATTTATTACTAACTGGTAAATATTATAACTATCATTTATCATTGTGTATATACTAAAGTAAATATGAATGTATATAATGTAAATCCATTTGTATGTCTATGTCTAGACATAAAAATGACGTAATAGCTAAACGAAGAAAAAAACTTAACTTTTCAAGGCCATTCAAGCATGTGATAGAAGTGTATTGAATAAAAAACTGAACTATTCCAATTCCAAAGGAAACAAGATAATGTTCTGCCAACTCGAAGAAATAAATACATAGTAGCCCATTACACTGTCAATAAAAAAAAACTCAAACAGCTAAACTACAGTCCTAGTGGTTATATAGTGCCGTGTTTCGTTAATCGTTCACCTTGATAATCGTTATAACACAAATCTTAGCGTTGCGTAAAATCAGAAGGCAAAGAGAAGCAGCAACTACAGTTTATTGTCAGATAATTCAGACCAGAAAGTTACCAGAACCTGAGCGAATATCAACGAACAGCAAACAAATACACAGGCAAATTTATAGTCAAATTCCATATGTGCACAGCAAGGCAAAACGAAACTTGATAATAGGATTTGCTTGCATACATATATGGGGAGAAGTATGAGTCATCGAATGATACTTAAGCAATCAACATTTTGGCTAGAGTGTCATGTGCTCTAACAGTACAAGAATATGTAAATTGTTATCATATAAATGACGGTGTCTGTTAAGTAAGTTGATAAAAAGGCTTAACCAAAATTAACCATAATCGAAATTAATTGTAGGATGGTTGCTATAGCTACACGAAGTCCTATCAAATAACATTGGAAAGCACATACACATTCAAAAACTCAGTTTGTAGCTCCTTTAGGGTTACTGCCGATCCCAAGCACAAGTAAAGGAAGAGGATTAAGAATAGGGTTAACAACTCTATCTCACAGAAAACAATCCTGCGAAAAAAACGCTAACCCAAAAAAATTTAAACCATTCAAACACTGACCTGGGAATTGGAGGATCTGCATTTACAAGAATTATGACGCCTCATTATAAAAGTCGAAATTCTTCGGAAATCATGAGGCTGATGCCTCTTCCAAAAACCAAAGCAACAATTAACATCAGAAAATTGAATGTCTGGACAATCTAGGAGGCTGGATGAACCAGTCAAATAGCTGTGGAAATGGAGAGATACAACTTGACAGTGCTCGTGATCACTGAAACCCATTGGACCCAATCCGTATATAAATAGATTAGATTCGCGAGATATGCTGCAGTACCTTGGTCATGGAGAAGAATTTGCTCTGCACACTCAGGGAGTTGCTCTGATGCTGTCCCATGAAGCACTTAGAACACTTATTGGGTGGGAATGTCATGGATCCTGAATAATCAAAGCATCTTTCAAAACAAAGAAGGAGGGAATCACAATGAATGTTATCGAATGTTATGCACCCACCAATAATATTAACGATGACAATAAAGATCAGTTATATGAGGAATGAAGTGCTCAGGAAAGGATCTGACGGTCCTGATGAAGTACCTAAACTCCGAATTCAGAATGGACAACATCGTGTATGAAGATATCATGGGACGAAAAGAATTATCATCATAAGGAATGGATTTCTATGGGAACCCTGGATAAGATTGAAGTAAGGAAGAACAAGAAGACAGTAATTAACAACAGTCGAACACGAGCAGAGAAAGTCAAGGCACAAGCAGAGTACGCAGAAGCAAACAAGCAAGTGGCGAAGAGCATTAGAACTGGCAAGCAAAAATACGTGGGAGAACTAGCAACGACCATGGAAAAAGCTACAAGAGAAGGAAATATGAAACAACCATATGATACAACGAAGAAACTAGTAGGGAGATATAGTAAACCGGAGAAACCGTTCAAGGACAAAGAAGGAAAGACAATCACGGAGATTCAAGAACAAAGGAGATGGGTAGAATACTTCGAGCAACTGTTGAATAGACTAGCCCCATTGAATCCACCGGACATGGAAGCAGCACACACAGACCCACCTATAGATGTCACTTCACCAACGATGGAAGAAATCAAGATGGCCATCAGACAAATGAAGAATGGGAAAGCAGCAGGAACTGACAATATACCAGCTGAAGCACTGAAGTCAGATATTGAAGTAACTGCAAACATGCTTCACCTTCTATTCAAGAAGATTTGGGAGGAGGAACAAGTGCCAACAGAGTTGAAAGAAAGGTAACCTCAAAAAGATACCAAAGAAAGATCTGAGCAAATGTGAGTACTACAGAGGTATCACACTAATATTTGTACCAGAAATCAACTAGACTATTTGAACTTCGCAAATAACTCAACTCTTCTATCCCAAATACACCAAAGAATTCAGGTGAAGACAACCAGTGTATCATCAGCCTTTGCATCAATGTGCCTCAACATACACAAAGGAAAATGCAAGATCCTCAAATGCAACATGGAAAACACCAACCCAATCACTGCTGAGAGGTTTCATACTAGAACGTAACGGCCGTCCAGTGCTTCAGTGGTGGTCTAATATTGATCGATTCATAATCTTAATCAAACATCAACAATCTCCACAACCCTATAATGATAAAATCGTTTTTTGCTGGTGATTTCATTCTATGTAAATTTAGCCCTGTCTACTATGAACACATTACTATAAATCACACTAGCAAACCAGATCAAAAACATAAATAACATGAAATTTAGGGCTTGAAATAAGGTCTCCGATGAAAATTACTCTCTTATATTCAGTACTCACCTATTATATAAACTGAAAAAGGTTTTAAAAAAACAACTAGATATTGTACATTTGATAAACACTGAAAAACACCTGGATAGTCTCAGACAACATATCTCTACAAAACAATCAGTCAAATTGTTTATTTCTATATATGTGATATGTAACAAAGAAAAGTTATTCCTTTTTTTCCATTGGTATGTGTATATCATTGTGTTGTCTTATTGGATTGTGTTTATCAAGGTTTGTAATTTTATATTCTCTCGAGTTTGCTTATTATTTATCCATTAAATTGTTTGTTTATTAGAAAATATTTTCTTTTTTTCAAAAGTAGATGTTTTCTTTGTTCAAAAATTACTTGTTATTTAAACTACTTTATCATTATTATTATTATTATTATTATTATTATTATCAGAAGAGGTTTTGTGGAGATTTAGTATTTTCATAGTTGAAAGCGTCAGTCACTTGAAGCTAGACCACCATGGAAAACCTGGAAGCATTGGACGGCCGTTTTGTCCTATTGTGGGACTCATCAGACTCTCGAGATCCGAACCCGGGACCTACCGGTCACGCGCCAGAGCACTTAACCGATGGACCACTGAGCCGGCATTCAATGGTGTTATTGTCTAACTTCAACTGATCCACGAAATTGAGCAACCGTTCACCAATTGTCTTCAGTGAGTTGATATCTCATAACAGACGTGGTTTGAACTCCACTGGTCACTGCATCTCACAAGAACTCCTGGATTTACCTTTCTTATTACCTCTTATTTCTTTTTTAGAAAGAAAATGTTTTTTATCATAATGATTGTGGATATTACCATTTTAGTTATTGTAATTATTAGCTTTATTCAATATTATATTTTTGGTACAATTTGGAATTTTATATAGTTGGGATCATGAGCCAATTGAAGCTAGACCACCATGGAAAATCTGGAAGCCGGCTCAGTGGTCTATCGGCTAAGTGTTCGCGCGCGAGACTGATAGGTCCTGGGTTCGAATCTCGAGAGGCTGAGGAGTCCCACAATAGGATGAAACTGCCGTCCAGCACTTTCAGGTTTTCCTTGGTGGTCTAGCTTTAATTGACTCATGATCTTAACTATATAAAATTACTAAAATCTCCACAAAACCCCATTCTGACAGTTTAAAATTCTCAGAACAAACAATTTCAACAAGTTTCATTTTCTTATTTCTCAATCGATCCTTGCGATAAATATTAAGTGATTGCCAGTTAGATGTTAGCAGTTCAGGAATCGAATTCTGAATAATGTATATTCTTTTCGATGCATATTGCCAGTAATCATGATGTCTCTGGTTGGGCTCTTTTGTAAATTGTACAGCCAAATGTCGTATACTTTTCACAAACGCATTTGAATAGGTTATGAAACTAATAAGCATAATGATATCTTAAAACAAACAAGAAAACAGATAACTTGTTCGAATATCTAGATGGCAGGAATAGTAGCCCAGATATTCAAGCAGACCATCTCTTATGATGCAAGTCTATGAAATACATAAAAACATCCATTTATTAATAATATATGTAGGTGAGGTTATCCACCTGCTTTTCATTGTTCAATATAATCACAATATATAACTTTCGAAAAAAATTTTCCATTGATTTAATGGGTAAGCACTGAATATAAAAGAATAATTGTCACTGGGTATTTCATCACATTTCAACTTCCCGGACGAAAAAAGCTAATGAAATGAAATCCTTAGTCAAAATCATTCTTTTATATAAAGCATCCACTCAATAAATGAGCAGACAGTGTTCAGAAATGCTTGATGATTCACATATACTGAACAATGAGGGATGTATACAAAACCTCTCCCGTTCATTTCAGCACAAATAATTTAAATTAGTACTACTTATTAGCAGAAAATGCACAAAAGGATGTTTATGATACCTGATACTCATTACATACAGTTAACACTTCTAGGTTGAAAACGAAGTGTAATGAGTCAGATTACAGCAACATACAATGAAACTCATTGGAATACAAACGGTCTTTAAATAACACGGAATATGGGAATTAGATTCTGTGGCTACCCATAGTCAAATTGATGACGATTAAATAATTATGAAGGGATTTATGAAATATTAAGAATAATAAATCATTAAGCAATTGATATGGTAATAAATCTAAAACATTGAAATGACAAACATACAGTAGATTTATGTGTGTAAAAGAATAGTCAACAACACGAGGAAATATTCTTGTAAACATTAAGATTACTGTTGTGTCAAATGAAAAGATTTTATTAAATTGTTTTTGTATGGATAATGATGGTTTCAGATATAACATGATTGAAACTCCGGTAACAAGAGAAGAGTATATCAGTATTGTTGTTTAAGAATATATAAATAGATCTTGTAGATGATAGTAAATGAAGAAAGGTGAACTAAATTTCTGGGATTTACAATATAGTTATTAGCAAAATAAGAAATTCAAATGATAAATCACCAGAAAGGGTTTTGTGGATATTATAGTAATTTTAATAGTTGAGACCATGAGTCAAATGAAGCTAGACCATCATGGAAAACCTGGAAGCACCGGATGGCCGTTTCGTCCCATTGTGGGACTCCTCAGCAGTGCTCATACACAATCCCGCCTCGCAAGATTCCAACCCAGGACCTATCAGTCTCGCATGCGAGCACTTATCCTTTAGACCACTGAGCTGGTTGGCATCCAACGGTGTTTATGTCTAACCCCAGTCAATCCGCGAAATTGAGAGACACGTTCCTCATTGTCTTCAGTAAGTTACTATCTCACAACAGACCCGGTTGAACTCCACTGGTCACTACTTCTCAGTAGAACTCCAGGAAATACCTCTTTGGGCCAGTCACTAGTGAGCATATTTTAATTATTATCAGAAGACGTTTAGTAGTAGTAGTAGTAGTAGTAGTAGTAGTAGTAGTAGTAATTTCAATAGTTGAGATCATTAATCAATTGAGGCTAGACCTGGGATCGAATCTCGCGAGGCAGGATCGTGGATGCGCACAATAGGACGAAACGGCTATCCAGTGCTTCCAGGTTTTCCATGGTGGTTTAGCTTCAATTGACTCATGATCTCAACTATTCAAATGATAAATATTTGTTCTTGCTAAATTATTTATTATCGAATTCAGTGAAATATAGGTCCTTATAAACAACATACATCTCCAATCTAATATAACCAGGTGAATTGAATTTTTTGTTCTAGATGTTGAATTATTCAATCATGGAAATTTATACTTTCAGAGCCCTGATACCAATGGATTATTTGCAATTTTGTTTTATGTAATACATTGTTAAATATTCTGTAAGCGTAAAATTATCAGTTTCTTTTTTTAAAAAAAAATTTTGTTAGCTTTACGATATGCTCCATATACAAAACTTTATTTTCCCATTGTTATTTTGGACTACATTTGATCAGTCTCCTGTTGGCATATGTGCATCCTGTGCGGACTGCCCCGATATTGCCTGAAGTCACAAGCTTTATAAGCAAAGATGGATAGTGGCTAGCAGTGGAATCCAGGATGCGCGTTTCGCCTCATTTGGAACTCGTCAGCTGGACGTACCTGCACCTCAGAGTTAATGTTCACTATAGGACTCGAACCCAATATCGTTCGCTTCAAACACCATCACGTTATCAACTTAGCTACTGAGTCCTGATAGCCACCTGTTTGTGCAGTCCAAAATAACAATGGGAAGATACAAGTAAACAACAACAAGTGGATAAAACTTTTATTTATTACATTTCCTTAAAATAAGTACGAAAGAATTCAACATCTATTGCTAGTCTTAATCAAAATATACTGAGAAATTATATTTAAAATAGTAGTGTATAAATATCCATTCAAGATGCATAAATTCTGACAGTGATTGATCACTTAAAACCGAAAATTATAAACCCCTAAAAAGTAAGTAAATATCTTTAGCATAAGGGATAATACGTTAGTGTTTGAAGTGACTGGTATTACGTTCCAATCTCTATGTGGACATCAACACTGGGATGCAAGCACATTTAAATAATATGTTCCAAACACGATTCCATTACTTCCCAAAATTCAACTACAGTTAAATCAATAAAACAAGTTGAACTTTCAAGTAAATATATACGATTTGGGTATCCAATGATTTGGAACGACGGATTAACATATCGAGTAATAAGTTACCAATTCTTTTCCTCAAATAGAGTTTTTAAAAAGTGCCAGTACACATGTATATTTAGTAAGCATAAGCGACAGACAGCAATGACAACAAATCCAATCATAATGTTATCATGATGAAAGCCGAGTTCCTTCGAAAGTCACGATGCCGATGCCGACCGGCTCAGTGGTCTAGAGGTTAAGAGCTCGTGCGTGAGACTGATAGGTCCTGGGTTCGAATCTCGCGAGGCGGGATCGTGGATGCGTTCTGCTGAGGAGTCCCACAATAGGAAGAAACGGCTGTCCAGTGCTCCCCAGTTTTCCATGGTGGTCTAGCTAAATTTCGAAAAGAATTTTGTTATTTTCAATAATACTTTCACTTGTTATAAGTAACATGATAGTAAACAAGTAGTATTTTAAAAGTTGCAAATAAAATATCAGGTGGTATAGACTCCTGTTAATATTAGATTTTTTGAGTTCAGTGAACTCAACATTGTTAACTACATTGGTTCGACTCATTATTCTTCTACATTAATTCATATTATACTTCTCTGCAACTTTTAACTAAATATCATAGTGTAAATAGTTTTATGATAAACAACATATAAAACTTTATAATAATTCAAATGAATCTCATTAAATTCACATTGTTTTCTTATTATTCAATTAATTCTGATGATAATGTTAATGTAAAGTATACGTTTTCAAAAACTTTAAACATTTCTGATATATAATAATAATAATATATAAGAATCATATGCTCACTAGTGACTGGCTTCAAGAGGTATTTCCTGAAGTTCTAGTGAGAAGCAGTGACCAGTGGAATTCAACCAGGTCTGTTGTGAGATAGTAACTCACTGAAGACAATGGTGAATTTGTCTCTCAATTTCATGGACTGGTTGAAGTTAGAAATTAACACCGTTGGATGCCGGCCGGCTCAGTGGTCTAGAGGTTAAACGCTCGCGCGCAAAACTGATAGATTCTGAGTTCGAATCTCGAGAAGCGGGATCGTGGATGCGCACTGCCACTGAGGAGTCCCACAATAGGACGAAACGTCCATCCAACACTTTCAGGTTTTCCCTGGTGTTCTAGCTTCAATCGACTCATGATCTCAGTTATTGAAAATAAACACTTGTTTAATTATATCTCTAAATGTTTTGGCAATCTATTCTAATTGCATTTTGTTACGTAACAGTTTTTATTATTACTATTATTTTATTATTATTATTCATATTATTACAAACAATATACTCAATAATTTCATGGTGTTGAAATATCCTTGAAAAAAGAACATCATAATAACTATATACACATTTACAAGAGTACAAATTAACTGTAATGATGCGTAATTTTTGATTGATATTCTTGAAACGGTAATAAAAATCATTACATGCAACATTAATAATGTGAGTTTGTATTTCTCATTGCAGGGCAACAAAGAGTGAATGCACTGGAAGAAGAAGAACAAGCCCTACGCGGTCTGAACCTGTAGAATAACGAGTAAAACTATTTTATAATAACTTTCCCCTTTTTGTACTAAAAACCGCGTTTTTCAATTTCAAATATATCTGTTGCACCAGCACACCGTGTTCTCACTTCAGAGGCACTTGTCTGTCCTGACTGTTGTGTTGCTGTTCCAGGTCGCTCCTGCTCCCAAGTAAACGTCAAAATATAACATGCTACATTCTTATTGGTAACAGTGAATTTTGAACAAGAAAAAGATCACTTAAGAATGAAAAGTCACTGGTATGAGACAAGAATATTCATATGTTTATATTAATAGTTTTGTATTGTGCAATTTGATGTGGATCATCTGTGCAGTGACTTATTACAGTAGATCTGAAAAATGTAAAAGTGATAGTGGTGAAATATAAAATATCAAAATTTGACAATAGATAGAACGAGTACCTTATTAATTATGAAATCCTTAAGCATAAAAGGGTTGTGAGTATGATTGATTGTTGTAGTTTTAAATTACGGAATGAACATAATTAGTAAAGGATTAAGAACTAAGGAACACTGGATATTTGTTTCATCCTAATATGGAACTTTTCAAAAATGCTCATCCGTAGCTCCACAAGAGATCTAACACGATAACTCACAGCCTTACGGAGATCGCTTGATCTTCAGACCATTGAGATAGTATTCAGCTGATTAAATTTCTACTTTTCTTCAATGAACTTTAGTAGTAAACTATCATATATTGTTTCATACAAAACAAGACTGAACTCCACTTATCTCAGCTTCTAAAACTTCACGAAGGTTGAACGCATGATCTGAGCCTTGAATGTTGAAGGTTCGATCACTGATGATTTCTCCGATGTTTACTCCTAACAGCTTTTAAACTAGGAAGAAACAGTTATTCATTATATTCTGGTTTTCAATATCTGTTTAACTAAAGTCACTTCGTGATGTAAAGGTGAAGTTTATGAACGATTTGAAGTGTTGGATAAAATAAGAGTTAACTACGTGACGATTTCATAACTTATAAATATTCTTATAAAAATATCATCTTACTACATCAGTGATAAAAGAACAGTTATCTCCTCTTGAACGCATACATTTAATTTGGATTTTAGGACCATGTATATATTGATGATAAATTATCATGTCACATGCATCTTCAATAAACATGTGTTGAATTACTTTTGCATTTACACTATCCAAAGTAAATTTCTGGCTTATGACTAATTTGTCAAAATATTTGCTTGTGGAGGAGTGTAGGTCGTCCATCAAGATTCTCCTCATTTACCCGGCGCTTCGGATCGGTATTAAACCTAGAAGAACTGTAGACGAAGTTTGCCAAAATATCCAAACTATAATACAATCTGTGAGGATGGTCCACAGGTGAAGTCGAGGAGGCTCTAGGAAGCCCAGGAAGAGCCGCAGACATTCCATCCAATCAGGGCTAGGGGAATGTTCTAGAAATGCCAACGTGGAGCTTCCTCATTGGATGGATTAGTTTGATACCTATGTGCTTATTGGTTGACCTAAATGATAATTTACTTTCAGCCAAAAACTATAAATACACGAGATTTCTGTGCTATATTTTGACATTGTTTGGGGCAATAAACTTCCTGCTTACCAGTCTTTGTCTTCTCTCTTTTGCGACGTTTGCGGGTTCTATCGTTCAAGTAGTCAAGTAGTTCGCGGCATATTAAGAATCAAGGCTCTAGATATAACAACTGGCGACGGGTTAATTTATCAAGATGTCTATTACCTTTGACCAATTTGAAGCTTTTCTAGAGCGCCATGAAAAACGGCTTGAACAATTCCAGATGCGCATACTCGAAAAACTAACCCAGCAGATGAACCTCAATAAGAATGGACTTACAGATGTTTCTGCCAAATCGCATGCTGATTGTATCATTGATTCCATTCACGAATTTCATTTTGATGGTGTTGCTGGTGTAACATTCGAATCTTGGTACAAGAAATATGAAGATGTATTTAATGTCGACCTAGAAACTTTTGATGATGCCGCCAAGGTCAGGGTGCTACTACGAAAGCTGGGTACCATTGAACATGAACGATATACTAATTACATTCTGCCCAAGAACCCAAGAGACATTTCATTCGAAGAAACAGTTAAAATTTTGTCGCAAATTTTCGGTGAACAGTCCTCCTTGTTCAATATTCGATATCAGTGCTTGAAAATAGTAAAAGCCGGCAATGATGACTGGGTGCAACATGCTAGCATAATAAATCGCGAATGTGAGCGCTTTAAACTATCAGCAATGACAGAAGACCAATTCAAATGTCTTGTTTTCGTATGCAGCTTACAATCTTCAGAAGACGCCGACATTAGAACCAGAATTCTAAGCAAAATTGAACAGTGTCCAAATATCACCCTTCAAGAGGTGACTACTGAATGTCAGCATCTGGTAAACTTGAAGCATGACACTTCAATGGTAGAAAATAATGGTCGACTACCTTATGTACAGTCAGTAAGTGGGAAGCAAAAGCAGAACACAACCATTAAGAAGCCTCCATCCGCATGTTGGTTTTGCGGTGAGCTGCATTACAAAAGGTTCTGCCCATACAAAAACTACCGGTGCACTAGATGTCAGCTCAAAGGACATAAAGAAACATGTTGTAAAAAGAAGATTCACCGTCGATCATCAAGTGTTCATTTCCGAAGACGTAAAAATTGTTCATCAATCAATAGAATAATGGTAGCACATACTAGAACAGAACATAATCAAAGAAAATATGTGACCTTAGAGATAAATGGGCGCCGTGCTCGTCTACAGCTTGACACTGCTTCAGATATTTCACTGATCAGCCGCAAAACATGGAGTCATATTGGCAAACCCTCGGTGCTCCCTACAACCCAGTTAGCACACAGTGCATCTGGAGGAAAGTTAAATATTGTTGGAGAGATATACTGTCCAGTTAAAAAAGGGAATGTACAGAAGAATGTGAAAGTATATCTCACGGAAAGCCCAGGACTAGACTTATTGGGACTTGATCTAATAGAAACTCTTAAGCTAGCAGATCATTCTATTAATAGCATCTGCAGACGAGTGACTATTGACAACTCCTCAAGGTGTAACCAGAAAAGTACCGTGCCGCAAAGACATCACAACGTTTTTAAAGAAGAATTGGGAGAATGTACGAAGGCCAAAGCCTTGTTAATCCTCAAACCTGGTGCTACTCCCGTTTTTCGACCCAAAAGACCTGTGCCCTACGCAGCTCTACCGATGGTTGAACAAGAGATAGAACGACTTCAAAAGTTGGGTGTCATTGAGCCAGTGAATTTCTCAGAATGGGCTGCACCTATAGTGGTAGTAAAGAAGACTAATGGTAGCATCCGTTTATGTGCCGATTACTCAACCGGGCTAAACGAAGCCCTAGAAACTCATCAGTATCCACTACCCCTACCTGAAGATCTTTTTGCTAAGCTGAATGGTGGTAAGCTCTTTGCAAAGTTAGATTTATCGGAAGCTTATTTACAAATTCCGGTTGCTGATGAATGTAAAAATCTGCTCACCATAAACACACACAAGGGCCTATTCAGGTATAATCGACTACCTTTTGGAGTCAAGACGGCCCCATCTATATTTCAGCAAGTGATGGATACTATGCTACAGGATGTTCCAGGTGCTGCAGCCTATCTGGATGATATAATAATTATGGGAGTAGATAAAATAGACTTAGAAAAGAAGCTCGACCAGGTGCTGTCGCGAATAGCCGAATATGGATTTCGACTGCGTGCAGAGAAATGTAATTTTTGTATGAAAAAGGTAAGCTACCTCGGATTTATAATCGACAAAGATGGCAGAAGACCAGACCCAGAGAATACTCAGGCAGTGAAAACTATGCCTAGACCAACGGACGTCCCTACACTACGATCCTTTCTGGGACTAGTTAGTCATTATGGAGCTTTTATTCCTAACCTTCATCACCTGCGTGCCCCCTTAAATAACCTTCTGGCGAAGAATGTGAAGTGGGATTGGTCTGCGGATTGTCAAGTCGCTTTCGAGGAAATCAAGAAAATACTAGTCTCGGATCTGCTGCTCACCCATTATGACCCATCCTTACCCATTGTAGTAGCATCAGATGCTTCAAACCATGGCATTGGAGCAGTTATTTCTCATATCATGCCAGACGGATCTGAAAAAGCCATATCGCATGCAGCTAGATCATTAACTACAGCAGAACGTAGCTACAGTCAGATCGAAAAGGAAGCATTGTCGATTATCTTTGCCATAAAAAGGTTCCACAAGATGATATTTGGACGCCAGTTCACCCTACTAACTGACCATAAACCATTGTTAGCCATTTTTGGGTCGAAGAAAGGTATCCCGGTATACACAGCAAACAGACTGCAACGGTGGGGAACTACACTCTTAGGTTATGACTTTAAGATCAAGTACCAGCCCACTACTGATTTCGGACAAGCAGACGCTTTGTCTAGACTGATTGGTTCGCGAGTAAAACATGAAGAAGATACATTGGTAGCAGCAATTGAGACGGAAGCAGAAGTACATCGAGTATTGGAAGACGCAGTCGATGGCTTACCAGTCACTTTCAAAGCTATCAAAGAAGCTACGATAAACGACAAGACAAAAGAGAAGTTAGGG
>NC_031502.1:47536549-47606269 GCF_000237925.1 Schistosoma mansoni
TAACACTTTACATATTCCAGATCATCAATCATACAGTTATAATGTACATAACAAGAATGCTTTGTTAATGGGAAATGTTCTTTGTGAATGTATTAACAGAATGAATATTACGTGTGTATATTTGTAGGATTATGAGTGTAGTTACTTGAATTGACTAGATAATTTCACAACATTTATGAAAGAGATCAGATCAAGTTGATTTGATAAATGTCGTATCTGAGTGCACCACATTTTAAACAATTTCATAATGTGTTTACTTTTCAACTCAATTTTTTTTCTTTAGAACAATGGAAAACCAGTTAAATAAGACTTGACATTCATGAATATAAGAGAGATGACATAACACTAGGTAAAACAGCTGGTTTTCGCATTGCTTGTAACATTTGTAAATGGGTTAAATATTTCTGTGACAGATTCGAAAGTAGAATTAGCTCTATCCAAACCCACAAATAGCCCTCACATTTTTTAATGATTAACATTTTCACAAACCTATAGACGTTTTGCTGAAAATTCCTATATAATTATTAAGAAGTTGTCTGAATTTCAATCCTACTTCTCTAATAATTGCGATTATGTGTAGTTATTGATGAATTTTTTTACTTCTACGGAGAAAAAAGAGGATTCTGAACTACTGTTGTATAGTATCGTGTTCAGAACGACATCTTCAATTTTAAGTTGAATTCCGTTACCCAGAGTGGTACGTCCACAGTAAAACTTAGTAGCTTAGAACACTTCTGGAATCTCAAATTTGAAAAAAATGTCAATAATCCACTAATAAATTGATAATAGTAACCATTTTCGATTTATTCAACACTTCCTAGATTTTAAAATATAACCAAAATCATTCTCATTGTTAGTCATTGACACTAAATTTAAGCATATATAAATTCACAACAAATAGTAAGTAGTAGTGGCCTAGACAAAGAGTATATATGGTATCATGAATTTTGTATTCCAGTTTTATCTCAATGTAAATGAGAGGGAAAATCAAAGTCATGTAATTTCTTAGACAAAACAACACTCGAACTCACACACTGATTTCAGTCTAGACAAATCAGGTCAGACAAATTTTAACCACATTAGTTTTTATAACAAATAAGGATTGTTTTTCTCTAAAAGAATTAATGTTATGCGAATTGCTCAACTAAAATATGCTAAATAAATATTTTTTGTAACAACAACAGCAACGAAAACAATGATAGTGAAAATAGTTTGTTTTATCCTGATAATTTGATGAGAGTAATAGGCGAATTCAATGGATTTTTATTAAAGTGGGATAGTGGCTAGCAGTGGGATTCGTCAGTTAATTCTACATGTATTCCAATGTTGATGTTCACACGGGAGACTCAACTTTTCAATTCAAACAGCAACGCATTGTTCACTGAGTCCAGATAAACACTGATTTGAGCGACCAGAGACTGATCCATTGTAGTCCTTAATACTGATGGTAGAAAAATACAAACCCTTACAAATCAACTGCATACCTATTAAACTAGCCAATCGCTATATATAGACTCAGTAGATAAAGCGTTAGCGTTAGGTACTTGGACATCAATACCGGCACATAGGTTCATAAGACTACCAATTCATAAATATTACGAGATATGAGTTCTGGACTACATTGTCAGCTACTGTCCAACTCTATTAAAAACTAGTGACCTAATGATAATATTGAAGAAATTCATATGGGATTCGCATACATCAAGAAGACTAATCAGCTAAATTCCTTAACGTTAGCAACGGGAAAATGCAAAATCTTACAAGTGTTAGCTTTAAGAATGCTTTAGACTGATAAATGAGCATACATTTAAGCATAATTCTAAATAATTATGCTTAAACCATAGTTTAATCACTTTTAAAATGTTTATAAAATCCTCTTCAATTCTGTGACTTTATATATACCTGGAGGGACTTCATCTGACGAATCAGTGAGTTCTAGGAAGGATTGAATAACGATACTTCAGATTTTATGTTTCTTTTCTAAACAAAGTCATAACAAAACTGTTGAAGTCTCAAATAAAGTCGAAATCGTCATTGATCATTAACTGTATTTGAACTATTTCTGTGTTGTTTGTCGTTAAATCGTCTGACTAACAAAAATTGCAAAAATGAATTTCTCGATTCATACTAATAATACTGAACTCTCTGAGATAAAGCTGTTTTTTAGTCAAAATAATATAAAAGTTTGATCTCTGCTGAATAGCTTTAAGACTCAGGTAGTATTTATAATCAGAATAAGACCTGGCACACATTTTTATCGATTCAAGTTGTCGTACCATATTGAAAGAGCGAGATGAAATTATCCAGGGTAGAAGTAGCAGTAACATAGACGATATCAGTAGTACTATACGAGGTTAGGCAGACAATATGAATTGAGAAATAATGAATGGTAAAAAAAGAATGCATTTGTACGACTGCGATCAATTTTGAGCCATTTCACTCAAGGTCCATAACCTCTGGTTACTTTATTCGCGCGGACGCTAACCAGGTAATCTTCACCCACTTGAACGACTCAGTGCAACAGTGATTTTATGATTTGGTTTCATGTACTGATTTCGCCAACCCATGTTTGGAATAGGGCCATTAAAGGAGCGGAGTGTATATATATATATCATACAACTGTTTTTGAATCTAGCATACAACAGGAGTGTCATACACTATTCGATCAGCCTTAGTAGCTTTAACAAATGTCTAATTTCCTTTAAGGTGTTGTGGAGTTTCCCTTTTTACGATAATTGAGACAGTAATCTACCAACGATATCGGATAATGGTCAAGCTATACCACAAACAATTAAAACCCAAACCATTGAAACTCGACTCGGTTATCTAGGAACATTATATTCGCTGGAATTTTAGATATTTTTGCGTTCAACTGCACATGAGATCATGGTTGACACATTCTACAAAAGACATTTCGACTTTATTTGAAGAAGCTAGATACATACATTTTGACTCTAAAATAAGTTGATTCAGTTAAGTGTAAAAACACTTGGTAGGTAGTTCGTTATTCCATCTCAGTAAAAAGATAATAGGGATGAATCGATCAATGTAAAACGAGCAGAAAAAATACTTCTGTATACTGTTAAAAAACTCTGAAAATGTTTTCCCCATCATAGAGCAAAATCCGTATAGGTCCTAATAAAGATTTGAAAGGTTGAAAATCTATCTTCATAAAAATGAGTTTATGTCATTGTTTTTTTGTCGTCTTATAGGTAGAATAACCTATACAGGATATCAATAGATTTACTGATCACTTAAAACTGGTCTACACATCTAGAGACATTGTAGTATCGGTTGTTATGTTAAGCTCATATACTTTATTCTGGCTTCTGGACAAGCCAATTTACCTATCCATCATGAGTCCCGTTTTGACCTTGTTAATTATTCACTTATTAACCCTATTTTTTATATGAGCGTATATGTGTGTACACTCCTAATCCCAATCATTACATGTCTGTAATTTATTTTATCTGAGTATAAATATTGATTAACTCTTGATTAAAGTCAGTTGGCTTATCCGCCATCTCCAATGTGCATTATTTTCGCTTGCTCGCTGATAATTTCTCATGTGCTTATAGCTTTCCGGCCTGAGTCATTAGTTAATAAAACTGTAGTTGCCGCTTTTCTTTGCTTTCTGATTTTATGCACCGTTAAGATTTGTATTATAACGGTTATCGAGGTGAACAATTAGCGAAGCATGGCACTACAACATTATTTCCTTTTCTATAAACAATTCATTTATATAAGCTATTTTCTGATTGGCTGGAAATTCATCGCAGTTATTTTAAGGTGTTCCTTAAACCATATACCTTTTTATTATAACAAGAATTATTTACTTTAAATATGTATAAATAGAGATATTGTCCATCATTAGTGACCTCTGATATTACCGTCAAAATAAACACAGATTATATTGATATTAATTATCATTATGGAGTGTAAACATTTAATTAAGAGATATATTTCCTTGTAGGTAACTAGCCCAGTAAGAAAAGATCATTTAATTGACTAGCCAACGAGATATTTCTCGAATTATCACTTATTATGTAAATCATTTTAAAATAACTAATTTCATATCGACACTTTTATCATTCATTGAATAAAATAATCATAATGAAGTGTACATAGGTGAGAACAATAAAAATACAGCAACACACCACAAAGATGAACACTTGACTTTCAGTTGTAATTGATAGCCATTGAGATTAATAATATTCTAGACATTACTAATATAGCTTGAAATGTACAATGATTTACACTGTTGAAGATTCTCTTGATATTCATAAGAATTTCATTTCGTATGTAAACTTTAAGAAGTGATATCATATGGCAAGAATGTAATGGCTTTTTCTCATTTCGAATGGTTTTTATTAGAGTAGTGGTGAGGGGGACAGATATAGTAAACAGGTTGAGAGAGTCAGTTGTCTGTACTCTATAAAATAGTCAGATGACAGTTCCTTACAATCTTAAGTTAATGTTAATGACAAGAAGAAACATCTGTGGTGTGAAGACTCAAGTGGTAAACATCTCGTTTACACAGTGATCTCAGGAAAGATATTCGACTTCAGGGTCAGTGGCAAAACTCGGTACATCGTGTCAACAAAATCGTTAGGTGGAGTGTTGCAAATCGTTTAGATAGGAATAGTTTCTTCAAGACTGCAGACACGCTTTTCTGATATCTAGCTCGAGGCCTAAACCCAAAATTCATTGCCCAGTTCTTTAAACTATCTATAATCACAGTGCGAAGCGATATCGAGTCGTTTAAAGTGGTGGAAACTTCATTCCAATAAATTGATTATCATCAAAAAATAGACAAACATGACAGGGAATAACAATATTTAGTGGCCATTTCCGGTATATCCAAAAGTTATCCAGTATATTAGAACAAGAAAACGTATAATGGATAATTCAAAAGGAAAAAGTAACCGATCAAAAGTCATCAGTATGAACAAACGCCATCAACCAACTTAAATGACCAACCGCATTTGAATCACGAGAAAATAATTTCAAAACTCTAAAACCTGTACTCACTTAATGTAGAATTACATTAAACGTAGTGCCTAGCTTAATTTGTTACTGAAACGAATGCAATTACCTGAACATACAAAGTACACTAATTAAAAATCAAGGTATAAAATTAAGAACACCAATCTAATACAAAGTCTATCATGTCAGGTCAATTGACATTTTCGAATTCTGAACAAACAAAGCAAAGTGCATGTGTATCTCCTTGAAAATTTTTAAAAAGAAAGGGAAAAACTATGAAATATTGAAAATATTTTCTATCATTTACATCCACAAATATCAACTGTTTATTCCAGGAAAATAAAACAGACGCCATTTTTATGAGTAATAGTGGCAGTAGTAGTAAAAAGTTAAAATCTTCCCCAACGATTTAATGGGTATATATATAAAGATAGAGATAACTACATTTTAAAGTTTCATGTACACAATGCAACTACTAGTAGGTTGGATTAAAAAAGGACAGTAACAAGATATACACAAGACAAAAAATAAACAATGCAATTAATGTACAACAGGTTCCAAAGAATACTCAAAAAAAATCAAATTAACACCAATATAACCTTTTTATGTACAGAAAATGAGGAATTAGATCCCCTATACTATAGAAATGAAGTCGAGAGAATGGTGGAGTAAACACAGGCACCTACTTTGGTACATGTACGAACAGAATAGGGCGAAAGAAATTATATATATATATATATATATATATATATAAAGTACAATATGCAATATTATTACTACTGTTATGATTAATATTATTGGTAGACATGGGTATAGTAAATTTTTAAAACTGTAAAAAGGGCAAACAAGTTTGAAAATATATTTTACAATGAGATAAATTTATATAGAAGAATACCAGAAGGAGTAGAACTAATGTACAATTTAAGTTAGCTTTCATTCGTTCAGTAGTACATATAGACATATATACGGGAGAAGCAGTGAAATCTTTAGTTATGTTCACAATCTTTATGATTATTATTCTGGATGAATAAAAAAAGGAAGGAGAAAAACATTATAAAACATAGTTGGTTAGCACTGTTTTAGTATTTTTCAGAGTAAGATTTCTAATGACTTTAACTATTACTACGATTGTTGCTGTAATTACAATATTTGGTAAGCGTAATAGAGACTAGAAGGAGTAAGGACGAGGAGGGAGAAAATTGAAAGGTTGATGGTTATATATTGGCGCTAATAAACAGAAACAGACAAAAAAGTGGGTGAAATCACAGAGAGCTTGAACGATCTTCTCTCTCTATCTCCTGCTCGTTTGTTTTCTCTATACATTTCAATTTAAATGAGGAAATATATCTTGTTTTTTGGTAAAAACAAAATAGTTTACATTGTCAATCAAAATGATGGTCCACGACTAACTACAACTGCATGCCCAGATTTACCACAATCCATAAACGTTCGTTCAGTCCATTGATCTTTAATTGGATTATAAACTTCAACACTGGCTAGAAATTCACTTCCATCGTAGCCACCTAAACATAAAAACGTGAACAACGAGAGCACTTAACATTAATAATAATAATAAAAAATTTTAAGGGAACAAAGAATTTATCAATTTTGATTAATAGAGAGTTTACATTTGTCAATTTCAGGACAACTTATAGTATTGAGTGAAACTCGATTTAAAGACCGATCTTTTAGTTCAATCTGGAAAATGAGCCAAGCTACTTACTAACTACAAAATCGATAGAGAGACTCCGAAAATTCCTCGAAAAAAACCCAAAGCGGTCCTGAAAACTCTGAGGAACATTTTATACAATTAGCACTGAATAGGAGTTTCTAGAATGCATCTAGAAAGTAATGGGTCACGTGTCACATTTCTGATTGGACAAATACCTATCCTGCTACTATGTTTGGTAGGGTTCCAGAACTTTTCAGAAGCCCGAGGTCGTCTGAAATCTTATAAATACCCCCCATTTTCTGTGCACAAACTAACCTTGGAGTAAAGCGTTCTTTCCATATTTTGCACCTTCTCTCTCGTGTTCAAGTTATCGTGTAGAGTTAGCCTGTGGTTATTAGAAGAGCTTAGAAAACCGATCCAAACGTTCAGTCAGAAGATTTATCAGAAATGACAGACACAATATTACAACGAAAGAAAAGAAGGCTTCATACTATTCGTTTAAAATGTAAATAACATGTAAGACACCAGTTATGCAGGACACTTAACGGTCTAGGACATGACCATCGGACTTCATCCTCAACCAATACATTAAACATATAAGTGAATAAGAAAATGTTAGATGATAATAGTAATAATAAAAATAAAATGTGACTTCATTTAAAAAACTTTGTTCATATATTCACACATTTACTGACTCACCAAAAACCCATATTTCATTTCCCCATACTGAAGCACTTAATGCTGATCTTGGATGTAGCATAGATGCACAATATTCCCAACAATTTCGTTTAGGATCATAACGTTCCATTGTATTTAACTGACTACAAGAATCATATCCACCAATTGCATAAATGTATTCACCAAGTGCAACAACACCTTTACATGTTTTTCACAAAAATATATGTATATATATGAAGAAATAAAGAGAAAATATTGAATAATTAACAGACTGATCGATTACTGATTAATAGATAAACAGATAGACACTAACAAGCTATACACATATACATGAAACAGCTAACAATTGGAATATACATTCAGAGTTTATCATAATGATAAGATAGTTCTCAATCCTGGACTAATAACACAATTATATATATATATATATATATATATATATATATATATGAAATGTATTAGGTTAATACATCACATAGTTCTGATAATCTTCGTCCTCTTATTACACTAGGGAAAGCAGAAGTCTGCGTTAAGACCTGTTTTCAGAAAGGCAGATTGTGGGATTGTGGGAATACCTGAGTCCAAGACTGTCATTGTAGCGTCTACCTAGAACTCTGGGAGCTGTATCGTATTTTAATTCAAATCTCAAATATATTAGGTTAAAATTTACTAGTTCTTATCATTATCATTCATAATGACAACCTAGGTCAAGTTACAATATCCGAAAATGACTAGACAACTGTTTAGTGTAGAGTAATACAAAGTTCGTTTTGCAAATAATAGACTTAATTTCTACAAGAATATGATTCTTATTTTCTTCAGTGACTTCGAAAAATTCTCATCACCTAATTACTATGAAGTAATCACTAATTCACAATCGGACGAAACTTCTTATAATAATAAACTATCATGGATTACATCACCGACTGGACTTAGTTAAACAACCATTGGAAACCAGGATGGATTGGATAACTAACTAACATCAGTTCACGATGTCATCGATGTAAATCTAACAATCTCCACAAACCTCGTATGCTAATAATAATAGTAATAATAATAATAATAATCCTGTCCCAGGAATTCTGTGGAGGAGCTATGACTAATAGAGTTAAATTATAACAAGTATGAGACATTCATCCAACAATGATACTACATTATCACAATACCATGAACTGATTGAAGCTTGCAATGTAAACTATTAGATGGCAACGAAGTGAACTAAAAATGATGTGCTTGTCGTATGTTTAATAACAATAAGTCACGTCCTATTGTGGGACTCCTAAGCAGTGCGCATCCACGATCCTGCCTCGCGAGATTCGAACCCAGGGCCTACCAGTCTCGCTTCAGAGCGCTTAACCACTAGACCACTGAGGAGTCCCACAATAGGACGAAACGGTCGTCCAGTGCTTTCAGGTTTTTTCATGGTGGTCTAGCCTCAATTGACTCATGATTTCAACTATGAAAAATACTGAAATCTCCACAAACCCCCTTCTGATAATAATAAGTTAGTCTGTTAATTTAAAATACTTTGCCACAGTGAACTAAACACTTGACTATTAGTATACCAGAGTGGGTTGAGGATTATTAAATTAATGCTGGTGTTACCGTTGAAGATGTTTCTTGTTCTTCAACTCAACTTTTTTTCTCGATTCAGTCAATGTGTTTAACTAGTGGGACCAAAGGCCCAGGACAGAGTGGGTTGAAGAAAGCTGGTCGGCGGCCTATGCTCCATTGGGAGTAACAGGCGTAAGTAAGTAAGTGGGACCAAGCCATGTAGAGGGTTTGAGTAAAACACTGACCGAAGACATTGGAAGATAATCGTGCGCTGTCATGGACTGACTGAAGTTATATCTGTACACTACCGGATTCCAGTTCAGTAGTCTACAGGTTAAGTTTTTGTACCTGAGACCAACGATTTTAAGTTCGGTTCCCGCTTGTGGGTCGTGGGGGCCCACCACTGAAGAGTCCCGTACTAGGACGAAACGGCTGTTCAGTGCTTCCATGTTTTCAACGGTGAGATAACTTTGATCGGACTATGGTTTCAATGAAATATTTTTAACCCTTCGAACAATGGAGTTAACTAGAAAAACTCGCTAATTTCCGTAGCTTTGATCAGTAAGTTCAAATAAAGCCAAACTACTCATAGGAAATCAGGTTTTATGAAATGTATATTGTACAAATAATAGTGATAATGATAATAATAAATGTAAAAATAATATGAAAAATGTTTTTACAGTATTCTTTCTCATGACAAAACTGTAAAACTGTTGTCATTCTCTTTCTTTAAAATAAGGAACTGTATTTCTTTTAGGACTAAGCCGAAATGTTCCATATAAACATTCTACTAAAGTGTTATGTATGTTTTACACTACTAACAGTAGGGACTATATGATAATTAGACAGGCCAATAAACAGACAGGGACTGGTATTATCAGGCAGACAGAAATAGTACATGTCTTTAAGTAAAACCAATTTATTAACATTACTATTATTAAAAAGAAGTTATGAAAAAGATAGGACAACGACAAGAGGAAAACCAGACAGAGAATACCAACATTGTTGATCTGGTGAGAAAAGAGAACAGATTGGCAATATACATGAAAAAAAACTGGTTGATAATAACAATCTGGAATCGGACCCAGACATAAATGTTTACGCGTGTGTTTATGTATACAGATACTTCTATATACATAAATACATACATACATACAAGTAAGTAGACGATATTGATAATGACGACAACAACGACAAAAAAACAATAATCATAACAACAACAAGTCTTTAGAGCACAACAAAACACAAGTCGCAACAACTGACAGTCTGTCTACGGATAATAGTTTTAATTATAATAAACCAAATACAGTCTACGATGATGATTTGGATAAAAAAAGTTCATTATCACCATTAAACGAAGTAGATAATTATTAAATGTAAATAACCGTTAGGTAGATAGACAGCTAGGCAAGCAGACGAAACCAAATGGATAAATAGATAGATAGGTAGAAAAAAAGTTGAACAATCTCTCCTATTTTTTACTGATACACACAAGTGAATACACACAGGATTTCTCAAATGTTCTGCGTTCTTACTACCTGTTGATATATAGATATATGTGTACACATACGATTGAAGATGTGATATTACAAATAAATGCATAACATAATAAGTTGATAAATTAACAAAAGTCAAAATCGACATGAATATCAAAATAATTTAGTGAGAGAAAAAAACACACAAGTAAAATCTAGACAATTAGGCTACATGTACCAGATAATAATGAAAATTCCTTCAGAGATGCACGAATATATAAGCACAAACACACGTCCATAGGAACGTAAAGATATACAGACAGAGAAGTCAAACTGCGTAACAGAACTATTCAACAGAAAGAAAACAACAATTATCTGTAGAAAGAAGAATAGCAAAGGAGATCAATGAGAAGCAAAGATTAAGTCGTGATGAAGTGAAAAATATGTATGAGTCATACTGACTCGCTCCGTTGACTGGTTTAAACACAGTTTAGTCAGAAACATTTATTTGAACAAGTATAATAAACAAAATGAGTATGCTGTCTAAGAATGAACAAACTATTGTGGTGGATAATAATGAAACGTGACTTATTATAATTTCCAGAATATATATATATGACTGACAGAAGCTCAGTGGTTGAGAAATTTTATTTCACTCAAAAATTAGTTATCCCAGTGAAACTAAGCATAACAATCAATACGAACGTAATTCTATTTTTTTTTATTAAGAGGAAAAAAACTCCGTTTTGATTGGCATTGAACTGAATTTACTTATTTTCCTTCATAATATTCATTAAAAAGCTTGTTGGTTAATAGTAATAGTAAACTGAAATATACTTAACTATGAAATTAGGAAACATTAGTTACACAGAACACTTTCATTAAGAAAGTTGACACTTGTTTTTTTTATTATTGTCAAATAACTTTTCGGTACGGTATACGTGAAGGGGGTCATCTTAGGTGTAATCACTAGTGATGAGCTTCAAACTCTTTATGCTGCCTTCATACGAAATATTTATCCAGTAGTCATCTATGAAAAATGTTTTCAGATTAAAAGGTCATTTGTACAAAAAAGTGACTTACCAAAACAAAATCAAATAATGATATTTTAAAGTTCCATGTTAGGTTAAATGAAGCGTGGGGTCAATTTATAGTGAGTAAATAGGTTAATCACTCAACCATAGCCACCGTCTACCTGTTCTCATATATGTATTAGCCTACCAACATAAATATCTGCATGATTGATAAAAAAAAAATACTTCGTCCATTATTTAAAAATATAGCCACCTACGCAGTTTAATTTTCATTTTTATTTCTGTTGGGCTGATTATGACGTTTAAAAAGTTTGTATATTACAGCTAAATTGTAGACTATACTATAAACTGTTTAGTACACCTTGTACCAACATGATTTAATAAGTAAACCAATTGATTAACTGATTCTTATTCATGTAACACTTCAAATTAACTTTAGTGATAAAAAAGATATAACTAGATAAGAAATGTCAAACTGACAGACACATGATTTACCATAGAAAAGTTATTATACACAAAAGCATTACCAACACACATACATCAGAGGGAGAGAGAGAGATAAGAAAATTGTGCACAAAACAGTGCGGAAAGACAGAATGAAACAAAACATTCAAAAGCATACTTTGTTAAAGATGGGAGGAAGGGCAACAACAAAAACGGCGAAAATGGAAACGGAACATATTGACAAGAAGAAAGTACACTTCAGTGAGGAAAATTGAATTGTAAACTACTATTTCACTAACGGAACACTTCTCTCTCTTCCTCTCTTTTTTCTTAAATCGCTGACCGTTATTTGATTGACCTCATATAATCAACATTTTAAAAAGTTAAACAGGATTAAAGTCCAGTATAAAATATGTGAATCTTTAAATGAAAGAAATAAAATAAACGACTCAAAGTTAAGTGAAAGCACTGAAGCTGTTCACAAAAGAATTATTAAATACACATCTGGATTGTTTTTTTAAGTAAAGTCAATGTTTATGTGTCTGGTAAAAAGCGTTTTATTTTAGAATATGGGAATTATTAATTGCGCAAGATCATAGACATTATAACATCCTTAAATGTTAACTCAATAGTCTATAGATTAAGTATTCCTGGTTTCGAATCTCGCGAGGCGGGATCGTGGATGCGCACTGCTGAGGAGTCCCACAATAGGACGAAACGGCCGTCCAATGTTACCAGGTTTCCCATAGTGGTTTAGCTTCAATTGACTCATGATCTCAACTATACAAAAAATCTTTACCGATTTCCAATATTACTCACGTTAATAGTATCATGGAAATTAAAGGCAATTTAAAGAAACCTTAACAAATAAACACTATATATATATATATATATATAAGTAAATAAATAACTCCAAACTTACCTGCACCGGATCTAGCTCGATTTAAACAAGCTAACTCTTCCCAATGATCCTTTTCCGGATCATAACGTTCAACTGTATTCAAACGTTTTTCACCATCAAAACCACCAACAGCGTATAATAAGCTAAAAATATTTTTTTTAAAAATAGTATGTAAATAACACAAACTCTGTTCAATAAATATGAGAGTAGATTTACATATTTCTTATCTCTGGACTAATTCTATTTTATAATTTAGAAATTAATAGCACCTTAAAAAAAACTCTTAAAGTTCTTACGAAGATGGGGTAGAGATGTTGTTTTCAGCTCTTGTCAACGATTTAGACTAATGAACAAATAGAATAGTGAATAAACACTAAATTCTAAAAAAAGCTTTCAGAAAACTCATCAAATGTTGAGGACTGCTTATAAAACTTAATCTACCGAAGAAGAAAAAACTCATTACAAGTAGATCAATAGTTTTAGTAGTACTTAGTCCTACGTTATAACTGACTGACTGGTGGGTGTTGGTGAAGAATGAAAAGACAATGCAAGATAGAAACGTCTGCTAACAAGGAAACTTGAAAGTCAAACTTCTGAAGATTTTCCAAGATGTTTTACGAAATCAGAAGGGATACAAGGCAAGTGCGTCGTAACAAACGGGAAATATTTTAAAAGGTACGGTCGGTGTATTTTATATTTTAGAATCATAATTCAATTTTTTCACTGGACAAAGTGTACATAAAGATTGATACCAAAAACTTTTATAGTTTCATCAGTTCATCTAATTTTAGTTCTCAATTAGAGTACAATTTTAAAAAATAATAATTAAACAATTAAATAATTAATTCTAAATAAGATATTCATCCTTAAGGTTTGTAAGCACAAATCATCGTTTAGCGTAGCTCATTAACATCACTTAGTGCAATTTGAGAAAAAAAGTGATTGTATCTATTAATAGATAGTCAATATAATAAAAACGATTCTCCTAATGGGATCAGACTCTGAAATGATCAAAGAGTGATAGAAATAAGAATTGGAGTAGTCCACAATGTGTTATTCATTTTGAAAATTAAGTTAATGTTTCTCATTTACACTAATTAGTTTAAAGTTTAATAACTTTTAAATAGTCCCTGGTAAAGGCTATGATTTAAGTATAAAGCTAAACACGACATTTATCAAATCAACTTGATCTGATCTCTTTCATAAATGTTGTGAAATTATCTAGTCAATTCAAGTAACTACACTCATAATCCTACAAATATACACACGTAATATTCATTCTGTTAATACATTCACAAAGAACATTTCCCATTAACAAAGCATTCTTGTTATGTACATTATAACTGTATGATTGATGATCTGGAATATGTAAAGTGTTAATCAAATAAATATTATGAAATGTTTAGTTTAGAAATAAATACAAGTAGACCAGCGAAATTCACAATCAAATTAGTCAATATTTATTTTTAAGAAATACAAGTAAACGGAATGAAGAAAATTCAACAAGAAGTCATCATGTCTGTCGATTCACTGATCCAATCCTAACAATCTATGAGTGATGTCTATCAGGAAAGATATATTTGTTACGAAACGCCCTAGTGATAATAGTGCATGTTTTTGTGCAAGAGTTGAAGTCAAATTCGATGTATCTCATTCTTCGTCCATACCAGTAAGGAGTGATGAGTTCAAATTATAGTTATTGAAAACGTATCTAATATGCCTAACATGTATTGTGTGATGTGTTACCTCATACTAATTAGTTGACAGTTAACATTTTTGTTATATGGAAAGACTTCAATGAATTTAGTCTTGTGTATGTGGTTCTACGAATTTTCACAAATATACCAACCATTTTGCGAACATTTTTTTATTGAACATGGTTTTTATTTGATTACAATTAGTCAAGTTTATCATACATTGATGTTTCGATTTGTATCAAATATGAGAACTAAATATATTCTGACTGTATTTTTGAAGCATATTACATACATTAGATGTCATTTCACGATATCAACAGTACAATTCATTAGTTACAGACTACATATTAACCTCTATAACAGAATAATTGGAGATAAATTAGTTGAATATGTCACGTTAAGTTGGACAGCTTATGATGTAAAAAGTAAGTAATTTATCACAATACACTCTGAATCACTACTTATACATGATTTTATTAAATTAATCGAACTAGCCACAGTTAAGTAAGAAGAAATTCTCTTCAAAAAAGTGTTCTGAAATTTCTATGTGGACGAAATACTATACTTAAAAGACAAAATAAAGAAACGAGAAACAGAAAAAATTACATGGAATGTAAACAAACTTTGTAGTAATCATTTACTTACCGATTAAGTACGGCAACACCTAATCCAATTCGTCGACTATTCATAGAAGCTATCGGTATCCATTGATCCATATCTGGATCATATCTACAATACAGAATACAATTATATATATATATATATATATATATATATAAAGAATAAATCTGCCGTTTATCATAACAATACTGATAAATCCAATGATTACATACACTAGACTGTAGACCAAATCAAATCGATCTATTGTTAATTATTATTAATAAGAAAGCTTACTGTAATCATTGGTGGTATAAACCATGGTAGGTGAAATTTAAAAAAACTAAGGTAGGTCAGCTGTGTACATTATAACACAACACTTTTATCGTATGGGTTTATGTAATTAGCCAAAATCTACGCTACATGATAAGGTTTAGCTATACTACACGGGTTTGTGGTTAGGGTTTATGGGTTAGAACTATGAATTATACACAGCACACATTAACCAAATTAAATCCTAAACCTTGATTCTAACAGTTACAAACTCAAAATATACTTGAAAATTCCATTAATTATGTAAAATCAACATATCACCGGTAAGCTCAGATTTGCTGTTATCTTATTTAATCAAAAGAGTTAAAAATCCCGAGGTTGCTCGACGGCATACTTTAGGTTTATTATATTTATAAACATGACCAAGGAATATTTCCTCCTTATGCATACTGGTAGTACAGATCTACGCAGTCAACATTCAGTCACATAGCTTTTTGTGAAGGTTAGTGAAACACAACTTGGCTTCTGTTTGTACAAACACAATAGTAGGTGTTATGGGGTTGGAATTTGTGATCTAGTCAAATACTGGGCAAACAAGTCAGATTATTATTTATTTTTTTGATTGAGATCATAAATTGATTGATATTAGACCACTATGGAAAACCTGGAAGCACTGGATGGCGGTTTCGTCATAGTACGGGACTCCTCAACAGTGAGCATCCACGACCCTGCTAGCGGTATTTGGATCCAGAGCGTTCGGTCTCGCGCGCGAGCGCTTAACCTCTAGACCACTGAGCTGGTGTTAATGTATGACTTCAACCAATCCACCAAATTGCGTGACCATCTTCCATTGTCTGAGGTAGATACCTGTCTCTACCTGACGTGGATTAGTTCCATTGGTCACGGCTTCTCACTAGAATTCCGAGAATTCCCTAAAGAAGCTAGTCACTAGTGAGCACATAGTAATTATCAGTATGAGGTTGTGGAGATTGTTAAGTTTTTTACTGAGATCATGAACCGATTGATTTTAGTTTACCACATAGCTAGAATTTCGGCGAAAATCATCATTACCGATCACTGTCATATCACAATGTGTGTTGCGCATGTTTTTATTAATTATACGGAAATGCTCAAATGATTTATATATACAGTACTTTGGAGTGCTGAATTGTGATGTAAAATTCCTTTGAAAATGGACAGAAACACAATGAAAGCAAGCAAATGTACTGTAATCATCATTATATATACTTTATCTAGATACATTCAAATTAAATGATAACGTAAATGAGTAGACAAAAGAGAATAGAATAACGGTTATCAATAGGCCGACAGTAAGAAAATGTAGACTAATCTAAAAATATATACATAACCCAGAAATTGCATCGATTAAAGGAAGTCGAAACTACACAGGTTGAATATTTTACTTTTCAATGAATTAATTTGATCATATTTTAACGAATCATAAATTACGATATGCATTTTTGACAAGGCGAAACTATATGTCGATTTATCTATGTTCATGTTTGTATCGGTCTAAACATGAAAAAAAATACCTGTCCAAGGTCATATGATCTAAACACGTATGGACTAGACAAAGTCAAACATATGAATCCACAGGAATCAGACAGTCGACAAATAAATGCATTCATTGGCATTCACTAGTAAAAAATTTACAGTTTGTCTGGAAAATTAGAGGGAAGAGATTTATTTATTTATTTATCTGAACACATAAACATCGGTATAAGGGGGTACTAAATACATATGTGCCACACAATAACAATGAGGCCAGTAGTAGTAGCCCAAACCGCGGCATGAAGAGGAAAGAGAAGAACTATGGAAATGACCACCGATATATAATAATATTAATAATGAGAACAAAAGTTGTTCAGATTGTAAGTATAATCGCTAGTATATACTGTGACGAAGTTTCGCTATATATATATATATATACATATAATTGTATTTTACTTATTGATTGGAAGTGTAAGAACTTGTAAATCAGGTTAAGGAATATTTTTCATTTGATTAATTATAGTAACTAACATTTAAGAATCAAATTCGAATAAGTATCCAATGTATATTCAAATTTTAAAAATTATAAATAAATTCAAAGGAATTTTTGTATCTATTTTTTATTTCTGCTAACTACTTGAAAAGAGTATAAGAATAATATGTTTGAATTGTTTATGTTTTTTAAAAAAATTATTACCCCTAATTTAATATGTCCAATTAATCTTATCTAACTGAAAATAAATATACATAAAGAACTACAACTTAATATCTTGAACACTATCCATAATGATATATAGATGTTAAAGTATGTTACTAATTTGAGTAAAAAATAACTTGTGACAGGAGTCTAACTACTAAAGGGTAGTTTTGTGGAAATTGTCGAACTTCAGTTTTTCACCAATGACAAGGGATAATGATCGAGTAATATTGCAGTTTAACTGAAGTTAGAAATCTAAACTATTGGATGCCAACTTAGTAACCGAAAAGTTAAGTGCTTGCCGAGGAACCTGAAAGTCTTAGGTCTAGCCCTTGGTGTGATTGTGGTTGCGCACTACTGAGTAGCTTTATACTAGGACGAAGCAACTGTTCAATACTTCCTGGTTCTTAATGGATTTCTAATATCGGTAGTCCAAATTTCATGATATTAACATTTACAACTAATTGAGTCAAAAGTATTTGAGTTATGTGTCACTTAACATGATTATGGTCATTTGAATAATTGTCAGGTTTGCATTAGGATTGATAATATAATAATACAAATATAATACAATAAACAATACACTATTAATTAAGTGTAAAACTATCAGTTAGAAAACAAGCTTTACTAAGTACTTACTTTTCAGAGCTTTTATGATGCATTGTATTGGTTGAACCACCAACGGCATAAATCATATCGTCGACAACACCAACAGCAACTCTATTACGAGGCACTGACATAGGAGCACATGTAGTCCAACAATTTTTTCTTGGATCATAACAATCCATGTGAGGTGCATCTATATTTCCCTGTTCATTATTATTTCTACCTCCTACAAGATAAACGCATCCACGTACAGAACAAGCAGACAGGCCACTACGTGGGCTAGGTATATCTGGTAGACGTCTCCATTTATCTGTAAGTGGATTGTAACATTCAAATGCACTTAGTGAATAACGCAGATAACCACCAGCTGAGTAAAGAATCTGGAAAATAAGATTATGTAACTAACTAGTCATCACAAAAGGAACTAGCAAAAAGTGTCAAAAATGCAATTCAGTGATTAAGTATCAGTTTATGTACTAAAGGGCAAAACAAAAATTAGAACTCCAAACTTACTGGTCAAACGTTTCAGATCAAAAATCCACAATACTACTATTTATAATAACTAGAAGTGGGTTAATACTACTACCCAGTTTCTGAAAGCTTTTACCACAAAAAAATATGACGTATAAGCCTAACTGCACAGTTAATAAGATATCCATAATAAGTTGATTGGTGAAATCAGCAAATCAAAAGGGATGTAGGACCATGGATGAATATGTATCGGTAGAAGTTCTCACAACTCATATCAACAGACCGAAAGAAATCAATACAATGAACAGCGAAGAGGGAGATGTTAACTACCATGGAAAGCTGAACACAGAAAATTTAGCTAGCTAGTGGCCATAGAAGTATGTTCTTCAAGACACTACAGTAGAGAAGGGTTAATTTAAAAGATAACACTCACAATAGAGGAAATCAAGCTATTCGCAGTGGGAGCTGACTGATAAAATCTCAGAAAATGAATATATTTTAAGAGTCAGTCTCTTAATTTGACTTCAATCGAAAATTCGGGATATGGCTCGACGGCTATTATGAAAGAAAAGATTTAACTACAAATAAATTGGCTGAACACAGCAGTGGTTCAAAAATCTATTCTAGTGTCAAGTAAACATTTACATATAAAAATAGGTTTAAAAAGCCAAACAGAATTGTAGTAATGATAACCAATATACCTCCATTGACCCAGCTGTCCGTTTATTTATTGAGATATGACGGTGTTTAATAAGATCATCTAGAATATTTTGTAAATGAGATTTTGCAGGAGTGAAACCTGCAAGAAGACTACAATTTTTTATTTGCCCTTGTATAAATGTAGGAGGAAGTGTATAGCATCTGACGGCAGATAAAGCTTCAAGCAGTGTAGATGATCTTGAATTTCTATTATGATTTACCCATCTGATAACAGCGTTATACACTTCCGCTTCGGTTCGTACATTTAATTCATCACGTTTAATTAAAGTTAAAAGTTGGTTAGGATGAAGTCCTAGAAACTCGTCATGTTTTACTATTTCGCCAAAATTTTGATCAATAAACTTTTGAGCAGCAAACGATAATTCGGAACAATTATTTGACTGTGCGAACTCTTGAATTCCAATAGCATTTGAGGGATGTAGTTGCTGCTTTAAAAAACTACAACAAGCTTGGACAACGTGAGACATTTGAATCATAGAAGCAGCTATGAGTAATTCACATACATTCCGTTCACTTATTTGTATTCTACCGGTATATGCAAAATCGATCAACTTTTTTAAAGCAGTTGCCGATATGTAATGTAATTTGATTTCATGTAAAAGTGCTTCACGCATTTCACCAGTGAACATAGCTCGGAAATATGGTGAAGCACCAGCTAAAACAATTCGATGACATTGAATCGATTCTGAATTTACACATAATGTGACATCAGTTAATTTTTGAGACTGAAATAATTCATACATAGTATTCATAGCCTCTTTTAAGTAGTGATTTAATTCGAAATTCATACAAATTAAATTATCATTTGATTCATTTGAAGAGCATGTAGGTAGAATGTAAGTAGGATGTGGGATATACAATTCTGAATTGGCTAAATCAGGGAATGATGATGAAATATCACGGTTTGTAGATGATACAGAAAGTTCATCCATGGGAAAATCTTCGACATTTTCTTTCATTATCATTTTTTCTTACTATGACTGATTAATTCGTACGAGATTAATCATTTAAAATTGATTCCTGTAAAATCAATGGAAAAAAAAAATCTGTCGAAAACAATCATTACAAAAGTCAAGGAACCAAACAACTACGTTAGAAAGACGTCATTTATAGATAGAAAAAATTCTCGATTTGAAACCAGTGCCCGTTATGTGCAGTTTGTCACGGAAATAAAATGTTGTACAGTTGTACGAATAAAAACAGTCAACCAAGGGAAAAATAAAGAGACAAATATATTAGTGCATTAGAAAATAGAAAATAAGATCGGATACGAAGAATACAGGCGTCAAGCGCTAATGCAAATCATTTGCTGATAAAGTAATTTTAACTGAACTGTAAAAACATGCATTCTAAATTTTTCAAGTCTTGATCTCCAACAGTGTTTGAAAAGCCTCCTACGAGTATGCGACACAAGTTGCAAACATGGTATTTCGGAGTAATGTATAGTCTAGACACAACCGTCGAAAGTTTTATAGTTGGATGCTTTTTTACAATGGTAAATACCATAACATTTTCAGTCAACGAAAAGTATTGACAGCATTCATGATGATAACGCCCGTAGTTACACATGGTTCCTTAACACATGAAACTGAATCCTTTGGAGCATTCGCCAAGCCTTTCTCTGAATTAATAAGCAAGGTGGGTTCGCCACATACATATATATTTCGTTGAATGTTTATCCAGGGTCATTTCGTCTCACACAGTTCTATTTTTGACTTGTGCAACGTAACATAAATAGCCACTACCCACTAGTCTTACTACATGTGAGAGATGATTCTGTTTACATGTGGCCTTGGCTAGAAATTTGGAAAATACCAACATTATGGAAAACAGAATGAGTGGACGCAATTATTGAAAGCATAATAATTTTACTTCACCAGTACACCTTTAATATCTCCCGACTAATAAGTAAACAAACTGGCCTGGGAAAAATCTCTACCATTGAAAAACAGCACTTTTTTATACAGACTATCTTTTCGGTAACCAATAATATTTCAGTATGGGGATTTTCGGAGATCGTAGTAGTTTAACAGTTGGATTCACGAGTCGATCTAAGCCGGCTGAGTTATCTAGAGGTTAAACGTTAGCGTGCGAGACAGAAGGTCCTGGGTTTGAGTCCCGTGTGCGAAAGTCCCATACTAAGATGAAACGGCCGTCCAGTGCTTCCAGGTTTTCATTGGTGGTTTAGCTTAGATAGACTTGTGAATCCAACTGTTAAAGTTATATTTAAGTAATCATAACGTAAAACGAACTTTTAACCAAGGAAATCAAAATTGAGTGAATTACTAAACAATGGTCAGAATGTGACAGAATCAATAAAAAAATTCTTCAAAATATGACCGAATGTTAATTACGAGATGATTGCATTGAATTAATCGATAATCTTGCTCATATTGTTGGAGATGATAGATCTCCAGAAATCGCTTGATAAACGTCTTATTTTTGTAATTTTGAGATAGCGGAGAATCAATCAGAAAAATTGTGAACAAACATAAGACCAAGAATCAAAATAATGGGAGATACAATCAAAATAAAGAAGTAAACGACGACAGGTTAAAGGTCAGAGATAACCAATCAAGATCGAAGTCTACAGGAAAAGCTGTAAGCCATATGTAGGGAAATTTGAACACTTAACTTCTACCTGAAGTTTATGCTGATGATGCCGTCCAGGATAACGATGAAAGCCCACGACCAAACCATCCAGCTCAAAGAACAAAATACTACCAAAGATTTTGTTGTGGAAATTTGGATTTCTTGTTTCTTTTTACCATCAGATTGTATTTCCACTTGAAAAGACCTTAAATGTCATTGGTTCGTTGCCTCTTTTAATATGGTATTTCGTGACGTTCCGCAAGACTTTACACCATATATATATATATATACATATATATATGCTTGAATTGTGTGCTTGAGTCGTTCTTGCTTCTGGTCGCTTGTGGGATATACCTTTCCCTTATCTGAACCCGGTCTTCTCCCTCTAGTTATCAGGGCTCAAACGCCTTGCAATAGTTTAGCTTGTCTTGTCATTGTGTCGCTGATCCCTCATTGTGTTCGCCGATTTTGGGTGATCTCGTAATCTCTTCAAATATAGCACTTATTTCTTATTTGGACACGTAAACATTGGTATAAAGGGGCACCAAATACATATGCGCCACACAATAACAATGAGGCCAGTAGTAGTTATCATTGATTTGTATGAGGGCTATGATACTGTCCGGGTGCCCAAACCGAAGATGATTTTCTAAGGGGGCCACATCCGGAGCCTTTGACCTAAAGGTCTGATCCACAAGACAGTGGAACAACGTAAGGAGATGCAGTCTCACGGTAGCCGGTGACCAACGATTGGTTCATACACCATTTGTTCCCTTAGGATCGTGGAGTTCATGTGCACCATTGGTTTGGAATGAGGATTTTCCAACTCCCTTGGGTGGATTCTCCATATCCACCAACCCGATTCAAGCGCTGGACATTCGCTTTTCGTCCTCTTAATTTTCTAAACAACACCCCTGCCACGAGAAGGCAGTGAGTAAGGCTTTCCTGGCAGTGGTTGTATGCACATGGTCACTTGAGAGCATTTCGAGGAGAGCTGACTCTGCCTACTCTCGACCGTACCAGGGCATTTGGGGGCATTGTTCCATAAACGTTCTCAACGCATTACTATTTAGGCTGATGAGTGATTAGCAAACTTTTGGGACCGAATAAAGAAGTTTCTTTGATCTACTTTTGATTCTAGAATAGTGGGGACTATAGAGAAACTGTCAGCAAACAAGAGTTAAGAAGCCTGTACACAGCTGAATGACAGCACAATATCAAACCCGCTTTATATACTTGCAGGGGATTTAAAAAGCACCATATATTACACGCTTTTTATGTCAATGATATAAAAAACATGACATGTAGATGCTCCCACCCAACACTAATAGTCATAAGATCACCAAAGTTTTAGAGTTGGTTGTGATAATGCATGTTCTGGTCGTTGAAATATTGGACAGAATTATGAAAGGTAGATGGAACGTGATGATGCGACGGGGTTGGTCAATAATTGGTTATGAGGTCGCATTTTAGTAGCCAGTTAGTCAGTCAGCTACAACCTATGACCAGTCACATAAATACATCGGTCCAAGTTCACATACCTCATCAGCACAACAAGATGAATAACAAATTCATAGACTCAGTTACTTCAATGATAGTAAAAAAACATTTCGTATGAGGATACGATACAGGGAATCAGCTCGTAGAAAGAAAGGTATTAAGTAATTTTAATCTCACGGTTAAAGGGAAGATAAAAAGTGTATACACCTACGCCGTTGTGACCGACTGACAACAGATAGGGCTGGCTATGTCTTTAGAAAGTCTTGATGTTTGTTGTCTATCCGAGACCCGTATTCAAGACTCTAGTGAACTACTACAAATTCGCTCTCCATCTGTCGCTTCGAAAAGCTTGTTTCACGTGCGCTTATCCGGGGACCCTGTGGCATCTTCGTCCGGTCTTGCTGGCGTTGGTGTTGCACCAAGCGCTAGAGCTGAGGCAGCACTAATTGATTGGATCCCCATTAACAGTCGGTTATGTGCTGTTAGATTAGAAAGTTCCATCAAAGTGAGAAGAAACCGGCGTGAGAAACGGTGTCTTTTCGTCATCTCCGCCTATGCCCCGACAGATTGCAGCCCGGATGCAATCAAGGATGAGTTCTACCACCAGTTAACTGTTCTTCTCTAGAAAGCGCGTTCGACAGATATTGTAGTATTAGCCGGAGACTTGAATGCACAGGTCGGGCGTCTAGGCACAGAAGAGAGTCGTTTAGGTGGCCGATGGGGACTTGTTGGTCGCAGGACAGATAACGGGGACCGTTTGCTGCAACTGTGCACAGACTACAACCTGTTTCTGGCTAGAAGTAACTTCCGGCAGTCATCGCCGGTGTGCCACCTGGCGTCCTCCCTCTGCATCCCAAGCCTGGACTCAGATTGATCACATCGCGATCAGCTACCGTTGGCGTGGTTGTGTACAAGACTGCCGCTCCTTTTGGAGTACCTATCTGGAGTCTGATCATGCCCTGGTCTGCGCCAATCTTACCTTACTTTTCAGTGGCCGAAGAGTTGACCGCCATCAACGGATTGATGTTAGTAAACTGGCTGCAACTTCTGTTGCAAGTATCGAGCGGAGCTAGCTTCTAGGCTAGCTACCATCCCACCGAAAAGTATAGATGAGCATTGGTTGCAACTTCATGACGCCATGAAAATGGCGAATAAAGTCGCTTGCGGCTTCGTGAAACGTCCCGCTTACAAGCACTGGGTTTCTTCTGGCTCCTTACAACTGATGGAAGCCCGTCGGTCTACTCCAGGTGACCGTGGGTATGACCACAAACGAAGGCTGTTACGTAATGAAATTGTGCAAAGCATGCGTAAGGACTGAGAAGCCTGGTGGTCAGAGAGTGCTAATGGGATGGAAGCAGCAGCTGCATCTGGTAACTGCCGGAAGCTCTTCCAACTCATCCGAGCCACTGACAGCAAGTCTGGTGTGAGTGAAACAATCTGTGAAAATGACGGGATGCCAATCACTAACATCTCTCAACGTCTTGGACGATGGGCGGAATTCAGCGAAGGGCAGTTCAACTGGCCTGCCGCTCCAGCAACATCAACCAGTTTGTCCTGCCCCCATGGCCGGTGACGACTGATCCACCAAACGAGGCGAAAGTCCGCAAGGAACTCCAACTCCTGAAGCGCTACAAATCACCGGGCCCAGATGACTTACCTCCGGCTCTTTTTAAAGATGGTGGTGACTTTCTGACTAAGGAATTGACTGTGTTGTTTACAAAGGTTTGGGAGCAAGAAAGTGTTCCAACATCATGGAATGAGTCGATAGTCGTCCCTATCTTTAAAAAGGGTTCACGTTGTTCCTGTAACAACTATCGGGGGATAAGTCTACTTCTGATTGGGTCCAAACTATTGGCTTCTGTCATTCTTCGTAGGTTGTTTAAAACCCGAGAACGATTGACTCGCGAGGAGCAGGCTGGTTTTCGTTCTGGTCGAGGATGCATTGATCATATCTTCACCCTTCGCCAAATGTTAGAACACCGTCGTACTTATCACAGGTCAAAAATCATAGTGTTTCTTGATATCAGGGCTGCCTTCGATTCGTTGGACAGGACTGTTCTCTGGGATTTTCTATTGAAGAAGGGTGTGCCTGAGAAGTTTATTAACATCTTAAAGGCCCTGTACACGAACACCTCAGGCAGAGTGAGGGCATACAACCACCTTTCTCCCTTGTTCCATTCAAGCAATGGGTTTAGGCAGGGTTGCCCGATCTCACCATTCCTCTTCAACTTTGCCGTCGACGACATCCTGGAAACAGCTCTGATGGATGTAAGTAATGGCGGTGTGGATATGTTGCATGGAGAACGACTTCTCGGCCTTGAGTATGCGGGTGATATTGTCTTACTGTGCGATAATGCCCAAGGCATGCAATCTGCACTTAATCAGTTGGCGATCAGTGTCCGCAGGTACGGTATGTGCTATGCACCCTCCAAGTGCAAAAAACTCCTACAAGACTGGCAGGATTCTCACCCTGTACTCACCCTGGATGGTGAGCAGATTGAAGTAGTTGAGAAGTTCGTGTATCTAGGTAGCTACATAAGTGCTGGTGGTGGCGTGAGTGATGAGATTGATGCATGTATAATGAAAGCCAGAGCGGCTTATGCTAATCTAGGCCATCTTTGGCGCCTTCGTGATGTTAGTCTGGCTGTAAAAGGTCGGATCTACAACGCGTCGGTGAGAGCAGTTTTGCTCTATGCTTGTGAAACCTGGCCTCTCCGAGTTGAGGGTGTTAGACGACTCTCTGTGTTCGATCATCGTTGTCTCCGAAGGATTGCTGACATTCAGTGGCAACACCATGTTAGTAATGCAGAGGTTCGGCATCGTGTGTTCGGGCGCAGAGACGATAATTCAATCGGTGTCACCATCTTGAAACACCGACTTCGGTGGCTTGGACATGTTCTACGAATGTCGTCCCAGTAACTTCCACGTCGTGCATTATTTGCCGACTCTGGGACTGGTTGGAAAAAGCGGAGAGGTGGTCAGTGTATGACATGGTGTCGTGGTGTGAAAGGAAGCTGCAAAGGGCTAGCTTCTGTTGGTCCTTCACGACTCCCTGGCTGGGGTCCGAGAGATGGTGCAACACAGCGGCTAGAGACGTTATCAGATATGGCTCAGAATAGAAGCCAGGGGCGATCCTGCTGTAACCTTCTTTTACCTTCTTCATAAAGAGTGGTTCTAACTTTCTTAACTGAAAGACTCTTCTGGTTGTACATTTCAGTCCGCCTTATCTTTTCATCCCCCCTCTTCCTACTTTCATTATTTTGTGTGGCGCATATGTATCTGGTGCCCTTTTGTACCAATATGTATGTGTTTAAATAAATAAATAAATATAAATAATCTCCTTACGTTGTTCCACTGTCTTGTGGATCAGACCTTTAGGTCAAAGGCTCCGGGTGTGGTCCCCTAAGAAAACCACCTGCTTCAGTTTGGGCACCTGAGCAGTACCACAGCCCTCACACAAATCGAATGAGATTTGTGCGGCGCATATGCATCTGGTGCTTCCTTGTATCAATATTTATGTTTAAATAAAATAAAATAAAGTCTGTATCTATCAGAATGGCTCAGACCAGAAGTCGGTGACCTTATGGATTGATGCCATGTTTTAGTTTTGCGGCCCCCAACTTTCTTCCATCAGTCTCCAACACTAGTTGGCATTGCGCGCCATGGTAATCGATGGTTGGGCATAAACAATAAGTGGCCTAACAACCTCAGTCGATGTAGATCCACAGCCTTATCAACTGATTTGCCATCATTCCCTAATACCCTGAATCTGACCTGACCATTACTTACCCGATGATCCCAGCAAATACTGGCAATATTTCTAAGACATTTGTGATTAAGTGCTGGTACCCTACGAGTATCCTCTACCGTTAACGGCCACTTTTCGCAGCTGTAAAGTAAAAAAAGAACGAACCTCTGCGCAGTCTATTTGCCCCTTAATTGATAGACAGTTAGTCAAAGACAACAAAGGACTTAACACAGGTCCATCGGTCCAAATTATCACAATCCTTGAGCACGAAGATAATTTTGTCAAGATAAATAATGGAGTAGTAGTATGCGTAACTTTTTAATGAAATTGCATTTGTTCTTGTAAAACAATACAGTCACATACAAAATGTCAAAAACAAGAATAAACGTGACCATAAGTTATTTAACAAACGGAGATTGTAAGTCTCAAGTTTTGTAGACCACTTACGTTTTAAAAAAGAAAAAAGCTCATAAACATTATTTTTTGTCTTAATTCATGTCAAACATATATCCTGTCTGACAATAATTGTACTGTCCACGCTGAAGAGGTTTGAAGATTTCAAACTCTTGTGAAAAGAGGATAGCCACAAATAAAACCTTGAATTATGGATGACATAAAAGAACTTTTTGTTCTGTTGTAGACAAAGTACAGTGTAAATAACGTACGCTGTGCTAAGAAGAGGAAAGTTTTTATCCTTCCTTTAAATTAATAAACGTTATCGAGAAATAACGGTGGCAATCTAAGCATTATTCAACAAATTGTTTGAGAAAAACTAAATTAAATTCAGTAGAACGACTCGTAGAAACCCTGATAGTGATTCAAAGACGGAGAACACGAACCAATAACTTGAATACCTGGACGGTATTTTTTATTTTTATCCAGAAATTTTCTAGCTTTATAGGAAAACTTCATAGATGGGGACGAACGTTAAAATTTTACTTTTATGAATAGTAGAAACTTTCAGGGTGAGCAGTTACACTAAACAAGGACTTTGACGCCTGATAAAATCTGCAGTGTGACTTAGTATAAACTTAATTTTTCAACGCCCAAAGATCCATAATAAATAAGCAGGAAAAAGAAATTACTCAGTTGTGATTACGAAGACGTTTTTAGAATTTTAACAAGAGCCGTCGAAAACAAGGAACACTGCTGCGGGACAGAATAGAGAACAAGTGCAGGGAATATAATGTTCCAGTGGTGACTTGTCCCCTGAGAACAAGATTTACAAGCAAACATCATACCTAATTAGAGTCACAAAATAATCAAACTAAGCGAAGCTAAGGCTACTTGAGAACCAAGGTTCATACCGAGACCAAACCAAGGATGCATACCAACCCAATATTTCACATTTATTATTGCGATAAAAGTGAATAGGACAAAATGACCCAGCAACACCAACATACCTAGAACCCTAGCTTCCGCGCCACTACTAACGCGACCTTCATAAGGTTGTTTAAGACTTAGTTTAACAAGATTGAACGCTATAGTACAAATATAATGAATGAGAAAAGATTCATCGCATCCTGTCAATTTGAACCGTATTTAGCCAAAAGGTACTCAAATATGGCTCGTGTGTTCTTAAATCAGAAACACAATAAAATTTACGACCGTTAATGAAACAGACTTCACTCTTCAGTAGTGAAGATAAGAGGCCAGTCGACTTATGTCAATCCATGCAATTTATCGTATTGTGGAGATCCAATTATGGTTGGTTGTGTCTAGAGTGGGTGCTGAAATGACTTATTCCGGTAGAAAATCCCAGTACTTTCACTACCCGGTGAAAGAAACCGAACTCCAGACGCAAACGGTTGGGTCGCGGTTATCGAAATTTCTTGGAATGTGCTCTCAGGTGATCGGTGTTGGATGCGAGAAAACGATAAGACTCATTATCACCAAAGTTCATTCTCGGTACACGGTAAGCCAGTACTAGATCACCTCGTAACCCACGGTTTTATAACGGAAGTATGTTCAGGTGTCCCAGTCTGTCTTCATAAGATGGTCCATAGAAACCTTTTACCACCTTGGTCCCTCATCATTGAACTCGTTCTAGAATGTCTGCCTCACAGCTGAAACAAGGACTCACTTCGTGAATCCTATATTCCAGATACGGGTCCAAGTAATTGAATGACTTACTAATAGCCCATAAGACCCTGGTGCATGTGTTATAGGCTGCCTTGAGCTTATTCTTAGTTATGAAGTCATTCCTTACTAGGACTGTCAGATCTTTACGGACCAAGGAACTCCATATATTGTGTAGTGATGTGAATTGTCAAAGTCATCTATTTGCATCTCCACGTTCTTGTTAAAATTAACTTCTAGTGACCAATTACCTATTCACTCAACAAATAAATTTACGTCACCTTGTAATATTGTCCTAACTGGTATAGTCTGCATGCGTACTCAATATCTTTTAGAGACTTCATCGTGCCACATTCCTCTCGATCTGTAGTCTCCTATCCTTACTGAATGTATTTCTATTATTAACCGCTTTACATTCAATTGAGGTCCCAGTAAGATATTATTACTCGGTGTTTTCCGACCAGTTTCTGCCTCCCCTTTTCCATTTATCTCACAGCTCGGCAATACCCGGAGGATTCATATTAATCTTTTGGCAACCTCCGGCGCGCAACTACTACCAACATGTTTGGTACCGATTCAAAAGGTAACTGAATCTGGTGGGGGGAGAACTGTAGGCCCAGTGAAATGTCACTGAGCATTCGCCAAATCATCCGGCAGTTGGATCAGTGAATATAGAACAGATCATCGGTCCCTGCCAAAGTCAAGGACAACCAACACGCATCAGTTAATCGTACTTCATGGACTGGCCCATGAGGTGGTGGTCACGCTTTCGCTGGTACCTACTTTAACTAATATAATAATAATAATTTATTCTCAAATAACAGTTTGTTACATGAGGCATGCCGGTTTACAGGCAAGATCAAATTGTTAAAGCAGTTACAATTTTCACTGTAGAAAATTACTCAGCTGGGTTGATATTTTGTAAGACATGAATGTAAATGGATTTCGTAAGAAACATATCAATATCACACTAGGTGCACTTTATGAAGGTAGCGTTACAACATACAGCTGATAGTCGAGAATAGATACATGCGAAGTTGGAGGCTTTTAGAAGCTTCGACCTTATATCCCTCCGGAATATCTGAGGCTTTAATAACGGTGTAGGACGAAGTCACCCGTACCATATCTGTTTTCGGTGGGGTATCTCCAAGGGGCTGAAAAAGGTGTAAGGAAAAGGAAGGACGAAAAGCAGAGCACACAATATTCATGGAGGAATAGTTAAGGTCTAACCATTTAGTCTATTTGTCTGTTACTGAAGTACTTATTAGGTAAGAGCATACTAATGTGTTAAAGAAAAATAAGTGTGGGCAAGGTATGAGTGGATAAGGAACTGTATAAATGAAGGTAGTTCAGAAGGAAGTATGGAGTTGTGTAATTATAAAATAAAGTTCTGAAAACAGTATTCCGATACAAATGGCTGTCTACCTTTACTTTAGAAGTTGCTTGAACTCTCTTTTTTTGTTTTCAGATTTTATAGGGTATAGAGTGGGCTTCGTTTTTAGCCAATTGTCTAGTTTGCTTGTAATAGGATTACTCGGTAGGAAGTGGAACCAATTCAGCTTTTTTTTAACATGAATTAAAGTGGTATTTTGCATGAATAATTTCGCGTCAATACCGGTGGTTCGTGACATTCCACTAGATATAAGGAGCTGTAATTAATATGTTCTGCCCTACAGACACGGGTGCATTGAAGTTATCTCCCCACCATCATGTTTGCTGGTCAGTAACGCCACCCACCCTCCTTTTATGATGTTAGGCTCTCTTACGTTTGTGGTCGGTATGAATATTGCTTTTATCAAGGACCATATTTGGAATACACTGTCTCTACAAGTTCCATGTTACAAGCAAATCAGATGGTAATAGCATTTGTATTATGGGTTAGATATCCACTTAATATATCGTACTACTATGAAGATAACTAATGGTAAAGGTTAGAAGAGACAAGTCAGATTATATGTGGTTATGAGATGGTAAGGACTAATAGCAAACCAGAGAATATGAAAAAGAATATTGTAAAATTTTCAGGGTAAGGAAAACAAAACATTGAACAACTCACAAGAATTTAGGACATTTGAGCTTCTTTTGATCGGCCTTAGTTGGTCAGCATCCATAAGATTAGTGAGTTATCTGTCTACTTGTAATAAGAAAAATAAAAGGACATGACACTTAGGAAGAATAATTTGGTTTTAACCATTAGAGAGATTCGGAAACTGAAAATGAGGATTAGGAGCAGAAGGCCATGGTCAATAATCAATAAATAGTGGGGGAGGATAAAGCATGTTTTCTTTAGTTTGGTTATATTCATACTAACGACAATGGGGTTCGTTATATTCTTGTTCCGTCTAGATATTAGGCGGTCCATAATAAGGTGCCTCATTGGTTGGCGGGGGTTCAAGGAATAGTTGGTGAAGTTCTTTAAAGTTTAGTAACAGGGTTGTTAGCCTTTTAAATTTAGTAAAGGTGTCACAGTCACGGATAGGTATTGGCAACCTGTTCCACAATAAACTATACCGAACTGTAAAAAACTTACAACGCATTTGTTGTTGGTGTTTTACGGTAAATAGTGTATATGCATTTTTTCTTAGTCTATAGGCTCGGTCATTGATCATAGTTGGGCAGGAGGTTAGGAATGACAGTCCATTTATTGCTTTGTAGAGAAATATCAGATTGTTCCTTAACCTACGGTGCCATAAAGGTTCTAAAGAGAGGTGCTTACATCTACTTGTGTAATCGAGAGTGGAGTCACTTCCTAGCAGTTGGCGTGTAAAGCGTCTTTGAACATCTTCTACTCTTATTTTGTCAGTGGTATTCATATTAGAGAAGATAAAAGAGCAGTATTCTAGGGAAGATCGTACACATATTTTGTATAGGGTAAGCTTAGCCTCTGTCGTGAAGAAATTTTTCGTTATGAAGCCAATTAGACGTCTAGCTTTAGAAATAATAGAGGAGGCGTGTGCTTTAAAGTTTAGGCTTCCTGTGTAATTAATTCCTAGATCGTGTACTGAATTAAGTGTCTGGACTTTACTTTTATTTAAGTAAAGTTGAGGTTCATAGGGGTGCTTTCCAAAGTGCATGATCCCGCATTCGTGGAGGTTAAATGGTAATTGACTTCACAAACCCACTTTATGTAATCAAAAACAGTTTGTTTTCACCTTTATCCTACCCCTGTGATACTAGCTTATTGTCCAGAGTGATGAGTCTTCAGATTGTTTTTTCATACTATTTTCTCTATCATTTTTGTTTTCCCTTACTCTCCATTTCTAGTCTAGTTGACCTTTTTTTGTACACAAATGCTTTTAACAAGTGTATTTTTGACCTGATTTATTGAGGCAACATATCACTTAGTTCTGATAGTCTTCATCCTCCTATTGCACCATTCGAATTTTTCAAAGGGAATAATTTTTCTGAAAATCTCTTACTAATAATGCAATCATAGAACTTACGACGTTTAACCTATTAAATACGCTAATCGGAACAAATGGAAAGAACTAAGATAGCGAAAGTCGAGTATTTAAATATTATTTTCCTATCGTTGAGAAGAACACGTTTTAACTTGGATCCTCATGAGGGGTCGAGAGTTTGTTGAATTAAGCTGAAATTGATACGGTGAGATTGTGTCTCCTTCTACTATGAGTTTCGGTCTATTTCAGAGACGGCTAGAATAGTATGACTACTCAACTTATTTGTACTACATTATGGTCTCAATAGCTAATAACTGCGTAACTTGCTCAATTCGAAGTTGGTGGTCAGATCATCCTGCTCAATTCATGCATCCAAAGGAAATTCTATGATAGTTAGAAGTACTTGATTTACTGTAAGAGCTAATAATTCCAGAAATGGTGAGATTTAAGCGAGATAAAACTAGATGGGCACAAACGAACGTATTGTATTTACAATCCGGAATCAACCGGGGACTCATTATTTCATACAAACGCCACAACCGCCACAGATTAAATTGGAATCTTAATTTCTGTAACCAATTCTAACTCTTCTCTTTTTATGACGGGAAATCACGTGAAAACGTCCTTCATAAGGCCGTTGCAAAGGTTTCGTACCGAATCTACTCTTATGAAAACATGTGAACGGGTAGATAACTCTCGAGGGAGAGCGATCTTTCGATGTTGCATACGAGTTAACACCGGAGTCAGTGTTCGCATGAATTCAGACAATCGTTGGACATAGTCTGATTTGCCGAAACTATTACTGCTTCGTGGTGTGAAAAATTCCCCAGGTAGACGCAATGTCGTGCCGTAAGCAAGTTCAGCGGCGGAACATTGAATATCCGCCTTTAGACTCGTTCTGATTCCCAGGAGGACGAGCGGAAGGGTTTCGTACCAATTGTTGTTTTCGTGTGCTCGAAGAGCACTTTTAAGTTGGCGATGAAACCGTTCAACTAAACCGTTTGATGCTGGATGGTAGGCGGTAGTGCGTATGCGTTCCGTACCAAGCAGCCGGGTTGGCGAGGAGAATAATGCGGACTCAAATTGTTGTCCTCGGTCAGTCGTGACAGTCGAGGGACAACCGTACAGTGCTATCCATCGTTCTACGAACAGGTGAGCGACTGTCTCCACAGTAATAGGCGTGATGGGAATAGCTTCCAGCCATCTTGTTAAAGGATCAATGCACATGAGTATGTGATCATATCCGTGCGATGGTAACAATGGTCCCACGATGTCTATGTGAACGTGACTGAAGTGAGCATCAGGCGAAGGGAACGTGCTGATAGGGGTAGCTACGTACTTGTGCACTTTTGATCGTTGACATTGTAAGCATTTCTTTACCCACATACGGACTTCTTCATTCACGGACGGTCAGACGTATCGTGCAGCGATGAGGCGTAATGTTACTGCTATGCCTGGATGAGACAGTCCATGCAGGGCGTCGAAGACGAGATGATGATAAGCAGAGGATACGATGAATCGGGGAAGATCAGTAGAAGTATCACACAGGATAGTACATGAGCTAGCAGCTAAGGGTACTTTCCGGCATTCGTAGGAACTCAAACCAAAATGAGTCATGATAGGGGTTTTCTCGATATCTTCAAGAGCGACTTGGATCTGACGATGTGCTCGTACCAGATCGATCTTGGAAAAAATTGTCGTGCCCCTGAGTGGTGCCGTGATGTCGTGTATGTGGGGGATGGGGTGGCTATCAAAACGTGTAGCTATGTTTAATGCTCGGCAGTCGCCGCATGGTCTCCAACTAACCCCGTCTGTTTTGTGAACCATGTGTAGAGGTGAGGCCCAGGGACTGTAAGAAGGACGAATAATACCAACAGCTAGTAAATTGTCAAACTCATGTTTAGCGAAAGACAATTTGTCCGGTGCCAGTCGGCAAGGTTTCGCCGTGACTGGGGTCCGCGGGTGACTATGTGGTGTACCACACGATTGGTTACCGATGGGGTCTCCCAAGAGGTTTAGTTAATTTGGGGAATTTCTGAAATAAAGCGTGGAATACATGGTCACGTGAATGAAATACACTTGTGATTCGGTGTACATTTGCTTGAGCCTTAAAGATCATGAATTTGCTGTTCGACGAAGTATCGATTAGCTGCAGCCTACGTGAATTGACTAGCAATTTATAGTGCTGTAGGAAATCAATACCGAGTATGGCCGTGGGAACCTCGACAATGATGAACGCCCACAGATACTGTCGTCGGTTGCTCAGATTGACCGCAAGCTGTCGTGTACCATAGGTAGGAATGACTGAGCCATTTGCAGAGCGTAGTCAAAGCATCGTAGCTTTAGACTTACTGTTACCAATCGGTACGATAGAAACTTGGGCACCTGTACCCAATAGTTACTTAGTGTTAGTGCGATAATCGTGCACCTAAAATAAACGGCCAACCTGAGGTAAAGGGCCGACCAGTACGGCCGCATTTACTCGCCGGTTCGGGAGTTTCCCACCCTGTATGAGCAGGGGGCTCAACAACGGCGGGGACTGGCCTCGAAGACACGGCGGAACTAGCACCAACCAGAACTCGCTTCCAAAACCACCGTTTTGTGTGGCTTGGAAGGTGCCCGCTTAGGGCGAGTTGTTGTGGCGTTACCTGGCTAGGATGCGAGTCCTTGCCAATATCTTATCTGACATAAGGGCCACCTGGTAAATTGGGGTGTCTTCGAGCAGAGCCGTAATCGTTGGTTGCATATGTGCTGGTAAAGATCCAAGTCATAATTCTTCAACGACTTCGGAATCGGCTGTCTTGGGTCCTGCGAGAGATTGCAGGCGCGTGAGGTGATGGCACAGTTTAGCATAACGCAGGGGGTGACTTGCTAATAAAGTTCTCAGTCGTTCTTACCTCGAAGGGAGGAAATGTCTAAGGATTGCCTCCTTGAGACGATCGTAAATGTTAGGTACATTCACGTCAAGAACAACCTCATGAATAGCAGCTGTCTGATCCCCAGGTAGCGTTTTCAGACCCACATTTCATTCTAGTAAAGACAGGAATTATGAGTATTGTCCACTGACTTACCACACCTTTGTTTATCCCACTACAGACCGTCAAAGATTGTTGAGGGTTCATATTCGAACGCCTTGGCTTATTCTAATTCCAGGTTTTCCATGGTGGTCTAGCTTCAATTGACTCATGATCTCAACTCTATAAAGTTATTCTAATTCCGTTATTCATTAACGCGATTTAAGTCGGGATGTGTAAATCAGTAACAATCTGTAGTGGATGTAGAGTCGTGGACGGACTATGATCACCACTACTATTCGATTACGCGTCCAAAAACGACTTGGTTCCCTTGATAGCCCGTAAATCAAAAGGCTTTACTAGTCCAGATCAAGTATATTTATTGGCGATCTCGTGGTATCGAAATAATACCGAGACGTGCCAAAGAGTACAAGCGAATAAGCAGTGCGTGAGCAAGCTCGAACCAAACAAGGCGGATAGCGGAACAAGAAGTGAAGCTGATACAGTTAAACAAATACAGTAAAACAATCTCTGGTACAATTGGTTACAATAATAATAATTGTTTCTGTTATTCCAATCGTGTTCTTATCGAGACTGGCCGGTCACTACAGGAGCCCCCCGCTAGAAAGGGTTTACTCTTTCGATACGTAGCGGTTTCGTTCGTGGGACTGATCGCGAAACGTGCCATTGTAGGACGAAGGCGTTGGCAGAACAGGGAGTGATCGTTGATCCTCGAGTTGCCACCAAAAGTCTTTGACGTAGAACGGTACCAGAAGGAACGTACTGTATTGATTGCTTGGATTAGCATGCTACACCAGAGTGGTTTGTATCCAGAATCTGAAGGTTGCGTTCATAGAGGTCCGGACCAGAAACGCTGCAGACGTAGGACGAAACCAGATTGAGCCAAGGAACCAGATGCGACCAGGATAACCATGTTCGGGACTAAATGTATATCATACGTATTTGGAGCCAGAGAGATCGACTGAGTGCGTTGACTAGAGCGTGGGTGATCAGGCCAGCTTTCGCCAAAGTTTACTGAAGTCGACGATACCGGAACAGCGATGGTCGAAGGCGTAGGCTCGGAGTAAACAAAAAAAATGAGAGAAAAGGAGAAAAGTGTAGCATCCGTGTAGTATAGGGGTAAGGTCCTATACTGTATCCGCTGCTGGTTATGAGGTTAGTCGCGAAAGCGTACGGGTAAGCGTACTCGGCGACCGGAACGTGAGACGGTAGTCTCGTTCGAACCTCGTGAGCCTGCAATCTCATCCGCAGTTAAGGGCGGTGTGGTCTGCAGGTCTGGACGTGAGACGGAAGTCTCGTCCGTAGACGGGGCAGATGACACGTGCTGTTGACTGGGACGTGAGAATGAGGTCTCAGGTGCATCTAGCGTGGGATCCGAAGTAGATGTAGAAATCCCGCTAGAAGCTCTGATGGGTCTAACATTGGGTCTCGGCTTATCAGGTATAGCACTGTCATCGACGTGTGCTGGCTTGAGACGATCAATGCTGATTGTTTCGATGCGGCCACGTCGATCAACCTTGAAGGTCTTTTCGTGACGGGAAATCACGTGAAAAGGTCCTTCGTAAGGCTGTTGTAGAGGTTTGCGTACCGAATCTACTCGTATGAAAACGTGTGAACAGGTAGATAACTCTCGAGGGAGAGCGACCTGTCGATGTTGTATACGAGTTGACACCGGAGTCAGTGTTCGCATGAATGCAGACAGTCGTTGGACGTAGTCTGATTCGCCGAACTTAGTGCTGCTCCGTGGTGTGAAAAATTCCCCAGGTAGACGCAATGTCGTGCCGTAAGCAAGTTCAGCGGCGGAACATTGAATATCCGCCTTTAGACTCGTTCTGATTCCCAGGAGGACGAGCGGAAGGGTTTCGTACCAATTGTTGTTTTCGTGTGCTCGAAGAGCACTTTTAAGTTGGCGATGAAACCGTTCAACTAAACCGTTTGATGCTGGATGGTAGGCGGTAGTGCGTATGCGTTCCGTACCAAGCAGCCGGGTTGGCGAGGAGAATAATGCGGACTCAAATTGTTGTCCTCGGTCAGTCGTGACAGTCGAGGGACAACCGTACAGTGCTATCCATCGTTCTACGAACAGGTGAGCGACTGTCTCCGCCGTAATAGACGTGATGGGAATAGCTTCCAGCCATCTTGTTAAAGGATCAATGCACGTGCGTATGTGATCATACCCGTGCGATGGTGGTAATGGTCCTACAATGTCTATGTGAACGTGACTGAAGTGAGCATCAGGCGTAGCGAAGGTGCCAATAGGGGCAGCTACGTGCCTGTGCACTTTTGATCGTTGACATTGTAAGCATTTCTTTACCCACATACGGACATCTTTATTCATTGACGGCCAGACGTATCGTGCAGCGATGAGGCGTAGGGTGGCTGCGATACCAGGATGAGATAGACCATGAAGGGCATCAAAGACGAGACGGCGATAAGCGGAGGGTACGATGGGTCGAGGGAGGCCCGTGGAAGTATCGCATAGGATAGTACCTGAGCTAGTAGCTAGGGGTACTTCCCGGCACTGAAGGGACGTAGACTGTTGTGCTTCCGTGCATGAAGTATCGTTTGCTTGGGCGGCGGCTATAGCAGGTAGGTCAAGCATTGGCAAAGTAACTGCATTAAGTTGGATACGTGATAAAGCATCAGCAACACAGTTCGACTCGCCTTTGACGTGACGAAGGTCTGTCGTGAACTGGGAGATATAGTCCAAATGTCTGCACTTTCGTGGTGAGTAGCGGTCAGACTTGGTATGCAGAGCATACGTTAAGGGCTTATGGTCGGTGAATAAGATGAACTTACGACCTTCTACAGAGTGCCGGAAATGTTTGATGGCGCAGTAGGCTGCTAGCAGTTCGCGACCAAAAGCGCTATATCTCGTCTCCGTGGGAGTGAGGCGTCGTGAGAAAAATTCGAGGGGCTGCCAACTACCGGAGATATTCTGTTGCATAACGGCTCCTATGGCGAGATCCGATGCATCAACCGTTATACTAAGCGTGGCTGATGGGTCAGGATGCACGAGAAGTGTGGCTTGAGCTAGGGCCGTTTTGATATCTGAAAATGCAGTACGTGCGGCGTCGTTCCATTCCAGTTTGCGTGGATTACCGCGAAGTAAATCGGTTAACGGTCGTAACTGTTCTGCCGCGTGCGAAATGAAGCGTCGGTAGAAGTTGACCAAACCGAGAAATGCCTTCAGTTCCTTGAGTGTGGACGGTACAGTGTACTCCATTATAGTACGTACTTTATCCTCACAAGGTAGAATACCCTCATGCTTAATAACATGACCTAAGAATTTTATTTCCTTCTTCCCGAGTTCACACTTGTCGGGGTTGACTATTATTCCATTATCCGAAAGGCGCTGGAATAGTAGCGTCATGTGTTGATAATGTTCATCTACGTTTGATGATGCGATTAGCAGGTCATCAATATAGACGTGAACAAAATCTAGGTCTCGTACAATGCTATCGATAAACCTTTGGAAAGTTTGAGCAGCATTCCGTAATCCAAATGGCATTCGTAGGAACTCAAATAAACCGAAAGGAGTCGTGATGGCAGTTTTCTCTATATCTTCAAGAGCGACTGGGATCTGGTGATATGCTCGTACCAGATCGATCTTGGAAAAAATTGTCGTGCCCTTGAGTGATGCCGTGATGTCATGTATGTGGGGGATGGGATAGCTATCGAAACGTGTAGCTGTGTTTAACGCTCGGTAGTCTCCGCATGGTCTCCAACTAACCCCATCCTTTTTTCGAACCATGTGGAGAGGTGAGGCCCAAGGACTGTGAGAAGGACGAATGATACCAGTAGCTAGTAAATTGTCAAACTCACGTTTAGCGAAAGCTAATTTGTCCGGTGCCAGTCGGCGAGGTCTTGCCGTGACTGGTGGTCCGCGGGTGACTATGTGGTGTACCACACGATTGGTCACCGATGGAGTCTCCTCGAGAGGTTTAGTTAATTTGGGGAATTTCTGAAATAAAACGTGGAATAAATCGTCACGCGAATGAAATACACCTGTGATTCGGTACGCGTTTGTGTGGGCTTTAGAGCCCATAAAGTAGCTGTTCGACGAAATATCAATTAGCTGCAGCCTACGTGAATCGACTAGCAATTCATAGTGCTGTAGGAAATCGATACCGAGTATAGCTGTGGGAACATCGGCAATGATGAACGTCCACAGATACTGTCGTCGGTTGCTCAGGTTGACCGTAAGTTGTCGTGTACCATAGGTAGGAATGACTGAGCCATTCGCAGCGCGTAGTCGAAGCATAGTGGCTTGAGACTTACTGTTACCGATAGGTACGACAGAAACTTGGGCACCCGTATCCACAAGGTACCTAGCGTTGGTGCGATAATCGTGCACGTAAAATAAACGGCCAACCTGAGGTGAAGTGCCGGCGAGTACGGCCGCATTTACTCGCCGGCTGAGGAGTTTCCCGCCTTGTATGAGCAGGGAGCTCGACAATGACGGGCACCGGCCCCGAAGGCACGGTGAAACCAGCACCAACCTGGACTCGCTTCCGAAACCGCCTTCTGGCGTGGCTTGGAAGATGCCCGCTTGGGGCGAGTCGTTACGGCCTTACGAGATTGTGACCTGGGTCGGGGGGCGTAGGGGGCTGGCACATTTGCGCGGTCTCGGAAACTGAGACGAGTATGGATACATCTGTCCCTATCCCCATGAGCCGTAGGTCGTCTAGTATCGAGATCAACGTTAGAACGGGAAGTACTAGCAACCAAATAGTCGTCTTTGGTGTTAACTCGTGCTAGAATCTTATCTGCTATGAGGGCCACCTTGTTGAGCGGGGTGTCCTCGAGCAGAGCCGTAAGGGTTGGCTGGATACTGACTGGTAAGGCTTCGAGCCACAACTCTTTGACTATCTCAGAGTCAGCCGTCATGTTTCCTGCAAGGGATTGCAGGCGCGTGAGGTGGTGGCTCGGCTTAGCATCACCCATAGGGTGACGTGCTAATAGTGTCCTCAATCGTTCCTCTCTTGATGGGAGGAAATGTCGAAGGATGGCATCCTTAAGACGGTCATAAACGTTCGGAACGTTCGGATTGAGGACAACCTCACGGACAGCGGTTAGGTGATCCCCGGGCAATGATTCCAAAGCGTAGGCGTACTTCTGCCTTTGATTGGTTATGCGGTGGATCTCAAATTGAGATTCCAGTGCCGCGAACCAGACTTCTGGATCATGAGGGATGAAAGGAACCGGTCGAAAACTGATAACCTGTATCTCGGAGTCTATCATATTTATGTTATTCTTATCGTTATCTACCATATTAAGTTGCCAAAATATTATATATTGAAAAATATCAATACGAATATATGCAACAGATGTGGATAGATAAATAGACTCACCGGATTGACCTGGTTTGGAGAATTGGCCAAGTTTGACTTGTGCTCGATGGATTGGGTTACCAGCTGTATTGCGTGTTCTAAATACGGCTCACCAGTTGTAGTGGATGTCGAGTCGTGGACGGACTATGATCACCACTACTATTCGATTACGCGTCCAAAAACGACTTGGTTCCCTTGATAGCCCGTAAATCAAAAGGCTTTACTAGTCCAGATCAAGTATATTTATTGGCGATCTCGTGGTATCGAAATAATACCGAGACGTGCCAAAGAGTACAAGCGAATAAGCAGTGCGTGAGCAAGCTCGAACCAAACAAGGCGGATAGCGGAACAAGAAGTGAAGCTGATACAGTTAAACAAATACAGTAAAACAATCTCTGGTACAATTGGTTACAATAATAATAATTGTTTCTGTTATTCCGATCGTGTTCTTATCGAGACTGGCCGGTCACTACAAATCATTCATACGATCGAACTGGAGTCAGGTATAAGGCCACTTAAAAATGAATCCGGGCTGAAAGCCCCTGTTTAGAAGGTGAATAGTAGAAGCAGTACGGAGGGCAGCTACCCGTGCAATTCTAGAACCCTGGGGTTGACCATACAAGGAGCGGCTTGAGAAGCTAAACCTCTTTACTTTATATTACCTGCCTAACTTTCAAAGTGATGTATCCTCTGCGTTTTCCTACCAGACCAGGATAACTCAGAAGGCATACAAGGCAAGTACAAAAACCAAGGACGAAAAATATACTCGAGGTATACAACTTTTCACAGCGAGTCAACAATCTATGGAACCTGTCACTCTTTCAACTGATTTATTCACGAGAAGACTAGATACTCTCAGAATTTTACTAGAAAACGACTAAAACAGGCCGTATACCTTCTGTCCTTAATACACAAAGTTGAATCTGATGCACTAATCGTTTCCCGACTGTTTGACCTTTAAATGCTTGCAACCCCCACCGCGCGTTTCAAAAAGGGCAGTGACTTTCATACTTGTTGTGATTATCGTTGCTTTTGTGTATTTGCTGTATCAAAAGCATTCTTGGTCTACTTTAACTTAAATCAATCTAGTTAAGGTTTGAAATTTTATTGAAAACTTTGTCTCTTGGTTCCTTCTTTTGCATATACTCTGACGCTTGTGCTATTATTGTGATCATATTGTTTTTAAACCTAATCTGATTACAATGGTTGGTAGTTCATTCAAATGTGGACAGCCGAACTGTTTATTCCCCGTAGATGAAGGGATGCAGTGCGATGAATGCAAAAAATGGTACCACAAGATGTGTACCCGTCTCAGTCCAGCTGCATACAAAAGATGTTCTAAGCCTAACTCGCACTGGCTTTGTATGTTCTGCTGTACTAACAAGACGACATTAATTCAAGAGGCTATGAGCCTATTGGCTCTAGCCTGTAAAAAGAAAGATAATGGGTGCGCTAGTAACGCAAGCACTGACAGTGAAGACTGTGTCAGTGTTGTAAGTGCTGTTACAAAACGCGCTGAACAACCTACTCTAATTAATGACGAAGTGAAACTTCCGTTACAACCAACGAGGAGTAAATCACCACATGGTATTGACATGAGTAATCATGTATCTTTAGTAGAAATTGAGGACCCGGATAAAACCGTCACCGTCCCCAATAGTCCCAATGCAGCTGTCCTGAATGACCAAAAATGGACCGCAGTAAAGAGGAAAAGGAAAGGAAAAAAAGCTAATGATAAAGCACACTTGGTTGACAAGCCATTGAGGAACTCACAGTCTGAGTCACTCAATGCATTATCGCACTCTGATAGAACGGCAGATCATCATCCTAGTGCGACTGAGAGGAATTTAATATCATCGAATATTATTGTGAGTAAATTGCCAGAGTCTAACGATCCAGATCCTAAGGTTAGACACACCCATGACTTAGAGAGGCTCGGAGAATATATCCGTAGCATATTACCAGATAACACTAAAGGTGTTCAGGTCAAAAAATTAGTTAGAATAGGTAAAAGAGCCGATGACAGTGTTCTACCCCGACCGTGTAGACTCCTTAAGGTAATCTTAGGGTCGGAGAAACAACGTAATCTTCTGTTAAGTAACGCTCGAAGTCACGACAACTCTGACATTCGAATGCGACCGGATGTATCTCTTGAAGATAGAATAAAAAGGAAGACGGCACTAGCTGAACTAGAAACCCGTCGACAAAACGGTGAAGAAAATCTCCGATTGGTGGGTTTTCGAATAGTCAGGTCTTGGAAGCGAATGCTACCAAGGCCTGTGTGGATAGGTCGTTCCCCCTAGGAGTTTTATATGCCAATGCCCGTAGTCTAAAACATAAATTCTACGAGCTAGGAACACTGGTGGACAAATTAAGGCCACTCATTGTAGCTGTGACGGAAACTTGGTTAGTCCATGACTTCGATATCACCCCAGAATTATCCGGATATCATTGTTTAAGAAGTGATAGACATAGATGCAGGAAAGGAGGTGGCGTCCTTCTATACATAGCCAATAGTATAAATATCCGCTCCTCCGTTTGCGAATCCCATGATAGTGGAACTAGTGAAGCCATTAGCTGTGAACTCACTGTCGGATGTTGTACATTTGCACTCGGTGTCATCTATCGCAGCCCAATCTGCTTAGCTGATGACTTTATTTTAGAGCACATTCGGCTATGGAGTGCAAATAACAGATGCTTGATATTAGGAGACTTTAATGCACCTGACATTAGTTGGACTGAGATGACCACGAAATGCTCTATAAACTCATTTGATAGCAGGCTCTTGGAAACAGTAATGGAACATGCACTAGTACAACATGTATCCAAACCTACACGTTTTGGTGTAAACCAAGGTTCTTCTCTGTTGGACTTGGTAATTACTCATGAGACTGAGGATATTGCCAACCTAAATATTCTTCCCCCGTTAGTAAATAGCGATCACGCTGTTTTATCATTCACGTTTAGAGCTAGCGATATGATATACGATCAGATTAAGCCTCGCCCAAACATATGGAGAGCTAACATACCAGAAATTCAGGATTGTGCTACTAAGATAGATTGGTCAGTAGATACTAGCTCATCAGTTGATGAGGCGTGGTCTGTATTTAAAGGCAAGTTTAGTGCAGTCACGTCCCCGTTCATACCATACTTGGTGCCACGTAGACCGAACAATAGTCCACCGTGGATAAATAAAGAAGTTAAGAAACTCCTTAGGTGTAGAAAAAAACACTGGAACATGTTCATCTCTACTGGCTTAGAACAGTACAGATCTAGTTATCGTAAGATTAGAAATAATTGTAAAGCGTTAATTAGTAGAACTAGACGGTCATACGAAAAACAATTGGTTAGGGATTGCAAACATAGTCCAAAACGGTTATTCTCGTATATAAAGAGGCGAACTCAGAGAAGTGATGGAATACCACCACTTTTGATACAAGAAAATCCGTTAAGTTTGGCAAGAAATGATACCGAAAAAGCGGAAGCTTTTTCGGAATATTTCAGTAAAGTTTTTTCTTCCAATAATGAGGAACGATCACCTATTCATTGTGATTGTGGCGACTTGTTGATGGACCCTGTAGTTATTAAGAAAGAAACTGTTTTAAGCCTACTCCAGCATCTCAAACCTGATAAGTCTAGTGGTCCTGATGATATTCATCCTCGGATTATGAAAGCCCTCTCAGATGTTATTGCTGAACCCTTAGCGATGCTGTTCGATATGTCCCTACGGCAGTCCAGATTGCCCAGAGACTGGAAGGACGCAATAATCAGTCCGGTGTATAAGACTGGGGGTAGGGATTTAGTTAGTAACTATCGACCCGTCAGCTTAACTAGTGCAGTTGTAAAACTAATGGAAAAAATTATTCGGGTGGCTGTTATAAACTACGTGGAAAGACATGATCTTTTGTCAAAGGAACAACATGGTTTTCGAAAAGGTCTATCATGTTTGACAAATCTTCTCATTGCAAGAGAAGATTGGGCTGAGGCAAAAGATCGCAATATTCCTGTAGATGTCATTTTCATAGATCTAAGTAAAGCCTTTGATAAGGTTTCCCATTCTGGTCTTAAATTGAAACTAGAAAGTTTTGGAATCCATTATGCAGTCATAGACTGGATAAGTGACTTTCTTCATGAAAGGAGACAAAGGGTAAGAGTAAATGGGGCTCTCTCATCGTGGGAACCAGTAAAAAGTGGCGTCCCCCAAGGCACGATTTTAGGTCCTCTTCTCTTTTTACTTATATAAATGAATTACCAGCTATAGCTAAGTCATCCGTCCTACTATTCGCCGATGACATTAAGATTTGGAGACCCATATATAGTATGTCAGACAGAATAGTTTTACAGGAAGATCTTAACTCACTAGTTGCATGGATGAATGGGTGGTCACTAGAAGTAAACCCTAATAAAAGTGTTGTGATGCAATTAAATAACTATGATGATTCGTATCACTACACATTATGTGGACTAGTGTTGCCCAAAGTAAGAAACTATAAAGATTTAGGAGTCATACTAAGTAATGATCTCAAAACAACCAGTCACTGTAAGGCTGCTGCTGCAAAAGGCTATAGGGCATTATGGTCTATTCGTAGATCTTTCCGGTATCTGGATGGGGAAATGTTTAGATTATTATACCCAACTTTCGTACGGCCACATTTGGAATATGGGATTCAAGCAGCGAGTCCTTGTTTCAAATATGAGGCGGATATGTTGGAACGAGTCCAACGCCGCGGGACAAAAATGGTAAAAGGCTTATCTAGCCTATCTTATGAAGACAGACTGAGACACCTCAACTTATTTCCGTTATCTTACCGGCGAATACGGGGTGATCTAATATTGGCATATCGAATCCTGAACGATGACCTTGGTACTAACATGTCCTATCTTTTCCTCCCGTCTAGGGCTGAGCATTTGAGAGGACATTCAAAGAAAGTCCAAAAACCGAGATCAAATCGTCTACGTCTGGAGTTTCGTTTCTCGCACCGAGTAGTGAATTACTGGAATTCTCTACCAGAACACGTAATATCAGCACCTTCTGTTGATATATTCAAGACGAGATTGGACCTCCACAGTGTAACAAACTGCAAGGATTAAAATAGGTCACTAGACCTTCTATCCTTATTACTGAAGACTGAAGACTGAAGACTGATATCATTTCAGAGAGGTAAGGCGTTTCCGTGCTTCTTATACATTTTTGGGGTACTTATTATAATCATTAGAAATTGTTTGTGGAGTAGATTTTCACAATTCAACTTCAATTTCTATGGCGTATATACCTGTCAACACTATGTATCAATCGGTTATACAAAAAATCGAGAACTACGACACTATTAGCTAGATCTTGTGTTAGGAATGCCTAATGGGATCTGGTTTGTATGTAGAAATATGTTGGTTTTGAATCATCAGCTGGTCATGACATAACATTATCATTCTATCGTCAAAGTTTCACTTAAGCATATGTCTAAAGTGACTTGATTCGTTAGTTTGATGATCGGATTGAAGAAAATAATAAGTAATAGAGATTCACACCTTAAGGCAATTGTGTTTTTATTGTTTCAAACATCACATAACATTATAGAGACCAATAAAAAGCTTATTCGTTCTATTTTTCACTGCCTTAACCTTGTCTCAATTAAAGTGATATTTGGTCGTTTGACCTATGCTAGTCCTTCCAGATTGACTCATCCATATTACTGCATAGGATTTTTCTGAATCTGCTTCTGCTTCAATCTAGTGAAGCTAAAGTTCCACTTTGGAAAGAACAAGAAGCTAGATGGCCTGGGTTAGTCTGGCAATTATGGTCTCTCAGTTGATCCAACTTTCTTTTAGAAGCGTTGACAGATGGAGCTGGAGTCACGTGTTGAGTTAATGAATTCCATTGGATGATGGTTCGATGGGAAAGTCGATAGTCATCTGACAAGCAATTTATTGTGGGCTTGTGAACTTTCTCAGTGTCCTCGTGAATTCTCTGTTTTAAAATACAAAAATGGTGAGGGTATATCAGGTACAAATTTATCACTAAGCAATTTAAAAAACTATGGTCAGGTGTTCTCTGTTTCTTCTTCAGTCTTCAGTAATAAGGATAGTAGGTTGATGAACCTGTGTTAATCCTGACAGATTTCCCTCCAGTGAAGGTCTAGCTCCTTGAAAATGTTCACTGATGGTGCTGATACCACTTGTTCTGGTAATGCGTTCCAGTCATTGACCACTTGATGAGAAAAACAGGACCCTACCTTTAGTTTATTAGATCGCGGTTTCAGAACCTTCTTGCTATGACCTCGGAGATTATTAGTACTAGAGGGAGCAAAAAGATAAGACATATTAACACCCAAATCATAATTAAAGATACGAAATGCCAGTATAAGGTCACCTCGTGTCCTACGATAAGATAAGGGGAAAATCTTTAGACGTTTCAAACGTTCATTGTAAGGGAGTTTAGAAAGACCCTTCACTAATTTTGTCCCCACACGCTGGACATGTTCAAGCGATTTAGTATCCTTTATCAGACATGGGCTAGCTGCTTGGATACAGTATTCTAAGTGTGGCCTTACATAGGTGGGATATAAAATTCGAAACATATCCTCGTCAAGGCATTTAAATGCTCTGCGAAGCGACCATAGCGCACGATAACCTTTGGAAGCAGCCGCATTGCAGTGCGTAGTAGTTTTCAAGTCATGACTTATTATTACTCCTAAGTCTTTGTGCTCTTGAACGCGTGGAAGAGATGTACCATTAATGGTATAGTGGTAACTATTATCGTGCCCGATGTGCATGAACACGCTCTTCCTGGAATTAACTTCCAAGCCCCAATCATGAGCCCACCTAACTAATTCGTCTAAATCTGCTTACAGATAACAACGATCAGTCTCATTTCTTATTGTTCTCCAGATTTTAACATCATCCGCAAACAATAATGTCGACGACTTAAGTAATAAAGATATTTCATTAATATACAGAAGGAAAAGTAAAGGGCCTAAGGTGGTGCCTTGGGGTACACCACTTTCGACCGGTTTCCATTCGGATAGCGTTCCATTGACCCTTACTCTCTGTCTGCGGTCACATAAGAAGCTTCCTATCCATTCCTGTATAGCACATGTTATTCCAAAGCTCGAGAGCTTCTGCATACGACCTAAAAGTGAAACCTTATCAAACGCTTTGCTAAAATCTATGAATATCACGTCGACAGACAGGCCGTTGTCTAGGGCAGCTGTCCAATCCTCTCTCGCAATGAGTAAGTTAGTTAAGCATGAATGCTTGTTACGAAACCCATGTTGCTCGGGAGTTAACAGATTGTACGGATCTATGTGACTCAGTAGCTTAGCCCGAATTGATTTTTCAAGTAACTTAACTACTATGCTGGTCAGGCTAACAGGCCGGTAGTTAGATACGATCCGTCTCTGACCATCCTTAAATATAGGACTAACTATGGCGTCTTTCCAGTCTCTAGGTAGTTGAGTGCGTGAAAGGGACATGTTGAAAAGCATCGCGAGCGGTCTTGAGTTAATGTCCGCAAGCGATGACAGCAAACGTGGATGTAACCCATCGGGGCCCGGTATCTTACAAGGTTTGAGGTTAGTTATCAAAGGAAGAACAATATCCTCGGTCACGTGTATAGGTCCTATGGCTGGTATCTCGTTGTCAATGGGACAAGTAGTTGTAACACTACACGTGGAGTAGACTTCACTGAAATAGTTTGCAAATGTCTCAGCTTTCGCTAGATCAGATTCAGCTAGTCAATCTGAATTTTCGTTTAACAGTAAGGCGGGGATACCATCACTACGTTTTGTCCGCCTTTTAACGTACGAAAACAGTCGCTTCGGACAGGTTCAGCTATCGTATGCCAACTGTCGTTCGTAAGCAGTACGGGATTTAGCTATGGTCTTTTTACATATATTCCGGGTTTTTTTATATTCTCACTTAAATGATGCCTGACCTGTTGACAAGAATAAGTCCCAGAAGTGTTTCCTACGCTTCAACAGCTTCCGGGTTCCCTTATTAATCCATGGAGGGCAATGTGATAGCTTACATGCTAACCATGGGATAAACGGTTGAGTTACGGATTCGAACGTAGACTTAAACCTATTCCATGCATCCTCAGTCGATCCATCAGCATCGACCGACCAGTCAATCGAGATACCATAGTCCCTGATTGCCGGAAAATTAGCTCTCCAGATATTAGAACGGGGTGGAGCAGATGCAAATTCTATACCATGTATCCGGAACTTAAAGGAAAGTGTTACATGATCAATATTCACCAGTGGGGGAAGGTGTTGAATGTCGACGACATTTTCACAGTGGTGTGTGAGGACAAGGTCTATCAATGACGGATTATGTTCCAAGTCAATATGTGTCAGCTTTACGATACATTGTACAAGTGCACATTGAATAATTGATGATAGAAGGAAGCTATCGAGACCCCTACCTGGAGCTGTGAGCTCTATCCAGTTGATATGGGGTGCGTTGAAGTCTCCAACGATGAGACAACATTCTGCCTTACTCCAAGAACAGATGTGTCTTAGGATAAAATCGTCAGCAAGACAACACGGATTACGATATATTCCTCCTATAGTCACTAACTCGTTTCTAGACCTAATTGTTCAAAATGCTACCTCACACGTACCACTTATATGCGCCTTCGATATGATCGAGTGTATGCGGAAGTGGTCCCTAACATATAATATTATGCCTCCTCCCTTGCGACTTTTAACTCTATCACTTATGATACAGATGTAGCCTGAAATGACGGGAGAACGCCATTTTTTCCCTCAGGATACTGGAGCCTGTGTGCACCATTGGCTTGGAATTAGGGTTTTCCAACTCCTCTAGGTGGACCTTCCGTGTACACCGACCCGGTTAAAACACTGTACATTCGCTTTTCGTCCTCTCAATTTCGTAAACAACACCCCCGCTACGAGAAGACAGAGTAGGACTCCCCTGGCGGAGGCTATATAGGCGTGGCTGTGTCAGAGCATTTGGATTGTTTACGCGTCACCCCCCGTGAAGGAGCATAGACCTCACACCAGTTTTCTCCATCCAACTCTGTCATGGGCAATCCTTTCCAGTTCTTTCCAGTTTTTATTCATTTTTTTCATATCTTCTATTTCTCGGCGTAACGTGCTCTTTGACCTTCCTCTTTTCTGTTTCCCTTCCGGATTCCAAGTTAGGGCTTGCCTCGTAATGCAGTTTGGTGATTTCCTCAATGTATGTCCGATCCATTTCCAACGTCTTTTCCTAATTCCCTCTTCAGCTGGAAGCCGGTTTGTCCTTTCTTATGGTAGGTTGTTACTGATAGTATCCGGCCAGTGAATGTTGAGTATTTTGCGTAGACAACTGTTTATAAGTACTTGTACCTTCTTGACGATGGTTGTAGTACTTCTCCACGTTTCAGCTCCATACAGTAGGACTAACTGTCTTGATGTTCGTATTGAAGATCCTCACTTTGAAGTTAGTTGATAGTTGTTTTGAGTTCTATATGTTCTTCAATTGTAGAAATGCGGTCCTTGCTTTGCCAATCTTCGCCTTCACATCTGCATCAGATCCTCCTTGTTTATCAATGATGCTTCCCAGGTACGTGAATGTTTTCACATCTTCCAGAGTTTCTCCATAAAGTGTTACTGGGTTGGTGTTCTCCATGTTGTATTTGAGAATCTTGCTTTTTCATTTGTGTATGTTGAGGCCTATTCATGCAAAGACTGCAGCTACATCTGTTGTCTTCGTCTGTATTTGTTCGTGTGTACGAGATAGGAGGGCTAGGTCATCTGTGAAGTCCAAATCGTCTAATAGATTCTGAGATGTCCATTTTATTCTGTGCTTCCCGTCAGATTTCGGGTTCTTCATAATCCAGTCGATCACCAGAAGGAAGAGGAATGGGGGGAGTAGACAGCCTTGTCTGACTCCGGTCCTTACTGGAAATGCATCCGTCAGCTGTCCTTCATGCACGACTTTGCACTGTAGTACGTCGTATGAATTCTAGATAATGTGGACAATCTTCTGAGGAACTCCATGGTGTCAAAGAAGTTTCCATAATGTTCTCCTATTGACACTGTCAAACGCCTTTTCATAGTCAATGAAGTTGATTTATAGTGACGAATTCCACTCAATTGATTGTTCAACGATGATGCGTAGTGTCACAATTTGATCTGTGCACGACCGATCCTTACGGAATCCAGACTGTTGATTTCGAAGTCAGACGTCTACTGAATCTTTCATCCGGTTGAGCAACACTCTGTTGAAAAGTTTTCCTGGTACTGATAACAAACTGATGCTTCTGTAATTCTCACATTTGCTCAGATCTCCTTTCTTTGGTATCTTGATGAGGTGTCCTTCTTTCCAATCTGTCAATGGCACTTGTTATTCTTCCAAATCTTCTTGAATAGAAAGTGAAGCATGTTTGCAGTTACTTCAATGTCTGACTTCAGTGCTTCAGCTGGTATATTGTCAGTTCCTGCTGCTTCCCCATTCTTCACTTGTCTGATGGCCATCTTGATTTCTTCCATCGTTGGTGAAGTGACATCTATAGGTGGGTCTGTGTGTGCTGATTCCATGTCCGGTGGATTCAATGGGGCTAGTCTATTCAACAGTTGCTCGAAGAATTCTGCCCATCTTCTTCCCTGTTCTTGAATCTCCGTGATTGTCTTTCCTTCTTTGTCCTTGAACGGTTTCTCCGGTTTACTACGTATTTTTGCTTGCCAGTTCTAATGCTCTTCGCCACTTGCTTGTTTGCTTCTGTGTACTCTGCTTGTGCCTTGACTTTCTCTGCTCGTGTTCGACTGTTGTTAATTGCTGTCTTTTTGTTCTTCCTTTCTTGAATCTTGTCTAGGGTTCCCATAGATATCCATTCCTTATGATGATAATTTCTTGCAGTCCAGAACCTCCTGACATGTTGAAGTTAGTGTTTCTTTGATCCCTTTCCAGTTGTCCTCCATCGTAGTTTCTTGTTCTTTTAGTAGAACCTGTGAAGCTTGGAACCTGTTATTGAGAGTTATCTTGAATTCGTTGAGTTTGTTAGTATCTCGAAGGAAGGCTGTATTGAACCTTTGTAATGCTGTTTGTCCAGTTGTCCAGTGTTTGTTTAGTTTCAGTTGCATCTCGCCAACCAACCTTTGGTGGTGATCTGAAGCTATGTCAGCTCCTCTACTGGTTCTCACGTCTTTCATTAACATTCTTAACTTTTTACTGATGCAAATATGATCTATCTGGTTCTCTGTGGTGTGGTCCGGTGAGATCCATGTAGCTTTGTGTATGCGTTTGTGTGGAAATATTGTGCTTCCTATAACCAATTTGTTGAATGCACATAGATTTACGAATCTCCCCTCATTTCCGTTTCTCTCTCCCAGTCCATGTCGTCCCATTATATCTTCATATCCGGTGTCATCCATTCCGACTTCGGTGTTTAGATCTCCCATCAGGATAGTGAGGTCCTTTCTTGAGCACTTCGCTGTGATCGATTGCAGCCTCTTATAGAACTGACCTATATTGTGGTCCTTGCTATCATTGGTGGATACATAACATTGGATTATATTCATAGTGATTCCCTCCGTCTTTGTTTTGAAAGATACTTTGATTATTTTGAATCCATGAGATTCACATCATACAAGTGCATTTCGTGCTTCTTTGGACAGCATTAGAGCAAGTCCCTGAATGTGTGGAGCGTTTTCCTCTTCGTGATCGGAGTACAGAAGCATCTATGCCATATCTAGCCTTTGGTGTCCAGCTTGGGTCCAATGGGTTTCGCTGATTCCGCATACTACCAAGTTGCATCTCCTCATTTCCATTACTATTTGACTGATCTTCCCGGTCTTTCACATTGTCCAGACATTCCATGTACCTATAAAAATTGTTACTCTGGTTGTTAGAAGTGGCATCGGCTGTTAGTTATGTCCATAAATAAACAATCAAATCGTTGCTTAAGCTCCCACCACGTTAATCTGGTATGATTTGTCTGTAAACTATCCCTGTTGCATGTGACCTACCAATTGAAAAACATTATTATCCTATTATATTGATGTGACTCATAATTTTTATTCATTTTGATAAGACACGCATTACTGGTCGGTATGTTTGTGCGTTTCACTTAATGACTGTAATTGTTTAATTATTGTACTAATCTAATTGTTTTTATGTTCAGAAACAGATAAAGTTTAAAGTCAAGTTGTCCTTGTTCTGACTATAGCTTTCACATAGACTCTGGGATCGCCAGTATCGCGTTTACAGTTTTAGTAGTATATCTGTAAGACAAATTAAATCCCACAGCGGCCTCGTGACTTCCAAAAAACTCGCCTTTCATCATGAGGCGTCATAATTCTTTCTTGAACTCGGAAGGCAGAGTTTAAATGGTTTGAATTATTTTTTCTGGTTAGCGTTTTTTAGCTAATTAGTTTTCTACGGGATCGGGTCGCTAACCCCATGCCCAATCCTCCCCTTTTACCCGGGCTTGAGACCGGCAGTAACTCTACAAGAGCTACAGACGGAGTTCCTTTTTGGATTAAGTCACGTAAATCTGTATGGTTTTCCCATCCCCTTTCTATCATCTTTATTAGTGTGTGCTAGTAATATTTTAGTAGTTATTTTTCAATGCTTTTCGCATATCATTTATTTTCTGAAGTTTTACAACTGTCGAAGTCATCGTATTTTGATAAAGCCAAGGCTCTACTCAGAAGACTTAATTTTTTAAATATCTTTTTTAGATTATATATCGTTCTGCTCAAAACCCCTATAAATTGGCAATGACCGTACTGGGCCTAGATAAAATTCTTTTAGAAAGTTTCGCTTCATGGGAACCTTTCTTTCTGAAAGATACAAAAGTTGTTGTGGACACTGACGACTTAGTTGGTTTTCTACATGATAAGTTTTCTACAGGACTGTATGGTGGTGAGAACCTTTCGTTTTACGTGGCTGTGCGTTCGTTCTTTTTGAATTTGCAATGCTCGAATGTGGAGCCGTACTTCATTCTCAGGGGTTGCTGTGACATGAAAGTAAGGGCTTTTTCACAAAAGTTAACATTAGTCCTAATCCTCACTTACAAACACGTTGCAAATTGCTTTTATTTATGCTGTGAAGACGTATCATTCCCTAGCATTCTGGATAAACATCTCAAGATTAATACGCTTATTTGTTTAATTTGTGTAGTGTTCCTAAACTGAAGTACTTGACAAGTTTGTTTTGCTAAAACCCATCAACTGCCCCTTTCCTAAATTACAGTCAGGAGTTTCAAGCTATCTTGGTCAATCCTCATGTAACTTCTTCGAAACACCAGTCGGGAGAAATATTTTTAAGATCACTTTTGTATATCGTCAGCAATTTAACCGGTATTAACGTCAGATACTCCCATGTAGCCTAGGATTAAGTAATCATATTAATTAACAATCATCCAAACCATAAGTTCAGAATTGTATAGGAATAGTAGTGTGAATTTTTTTATCATAAGCATAATTTCATAGTCACTAAATTTCAGAGATTTCGTCAGAATACAATAATAGTAGATGATATATTTTTTGAGGCTTCCAATTTTCTCTCTCCGATTTGGTTGGGTATATAAAAAACTGTCCATAGTTGGAACATTTATGTATAACGATCTCATACCTAAAGGTAGCGTAGTATGTATGATTGGGAGCTCGTTATATCCCGAAATACGGTGTATAAAGAAGGAAACTAATCTTAATTTCGTATGTCTATGTAAGGCTTTTTTTCAGTCAATTTCAATGCACTCTCGTTGAACTAGAGTAAATTCTATTCAATAACTTTCAGTGTATTTCCAATTGTAATCAGTTATTTGACTCTCAATCAGTTTTCCATGTATTGGTTATTTAACAGTAATTTCGTGCTTAGTGATGATTAGCCAGTTGGTAGAATTCTAAAATTAATGGCCATTGGTTATATATATATAACCGAATTAACTTGACTGTAAATCAGTCTTCTTTGGTCTCTCCCGATAAATCTTTCTTAGCAGGAGAATTTTATAGACCTTTATTCGACACTACGGCGTACCTGAGAATATTGTAGACATCACACGAAGTTCGTACGACGGACTACACTGTGGAGTCGTGCATGGAGGACAGCTAATATGCATTGCAAGTGAGGACCGGTGTCAGACAAGACTGTCTACTCTCCCTTTCTTTTTCTTCTGATAATCGACTGGATTATGAGGACCTCCACATTTCAGGTGAAGCATGGAATACAATGAACAGCTTGGATATGACTGGACAATTTGGACTTTACAGATGTTATAAGTCTTGCTAATTGAACGCTATACTCTGATCCTAAGCTAGTCTCGTAACCCCAAGCTAAGTCTACACAGTGACTTGAACACGAGAGAAAAGGCGCAAAATATGTGAGAAGCACTATACTCCAAAGGTTCATTTATGTACAGAAAATACAGGGCTTTTATAGTATTTTAAAAGTCCTTTGGTTTTCCCGAAAATTCTGGGATGCTAATAAACACAGTAGCAGTGTAATAATCAGCCAGTCAGAAACCGTACATGTGACTTTTCACTTTCGAGATGTTTCTAGCAGAACTTCTAGTCAAACGCTGATTGGATAAAATGCCTCTTAATGTTTCCCGAGTCTTTCTTGTTTATTGCGAGAAATTTTCGGAATCGCCCCAAAAAGATGGCCGAGCTCTTTTATCTCATACAAATCAACAAGTGCAGGTGAAGACAACTAGTGTAGTACCAACCTCTGTAGCTTTAAACCTCAACATACACTAGAGAAAAAGCAGGATTCTCAAATACAACACGGTAAATAGCAACCCAATCACACTTGGTAGAGAAGGTGGAAACTTTCACGTATCTAGGCAGCGTCATTGATAATCTAGGAGGATCTGATGCAAATGTGAATGCAGGTATCGGCAAAACAAGGGTAGCATCCCTACAATCGAAGAACATGTGCAACTCAAACAACTGTCAGTCAACACCGAAGTCTCACTCTTCAATGCAAACAAACGAAACCTCATCTGAAGTGAAAATTAGGAAAAGACTCTGGAGGAGAATAGGACATCCATTGCGGAAATCATCAAACTGCATCACGATGCAATCCTTAACTCGGAATTGTGAAGGGAAGAGTAATAAAGGAAGACCAGAGAACAGATTGCGTCGGGAATCGGAGGGAGATATGAAAAGAATGAATAGAAACTGGAAACAACTGGAGATGTGAGTTCAGGACAGAGTGAGGTGGAGAATGCTGGTGGGCGTCTTAAGCTCCTTCATGAGGGTTAACATGAGTTAGTAAGTAAGTATTTAGAATGAAAATGACAAAGCCATTAGAAGCATCTACGAATCTGTTATTCAGAGCGGAAAACAGAACTAACTATCTAGAAGATTCAAGTCGTTTGGTGTCATTCATTTTATTCACAGTCTTTTGGTTTTTATGGTTTATGATACAATGTCACTTCCTAAATTGGGTGAGTTAGATTCAGACTTGTTTTATAATGTCTTCTTAGTCTATAATTTTTTGATATCTTCTGCTAAATATTGTCATTTTAAAAAGACCCGTTATCTGTTCATAAGTAATTGACTTTTAGTTCGTAATGGACAATGCATATTAGTGGGCTACGATCATTTTGGATTGTAGTGTGTAGTGAGAGGCAGGTGGTAATCTTAAAACTTATATTAATAAAAGCAATAACGATAATAATACTCGTAGTAGTGATAATTAATCAAAAGTACTTTATGGATGGGGTTTGTGAAGTTGGACCTTGTCGTAAACGAGACAGTAATTGACCGACAGCACTGGATTGCAGTTGCATTACATCTCAAATTGACTAAAGTTAGGAATCTGAATTCATTTCATTGTTATTGTGTGGTCTAAAGATATTCTAACCACCATGAGGTATTCGGCTCTATGCATCGTGTGATCGTAGATAGTAACTGTTGAGGAATGCCCAGAATTGATAAAATAAGCTGATCAGTGCTTTATCGTTTTCAATAGTTCTCCAGCTTATATAACTTCGTGACAAAAAGTCACTTTCAGCATAAATTTACATTCAAACTCTTAATTAGTACGAAAAAACACTAGTCCTTGAAAGATAAATTGAAATATCTTATATAGTTGCTAAACTAAGGCTTACGGCTAGTGTTGTATGAAGTGAAGTTATTTCAAAGACTTTCTATATTGTATGGCGGAAAAATTAATCTTTTCATGAGAAAATTATTGGAAGTTGCATTTCCTTGATCATAAGGAATCAATTCAAACTGTGTCTACTTGTTATTTAAACATACTTACTGTCTTATCGTACTACATAATGTTTAACTGACAACGGGTAAAAAGGTCTTTTCAACGAGAATGAGATGTTTTAAGATTATTGATAAAATAAAAAAAATTCTAGTTATTTTTAATCATATAAATAATTCTATTTGCTATTCATTTCTTACTAACAGAACAAACACTTAAAGTATAAACAAAGGAGAGAATTTAACCTGTTGTCACAACATATCACGGCCTTAAAATTAAATGCACCGGATAAAGTCCCCAAAGTACTCAGTCTTTCAGCCAGAAAAGTATTTATGTATGCTTTAAATGAATTCCGATTCAAGTGCATTAGAGTTAAATCTTTTCCTGCAACTGTTTGTACCGCTATTGCCATAATTTTACAATGTCCAGTTATTGGTTTATCATCTGATTATTATATACTTATGTCGAAGAGACAAAATATTCTTAATAATTTAATTTCCCAACCATATTTGATTCCGACATTTCTTCCACTTCGTCTGGCCAATTTAAATTTGAGTCTGTTAAATGACTCCAGTAAAAATAATGGTGAAAAAGCGATGCTGTTTCACAAATTTATTCCTAAACTTTCAATTTTGGCGAAATCTTCAGATTTTCATTTGCCTTTTTTAGCTGTGTTACTTGGTACAGATGTTATTTCTAATGTGAGACTTCCATTAGAATTACAAGAAAAATTACAAACAAACAATTCAACAATAAAATACGCACAACGTCGATTATCTGTACTCCTTGAGTGGTTTTCACAGTTCGATTCAAATTCAATTAAGCCGCTAGAAGATGTTATTAACTGTTATCCAGTTGAACAGCGCACTTCTATAATAAACGATATGATACATGGCATTTCTCGTTTTGTTTGCCCTCTCGAAGAAACTAAAAATGTTATGAGTCTATTAAGTGATGAAAGTTACTTTAATGATACTTCAACTATTAAATCGGCGTTCAGATCCAATGGAAGTGTTGAGGATGTGATTGATTCACTAAAAGGTACCAATGTAGCATACTTATGGCATGAAGATTACACAAATGGGTGGCCTCCTCGTCTTCTTTATAATTTCAGGAAGGGAACAGTATTTCCAAAACCATCTATCTATTCATCTCGAGGTGTTTTCCTCAAGACCGTAGTTGAAGATCCAAAATGTCCATTGTCAGTGTATAAAACATCTCTCTTAATTCGAAGATTAGATTATCAAATTTATGTATCGTTGGAAAGCAGTTTAAGTATGGAAAATAAACTTGTTGGATTAAATCCTGATGTTAGTGAATATACGAGACAAAATGATAAATTAGTGATGTTTCGAATCCCAGTCAAACAAATTCCTTTAGATTTCAGCAAAGTTGGCACAGATGAAGTTATTAAAGATAATCTGAATTTTGTCAAACTACCGGAAAACAATTTAATCCCTAATTTCCTTTACAGTTTGGCAGTTGTTTTATCATTTTGGTTTCAACAATTAAAAAATACTTCTATTGAGATCCCTTCTGTGTTTAGTGGGTCGTCTGTTGGACTTGCTGTAGCTTCCTGTGCTATCGCAAATATATACAACGATGGCTCATCTATTAGTGAATTGTGTGAATTTTATAATAATTTAAGCACGATGCCCGATCAGTTATTGATTTCGGGTAGCAAAACTACTAGTTACAGAGCGGATGTTGTACACAGCTTTAATGCTATACAGTCAACTTTTAACAGTCTTGAAGATGTGATTACAACTCTCAACTGTCTTGTACCAGAGAATAAACAGTCAAATTACTTCACTTTTGCACAGCCTTGGATACTGTTTCCCTCTGGAAAGCTGGTACATTTTTTAGCTACTCAGTTAGATTCTTTAGAGCCCTCTAGCAGACGCTATTCAGTCTTAAGAGTATGGCTTCCGAAACTTCTCCTTATTAAAGAAAGAAATCCCGATGCAACATCTAGGCTAACAAAAGTGATAAATACTTTAATAACTTTTATTGATCTTTGTGATAAGATTGAAATCAGTCTTCCATCATCTTCAGATTCATTTTATAGCATCCACGAATTAGAAAGCAATTATGTCCCTAAAACGGTACCTACGATTCCTAACCTATCTGATCGAAACGATACAAATCTAGTTGGTAAACAGAGTCACTCAACATTTAATGTAATATGTCCTCGTGGCTGTCGAGAAAAAAGAGAAAACAGAACGAGTAATAAAAGGATTTATAATAAATCTTCAGTTGAAAATGTTGGGCATAGTGCTCTAATAGGTTATCATTTCCAAAGTAATTTCCATTCAACCTATAGAAAAACCTAGAACAACGACATACAAATCATCTAGAAACATAAGCTGTTAAGAATATTTTAGAAATTCTAATCTTGTTCACGTGTAACAAGTAGTACACTGATTTCTAACAAAGTAAATACGTTCTTTTTTGTGTTTAAATCATTAACAGATGTATCCATATTATCAAATGAAAGAATATCTCTATTTTTTACTCCATACTTTTCTAATCTCCATTTATTATATATTCATGAGTACATTTGACCACTATACCGGTTGCATTTTTTTTCTATCTAATTTCATATTGCCAGATATGATTTTTTTTCAAAGAATTTAAGTTAATACTACTTCCTATCTTTACATGATTTTTCAGTCGGTTGGTTTCAAGCAGTTGGGTATCTAATACAAGTATGTATTGATCAGAGTTGCCGCACCTCTTAAATTAGCAAGATAGGGAAAAGTAGAGTATAAGTAATAATAATATCCATTTCATTACTAAGCGAAATATGAAAATATAATTAATAGGAAGGAACTTGACTAAAAAATTGAAAAGTAATAAAATGACACTATTTATTTATTTAAACACATAAACATCAGTATAAGGAGGCACCAAATAGATATGTGCTACACAAATCATTTGATCTGTGTGAGGGTTGGGGTACTGCCCGGATCCTCAACCTGAGGCAGATGGTTTTCTTAGGGGGCCACGCCTCGAGCCTTTGATTTGAAGGTCTAGCCCGCAAGACAGTGGAGCAACGTAAGAAGAAGCAGTCCCATGGTTTGTTTCCTTAGGATCGTGGAGTCCATATGCACCATTGGTTTGGAATCAGGATTTTCCAACGCCCTTAACTGGACCCTCCATATCCACCAACCCGGTTAAAGCGCTGGACATTCGCTTTTCGTCCTCTCAATTTTGTAAACAACACCCCAGCTGCGAGAAGACAGTGAGTGGGACTTCCCTGGCAGTGGTTGTATGCATCAGACTAAAAGCTTATAAGATAAATAATGAATGCAACTGTGTTACTACGGTCAGTTTCCGTATCGTGACTCCGTTACCTGACTCCGATTTGATCGTATGATATGATTACAACCAAATGGATATCCCACCAGCTCTCTTTTATATTTACTGTCTTAATTCGCATTAGTGATTAACGGAATAAGTGAAACACGAGAAGGGCTTTTGATATGTATATTTCATGCAATCGTTACCGCAGATAGACAACGGGAGAAACGAAACGTAGAAGGCAAGGGTCTCAACTCGATTTGATAAAGCAAGACTCGCCGTTTGTACTCAGGCAGAAAAAATAAGCTAAAAATGGGTTATGATCAGAGTAAGTGGTAAGCAAAAAGTATGCTCATATAAGGACAGTCGAGGTTATAAGCGAATAATTGACAAGGTCGAAATATATGCGGATAATGACTCGAAACATATGAATTAATTGGTCTGCTCAAAAGCCAGAATAACCCATGTAGGCGTGTTACAGTATTAGACGATGTATGCCCCCATGTTAACCTATATGTAAAATAGTAATTTATAATTATAGCATTGCTCCCCACTTATGTGGCTCAGGGTGGTAGCCTATAAGTTCGTGGACTAATATCTAGTGTTGCTTTGGTCGCTCTGGTATTCTTTTGAAATACTACGAAGACTGGCAGCGCATGTCATCGTAGTAGGTGGGAAGGCCTTTATTTTGTTACAAAAAATCGCTGAATATACATGTTACAATAAATACATGACTGAATCCGCGTTGAGGAATAACGGAGTTAAATAAGTCAAATACGAGAATGGATTTCGAATACATATATTTTGCACATTCATTGATCTGGACAGGAAATCAGAGGGCTGAAGCGAATTGAAGATCGAGAAGCAGAAATGACACGCATTGAAGATGGCGAGTAAGCCAAATCGCTTTAATCAAGCGTTAATCGATATCTATATCAGATGAAAATAAATTATAGAAATGTGATGAATAGGGAAAGTATTGTATACACAGATACATACGCTCATATAAAAATAAGGTTGATAAGTGAATAATTAAGAAGGTCAAAACGTGACTCATGATGGGTAGATAAATTGGCTTGTCCAGAAGCTAGAATAAGGTATATTAATTTAACCTATCAACCGACACTGCAGACACTTGTAGCACCACTACTTCATTTAAAACCTGTTAACGTTCAGTTTGTCAAGCCCTTCAATTAACTTATTTGGCAGACTGGTATTGGAAACAGTAACAATTCGATAACTCGGTATTAGTATTGTCACTATCATGTCTGTTGGACGTATATGCTTGATCACATATGGACAGCCTATGCACATACCCCTTTTTCTTACTTAAAATTTAGTTGCCTAAACTACTAATCGAATTCATTTTGTTTGCTTCTGGCTTAGTGATTCACGCTGTTCAATAAAACCTGTAGTCGACGCTTCGTATTGTCTTCTGAAATTTACACATCGGCAGTATTTATTTTATAGAGGTTATTAGGATAATTGATATGTGAAGCCTAAGGGATTATCTCGAAGATAATCCAATACGTCCTTGATATCAATAGGGGTTTTTTGTGGAGATTTTAGTAATTTTATGGTTGAAATAATGAGTCAATCGAAGCTAGACCACGATATTTAAGTAGAAGACTTATACTATAAGGAAAGTGGGATTGTGTATTATGGATATGAAGTGCTCCATTGGGAGTAACAGGCGTAAGTAAGTAAGTAAGGATATGAAATGTATAATACGGTGTATACGTTTACGATTGATTTAAGTAGTACCCACAAGTGTGTCTTGAATAACCAGTCAATGTAAACGATGGGAACGGTAGGTCATTCGCGTTGGTAAAACCACATTCAACAGTATAGGTTAACAATGGACTGCAGCTTTTACGATTCGTAAAATGTTTATGGATTAACACATGACGATTGATAGGTTGATGTTTACATTACTTATATTGAAATGTACAACTAAAATCTACACTTAATAATCTTCTACTTGATCTCATACTTCCTATCAGGAAATGGAGAATTGATTAACTCACACACCACAGGTGTGTTACACATAAGACAATCGGTTCAACTACTTTATGTCGAATTATATTGTTCAGAAAATTTTATGTTTAATTTTTCAGTTATTTATCACTCATGTGATTACAGATAGATTATTAACTGAATATAGGTTTACGTTACAAACTCCATAAAATGCAGTTTTCGTTTTGAATTAAAAGTTTACTTTAACCAAATAAGCTTTGAAAATGTAAATATTGAATGACGAATTCATTTTGTAGTTTCACTGTTATCACAGCAGTAATTTACTTTGCAATATAACTTATCGGATCAATTCTTACTTATATGTAATACGTGGAAGGGTATGTAGAGAGTGTCAAGGATAAAGTAAGACGTATCGCTCTACAAAAATTACATTCTTTTGATGAAAAATGCCTGAAATTATAGAACACAACTATGAAATTGTCTTTAACATTCAATTTATTGACAATCAATGATAAGTGCTTGGCAAATTTGTGTTTCTATTATGGTTATAATCGTCTAGAATTGTTGAATAATTTACTGGCCTTATTACAGCGTTCTTCCTGAAGATATTGCACTATCCAAGGACCATCATGGAATTAGACAAAAGATGAGCAGATGGGAAAATATCTTTAAACCTTGGCAGCTTTAACTCATGTTATAATGCAGTTAGAAATAATATGTTAGCGGCAAATCATATGGTTCGCAATCTTAAACCTATAACCCTCGTGAAAGAGTTTAAGACGCCTACCAGCATTCTCCACCTAACTCTGTCCTGGACTCACATCTCCAGTTGTTTCCAGTTTCTTTTCATTCTTCTCATATCTCCCTCCGATTCCCGACGCAATCTGTTCTCTGGTCTTCCTTTATTACTCTTCCCTTCACAATTCCGAGTTAAGGATTGCATTGTGATGCAGTTTGATGGTGGATATCCTATCCTCCTCCAGAGTCTTCTCCTAATTTCATCTCCAGATGAGGTTTAGTTCGTTCTCTCTCACAGTAACTTTTCGCTGATGGCATACGACAATCGGACAGTGGGTATCTTGAGTAGATAACTGTTTACAAATACTTAAAATTTGTTGATAATAATTGTAGTAGTTCTCTAAGTTTCAGCTTCGTACAATAGAATTGATTTGACGTTTGCATTGAAGAGTGAGACTTCGGTGTTGACTGACAGTTGTCTGAGTTGCACATGTTCTTCGATTGTAAGGATGCTGCCCTTGTTTTGCCGATACCTGCATTCACATTTGCAACCAAAAACAGATGTAGAAAAACAAAAATGTATAAAAGTCTTAACAAATCTATAAATACAAAGCAAAACAAGATTAGTACTAGAAAGTTATGGCTTCCTACTAGGAAGCATCTTAGATGTATGCATTCAAGACCTCAAATAGGATATAACGATATACATTTGAGTCTTGTAATACGGATCTCATGAAATATGTTGTCCATTATTGTTCCACTAAAATATTCAATCCTAGATTTACATGCAATTAACATGATATCTCCCTTAGAATGCTGTTAAAATCTAGCAATATATTCTAATAGTCTATCTTTTATTTCAATAGCTTACTTACTTACGCCTGTTACCCCAATGGAGCATAGGCCGCCGACCAGCATTCTCCAACCCACTCTGTCCTAGGCCTTCCTTTCTAGTTCTGCCCAACCTTTTTTCATTCTTCTCATGTCTGTCTCCATTTCTCGGCGCAATGTGTTCTTTGATCTTCCTCTCCTCCTTTGACCTTCAGGATCCCACGTGAGGGCTTGTCTTGTGACGCATATGGGTGATATCCTCAATGTGTGTCCTAACCACTTCCAGCGCTTCTTCCTGATTTCTTCCTCCACTGGAATCTGGTTTGTTCCCTCCCACAGTAGGTTGTTGCTGATAGAGTTTGGCCAACGGATCCGAAGTATTTTGCGTAGACAACTGTTGATAAACACCTGTATCTTCTGAACGGTGGCCTACGTTGTTCTCCAGGTTTCTGCCCCATTATTTAAATAAGTTTGATACCAAAGACTTCTAGTATATGAAGGTTCAAATAAGGAATGGGAAAAGAGGTTTTATAGTCGACAAAATTAACCTCAACTGGAAAGTGAATATCAGTTAGGAGGAAATGAAGCATTGAAAGACATTAAAAAATCATTCGAGACAAATATCGTCAATGTCAGTGGACGTTAGTTACGTAATTAACTTGGAATTTTCGCGGTTTGTGTTTTGTGAAAAGAAAGGTTTTATTGAAATAGCATATTCTTACCTGTCTAAAGTATTTTGTTTCAGTAGAATTGTCCATTTGTTATTTGTCTCAATTAAGGCGAAATACAACATATGAGAATAGTCTGTTTGACTCATAAAAGAAATAATATATCAAAATTTCTCTACTCAGTACACTTGAATTATTTAACTGTGTACTCGTTTTCCGTAGACTTCATTAAAATACTTAGTATCTTTTTAAGCAAACAGAAGTTATTTGGTTAGGAAGTTTTTATTACAAATTTAAAATGTCAAAGAAGTACAATGACATTAAATTATATGTCTAATGTATAGAAATAACAATACATACACTGAATGTATATATACATGACAAGAAGTTATTTATGTAGCTTATTACTAGATCACTATTGAAAAGAAAATCGTTTTGTGAAATTGATATTAGCCCGTGTTGTACTAATAATAGAGAGCTTTATCATTACAAACTAGTTAACAGCGCTATGTAAATATTCGCTTCGTTTCAAAAGAAAACTGTAGTCCTTGTTCTTCACAAAGTAAGTAGGTTGTGGGAAGTATGTTCATTTTGTCAGTATCTACATTTCAATCAGTTGAGTTGATCTCGGATACTATTAGGGGGGCTTTCAGCTCGAATATATCTCATCAATCAAAAATTCAATTTCAACGTCTCATTTATCGTTGATTAGTTCAAATCAGAGACTTAGTCATTATATGTGAAAATTATATTTGAAATAATCTCAGCGATTGGAATTTAAATAATTCCAACGTTTCATCCAGTGAACTTGTCAGGACTTCTTCAGAGTAATAATCAAAACCAAGGAAATATATACCGTTCGATAATCAAAACAAATCAAATCTAAACTGTGCTAATCCAATCATACTTAGACGTTGACTTTAGTAAATAGGATAACATGAGTCAGTTAAATGGGAATCATATGAAAACTTCACGATGTGAAAATAAATGACTGAATGAATTGTGTGTATGTTTGTGTAAGATTGATTTATTAATAGTTGATATTCGGTGTTAATTTTTTTTTGTATGAAGGAAAAAGTAGAAGTGGAAGTTGAAATTTGAAAAATTGCTTCTGAATCATCGACGTACATGTAAAATGAGAATCATCAAACACATAATTGTGTTGCTCAAATAACCAACATTAAGTTCAGTCAGAATAACGATGCATGTAAAATAAACAGGTTAGAATAGAGAATGGGTCCAATTACTTGTTAACGAATATTTACCGAACAGTTGCTAGTTGAATACTATCATTTCTGTTCAGACTGTTCTTGCTCGCCCATATATAGAGAGCTTCTGCTGTCAGTTTTATTTTATGTACTTTAAAACATTTCTGAAGTGTTTCGGTCCCTTCAAAATTGATCTTGTATACTGTTTCCAACGCATGTAACGCTATCACTGACCTATTCTCAAGTTTCTTTAGATCAACTGAGGATTCAGGACCATTTTTCAAACGTTGTTTGTGTTTCTTCAACTTCAAATTCAATTGTCTAGAAGTTTCTCTCATATAAGCTGTATTACAATCATGATAGTTGATCTCATAGACAACATTCCGTTGTTTTTCCCTTAGGAACCTATCCTTAATTCTCACTAATGCTGATCTTAAGGTATCACAAGCTCGAAAGCACACTTTTATATCATGATTGTTTACAATCATCTTGATTTCTTCCAATGTTTTCCTATGGTATGGGATGACCACTGTGGACTACCAATCTTTCGGTATACATTCTGCTTTGGTTTTTTCTTTCATTTCTAATAATTTTTTTTAAAAACTCTTTGGGGTAGTTGATATCCCTGAGTGTAGACAAAACTCTATTCAATTCAACCTGTTGGTCTTCCTTATCTGTAACGAGATTAATACTTCTGTTAATTAAACTTTTTACCACTGTGACTTTCGTAAAAACGCATGAGTCGAACCATAATCTAAGTATCTATCAGAATGTGTTGATTTCCTGAATACATTTATTTTCAACTTATTATTATGTTTTCGTTCAACCAAACAATCGGGAAACGCTAGTTTGTGGTCACTGGATTCTCTTTCCTTTGTTAGCTTAATGGTCTTCGAAATGCTGTTTATATTTTCAAGCAATTTTTCTAAACCATTCCATTCAATAATAATAAAAATGTCATCTACATACTATAAATAGACTTTTGGTGGACGTACACATCTTGTGATCTCACTGGTTTCTAGGGAATGCATGAATAAATTCGCTAAAATCGGAGAAACTGGTGAACCCATTGCTACAACTTCTTTCTGCTTGTAAAGGTCACCAAGCACTTCATAAAGTCAAAGGATCTAATGGGCATCGTAAATTCAAACCTGAATCAGATTCTAAACAATCATAAGTAATATCCAATCCTCTATTGATGGATACATTAGTAAAGTAAGAAGATAAATCAAAACTTGTCATCATTTCTTCCTCTTCTATATAGATGGTATCAATATTATACTTGAATTCCATAGAGTTTTTAATCCCATGATTAATTAATTTGTCGTATGGTTTAAGTATCCTAACTGGGTAATTCGCTAGATTGTATGTCGGTGAGTTCGTAAAATTAACCATGGGTTTTAGTGGAGTATTATTCTTGTGAATCTTTGGAAGTTCGTAGAATCTACAAGGGATACAACTCTTTAGATATAATGAGAACCATAATGAAGGGTCTTAGTTTGACCTTTATCGACTGTAAGATTTTACTGGTTTCAGCCTTAAGTTTATTAACCGTTGTCCTACTTTCTGTTTGCTCTTGTAGATATTTCCTGGCTCTTTTCTCGTAGTCTAATTTGTTCATAATAACTGTCATGTTCCCTTTATGCCAGTGATTGGAACTATTTAAATTTAAATCGCTAGGATTATTTTAAATATAATTTTTACATATAATGACTTCTCTATACTCGGAGCCCAATTTTTTTCAAACTATTCGTTCTAATATTGACGAATATTCGTATAGACTTAAGCATAGTTATTTATTTTGAATTCTCAAATCGCTAGACAGTTTTAAATTTATAATCCAAAATAAGATTAACTATAAAGTGATAAATAGCTAACATTACAGAGAATGTCAATGTACTAGATGATAGCAATAATATGTGAAGCTGAACTGTTTATTTTCATTTCATTGAATATCATAAAAGACAACTTTTATTTATGAATCCGATGACCTGTTTATTAGCTGTTAATTCAAAGTGTATCTTACATAGATACCTTCCAAAAACCGATACAATAATCAGGTTTTAATATGAAAACAGTAGGAAAAAAACGGTCTCATTTATTTGAAGTGAAAATAATATATCAGCAAGTTCCATAAAAAAATATTCCACTCATTAAGATCAATTAAATTAGTTAATCTTACAAAAAACTATATATACTTTCATTCTCATCCTCTTATTTGAAAGAATAATTATCTATTCCATTCTAATTATTCCCAAGAACCATCAAAACAAGTTCAATGAAATAACAACTAAAGTTAACATAAAGCAAACAATTCATTTTAAAGGTTATATAATACATTTTGATTCATATTCTCTAACAAACACTATGCTTGTATAGTATTATTCAATATTTAGAATTAATCAAAAGCTCAGTTTCTAAAGAAGATAAATATCATATTACTACATCTCAACAAGGTACAAGTATTTATAAACAGTTGTCTACGCAAAATACTCAACATCCATTGGCCGGATACTATCAGCAAAAGCGTTCTATGGGAGAGGATAAACCAGCTTCAAGCTGAAGAAGAAATTAGGAAAAGACGTTGGAAGTGGATCGGATATAAATTAAGGAAATCACCAATGTGGATTACAAGGCAATCTCTAACTTGGAATCCAAAAGGGAAGCGGAAAAGAGGAAGCTCAAAGAACACATTACGTCGGGGAGTAGAAGCAGATATGAAAAGAATGAATAACAACTGGAAAGAACTGGAAAGGAAGGCTCAGGACAGAGTTGGATGGAGAATGCTGGTGAGCGGCCTATGCTCCTCTACGAGGGGTAACAGGTGTAAGTAAGTAAGTAAGTAAGTAAACATCTCAACAACTGTGTTATATCCTGAAAATGCATAAAATCATATGGAACAATAAATGTTAAAATAATCTTCTTCATACAAAAAAGTTATATAGACAGTAAAAACATATATAGATGATACTGTGAAACAAGTAGACATCATTGTAGTTTGTTTTTTAAGAAATTTAACATAACTTATTAAAATATAAAATGAGAAATATGCACACGAAAAAAATATTCACAATTTTCAGTATTCTGTATTGAAAGAACTCAACACAAACGATTGACGATTGAAAATGGATAGATTCCATTGAAATATCATAAATGATGATATGTACACAATATTGGATAATGTGAAATAGTCAACAAAAGGTTTTTTATTACAATAATTGAATGGTACGATGAAAAGAAATACTTTAGATTGTGTCTTCAAGAAACTTTGCTTTAACGATAAAAGATAAACAAGTTCTATCATCATCAACATCATCATTATACATGTGCTCGTGACAAAAAATAAACAAATAGGTGTTTTCCCATTTATTCTCAACCTGTGAATGAAAGGGTTATATATAATTAATCGTGTAATTGTGTGTTATTTGTTATGTAATTGGTAATTTAATAATAACATTAAATCAATAGAAATTATTAACAATTAAGTAAGTTCAAAGGTAGTGAGACAGATGCTTTAGTAAATATGTCTTGATGAAAAGATACACTTGTTGAATGACCGCTGGTAAAAATTTTCACTGTCAGTAATCGTATCAGAGTTATCACCAAACCTCGGTATTAAATGTTTTTTTTAAATCCTAATTTTGTTTATTCTCCTTCTTTCAAGTGTATAGAAACATTTCCAAATCTTTTGAAAAAAAATGACGAACCAATTTTCAATAAACGCGCTTCATTTGAATTTGAAAATCAAGCTCATTGTATAAACCTATTAAAACAACGGTTTGCATATTGAACTATTTAACAAAATCATATCAATGTAGTTTATTTC